>NC_090923.1:341365060-341668090 GCF_040938575.1 Ambystoma mexicanum | reverse complement strand
TTCGATTGGATGGATTCATGTTTGTTTTCGTATAATTTGGTGAAGGGAATAAGGGCGACCGATGTTGCGGCTAGCACATTGTTGTGTATTTGTAGGGCTGCTGCTGCAGATAAATTTGACTTAAAGGCAGCCGCCGCATCTTTCATTGTGTCCGTATCATTTTTTTGGTTTTGATGATCCATGACCTTAATCGGATTTACGCCCATCCTCGTAGGGTCATCCTTCTTGCTTGTCGTATCAGACGGTGGTACCTGGTGCATGGGAGTAGAGTGTGTTGATAATGTCCTCAAGTTGTCATTAAGAGGCTTCGCTGGCCCGGGGGACCTGCCATCAGCCCCGGTCAGTGGAAGGCCACTGAGAGGGAGATTTGCTTCGACTAGAGGCCTTGGCACCACTTTACTCGTCCCCGGGCATGGATTTTGATGTTCCTGTTCCATACTCATCGTGCTCAGGTTTGTCGAGTCTGAGTTAGAAGAGGACTTGTCGGCCGGCTCAATATCGGGTCTTGTAAAATTGGCCGACAGGCGTTGCTTCATGTGCTCAAAATGAACCCTCAAGCGTTCGGCTAATCTTGCTTCACGCCCGGCTAGATCCAGCAACTGACCCGAATCACAAGGCCTCAGTTGTTGGCAATTTGGGCTGCTGGGGTCAGGAGCACTACATTCTCTATTGGTTAGACATGTCTTTAGTACACTCTGGTTCACACGTCGTGATGGAGACTTGTTACTCCAGATCAACTTGCTAGTGTCTGCTTTCCGCACAGGTAGCGGCCGATGTATCACCGCATCATTCGTCTGAGACCCTGACACCACGTTATCGCCATCATTTACCACACTGGACAGTTCTGCCAAGGTGTATGAGTCGTCTGGTTTGTTGACTGGATACAGAAATCTCAGCCTTCTAGACTCGTTTTGATCCGACAGCACTTCAAGTTCCAACAATTCAGAGTCAGTAACGTCGAAGGGAGATTGAAACACTGCAGTATTTATTTCAATCGCCGGCTGTGAGGCATCGTTTGACGCAGCTGTTTCTAAGCAGGCAGGCTTGACTGTCGAGCTGCTTATCTTACGGCTGCTCGGTATCTCAAGGGAATCTTCAGTGGCGCCCTCCTCCTGTACAAGGCTGGAATGCAGGCTCGGTATTCTTGTGTCCGATGATATCAGTGGTCGGCGATTTCCATAGTCCAATATTGGACCTCGAGGGGGGGAGTTGATCACTTTAGGGCAAGTGAAAGCATGTAAGTCAAGCGAGCTAGTACTGGGGGCATGCGGCAAGGTTTGAATGGAAGAATGAGCCACCGGTAGCACATTTACCATGCACAAAGCCTCTGCGGGCAACGTTAGACTCTTTCCGCGCTGCCTACTCTGATTTCCCCAGTCATATCCGGCTAGTGAGCCCACATGCGGCGGTGGAGAGCTCTGGCTGGTGTTTACAGCAATTGCCACAGGGTCCACTGGTTCAACAAGGCCGAGCACGTCTTTGCTACTATGATTATTACTCACGGCGGCAGCTTCGCAAGCAGAAACAGAGGCAGCTAAGTGGTCGGACTTCGGTCTTGGAAGGAGCGTTTGCCTGACCATTGCACGCGTCAGGGGGCCGGTTTCGGCCATCCAGAAAGTAGTGAGGAATTAGTGAATTAGATTCACTTACCTTCTCACGACCGTCAGCCGAGTAGCCCGTCTCAACCAGCCACCGTTCAGCCGCGGACTGCCGCAGACTGAACTCTGCCCGAACTCCGCGCGCGCTCCGCGCTCCAGGCAGGTTTTTATAGGAAGTTGGTATTTTCTTTTTCTTAAAGGTGTAAGTATATTGGAACACAATCCTAGAATCCGGCAAAGTCACAGTCGCTGCAGCTCCTCTCGCCACACTCCACCACGTACTGCCGCAGACTGAACTCTGCCCGAACCCGCACATATAGCTCCTCCAGGGTTTGCAACAATTAGAGGATGGCCTGCAATGGCCCCTTGTGTCCCCCTCACTGCATTTTCAGGTCTACTCAATGGGCCTCCATCACAATTTCCAGTGCACTTCATGCATAGACAGGAGGCATTACCTCGGGGGATGATTGCAAAGAACTTTGAGTGAAGAAAAGTTACCACTGAGCTGAGGTCAGCTATACTATTGAGTACTTTTGTGCAGTGGGGGAGGTCAATCCAATCCTCTGTTTCGGCACCTGAAAAAGAGTTCTGATGTCTCCTGCTCTTTTATAACTCTCATTGTCCCCAGCCTGACAGCCCACAAAATATCTGTGCATAAGAAACTATCAACATGACTATGCCTAATCAGCAACTTCCACAGAGCTCAGAAAACACCATGGTACGCCTTATGTGGGCCTTCCCAAAATAGCAAAGTCTCCCACACCAAGGGTATTACCCAAATTGACCTTTTACAATTGCCCTTTTGCACAATTGACCTAATTATAGTGGTCCTAATTGACCTTCTGCACAATTGACCTTTATATTATTTTAGTTATTTTATATATGTATTGGGTTGGTTGTGTATTATAAATAATATAAGGGGATTGGGTGGGTGGTTGCAGGGCTTTTGGATTGGGTGGGGAGATTGCGGGGGGGTTCCCCCTGCATATATGTCCTAAGTGACCTTCTAAATTAGGTAAATTCTCCAAAGGTCAATTCTCCGAGGTCCATTGTGAAAAGGTCAATTAGTATACAACCACGCCAAGCCCTGATCCCACTGGTTACTGTGCGTTCAGTTCAACATTGAGTGTCTGGATCATAAAATATCTTCAAGAAATAGCACTTGCATACTTGCCTACTGAAATCATAAAATATTCCGCTTCCCAGAACCTTTGTAGTAGTTGTGACAAATTGACTTTGTCCCTATAGGAGTAAAAGGATAATTAGAGGCTAAAGTGCCCACTCAACCCATACGCTTCTACAAATCAAGAGCAATCAAAATCAAAGGAAAAACAGGCCCATTTAAGAGATATACCGCCTTCTCCTTTTATGGTAACGTGGGCCGAGGGAAAGCTATACTCTGAAGAGGGGTGTGACCGTAGTTCAGTAGCAAGCCAAACAGCAAAGTATAACAGTCCAAAATAAAGGAATGCCCAATCAAGGTTTTATGAAAATGTATACTTTAATCCAACACACCATGTACAGTAATAACCAACTAGAAAACACTGTAGAAGAAACACAGAATATGTAAAGATAGAATAGATGCAGCACTTTGGCTAATGAGAAAAGGCATTTAAAAGACCATAATGTTCAATAGGATATGTCCTGAGCTTGGAAAAGTGATTAAAATGACCTATCCACTCTCTCGGGCCCATAGATGGACCAGGGGGGCAGATATCAGTCAGTAATACCTTTTAGAAATGGCTATGCGGTTCGACCAGGTCAAACCAGGCTTCTCGTCATCATTAGCATGCTCTTTTCGGTTCGAGGATGCAGCAGCCGTGATCGTCCAGTGGCAAGCTGGCATCGAGTCAGGGTCGAACGGAATGAAGCTGCGGTCTCAAAGCGTCTACTTGAGCTGTGCGGATTGAGCGGTCACAAGGTTCAGTCGAGGTTCGATGGCGGTTGAGCTGGTACCAGGATGCGAAGGTGAGTTGATTTGACGCAGAGGCTCAGAGGTCGCTTTGCATCGGCATTGCGTCGATCAACTTAAAAGAGCAGCGATGAAGAAGTTGGTGCTTTCAAAGGTGACTTGAGCAATGCAAGGTAGCAGTACTTCATTGGTTCGAGCCAAGTCAACGATGCACTTCATGGTGCAGCAACAAACGTTGGCGATGAACAACAAAGGGAGCTTCAAAGGGTCCTGCAAGTTCCCTCAACGTCAAACATGCTTGAATCATGGCTCGCAGCGGGACTGTGTTGAATACTCAGGGATGTTGGCTGTTCGGGCTTTCAGGAGAAGTGAGTGCCTTTCCAGGGTCTCAAGTGCCAAGGTTAGTCCTTTTCTTAGGCTCCCAAACATGGAGTAGGCTGGCACACACCTTCAGGGGTCCTGCAGTACAGTGAGGTCCCAGGCAACAAGGTTACTGTCTGAAATAAGTTCTTGGTCCAGCGGCAGAGTTCACACCCAATGGTCTCTGGGGATGGTTAGGGGACAGAGTTCACCTCTGCCTTGGAACACCTGCGTTCACCTCATAACTGGAGGACTTTAGCAAGGACAGCTCTCTCAGCAGGGTCCAGCAACAACATCTTCCAGGGTTGGATTCCAGAGATGGTTCAAAAAGTGGTGTGAGACCCCTTCTTTTAATGGTAAAACTCTGCAAGTGATTAGACTAAAGTTACTCTGCTTCAGGGCTCCAATAAATGCTCTTGGAATGAGTTGGCTCTGCCCTCCTGACATCACACCCAAGTGTTTTGTGGTAAAGGAAGTAGAGGGTACAGGAAAGAATAGGAGGCAAAGTGAAACAAGATGACAGAATCTTCCTCCACCTTTACAGATGTCTCAGTCTCCCTGGCTACACTAACAACACCCCGTTCCCTTCTCAATAGAACCAACAGTCTTTAGAAATGCAGCACCATGGTTTGAGGGCTGGCCCTTTGTGCATTGGTGTGCCCTTTCATTCCTGTTTCCAGGTTATCTTCCGGGGCAGTGGCTGTCCCTGGGGAAAGGGTGTTACCTGCCCATACAAAGGAACAAAAAGAGGCAATCCACCAACGCTATAGTCCTGCCAGTGTGCTTGGGGGGGAGGGGCTTGTCTGGAATGAATACAAATACCCCTTCCACAGCTGAACTGGGCCCACAGGGCTGACACGTGTGATATTCACTTAATGTAGCTGGGAAATTAAAAAAAAAAAAAGAGTATGTACATTGTTGTTTCCTGACAATGTTTTCATTAAAAGTATTTCAGAAAAAAGTTGTAGCAAAGTATTACGTAAATAAGAAGCACAAAATAAGTATCAAGAAATGTCCTGAAAACTATTGTTGAACAAAAGAAGTGGGGCAATCAAGAAACAAAAAATAAGTATGTCCAGTTTGCTACAAATGTTGTCCCTAAAGAAATGTATTCAGAAACATCACACCTATTTGTGAGTGAATGCAAATTAGACACATCCTGGCCAGGCCTATAATGTTCATGGAGTTTTTGTTTTATCATGGTAACTCTATTAAATGCATTAAAAATAGTCATATCTACAGCTTCCTTGCCATTGAGCCTCATTAATCGATGGTCTATCACTGGGTCGTTTGCAGAAGAAATATCACAAGGAAGCAAACAATATTCCAAAAGCAGGATGGGCTTTGGATGCAGGATGAATAGAAATAGGGGGCTGTGGAAAACGAACAAGCCAGCAACAATGTGTATGGGTAAGAGTTCTTTGACAGAATTATTTATTTATTATTGGTTTTGTTTTGCGTAATTATTGAGCATGCAGCAAGTTACGAGAAGAAGCTGACGGATGTGTGAAATAGACCTACCTGGCGAGTGGGATTAGAGGCGGAGGGCTACAGTACTTCAGATGGTTCCGGGCAGAGTTTGTTTGTTTGTTTGTTTGTTTGCATGCAAACTGACCTAGCCTTCATGGGTGTCCCTGAACTGGGGTGCCAAAATTGACTTTTTGCCTGATAGGACTCAGACAGGGTGCCAAGAATTTAGCGCAGACTAGGATAGGTACCAAAAGGGGCCCGGGTCTGGGTGTCATTGAGCATGCTTTGGACCAGCATATGCTGCCAGAAGATGCACATTGCGCAAGATGTTGTCAGGTAGAATGATCCAGACCGAGATATGTGCTAGAGGATGCCTGCAAGCAGATCAACAGCAAGTAATTCAAATCAGAACAAACGCAGGCTCATTGGTGCCAGAGAACATACAAGAAATGGACCAAGAATCACGTGAGAAGATAGGCCCGTTTGTGTAGAACCTGCAGCATCCCTAGATTATGTTGCAAAATAACAGATTGGGGCAAGTGGCTGGTATGGCTAAACTCACCGTTCTGCTGGGCCTTAACTATTGGCAGATACCTCAGGAAGGTACATTGGGGTATTGATGTGTTTATGGGCAGGGTATACATGGGTGGATAGACTTCAGCGCTTATTAAACGAGGCAAACATCTTCTGTGCACAAGCACTTGCTCTGACCACTGAGAACTGTACTCGGAAGACAGACCTGTTGTGCCCTGCATCCTGCCTGCTTCGATTATGTGCGCAGCATTTGTGTGCCTGGCACATACGGCCAACTGCTGTTCTGTGCCTGCGGGTGAACACCTTTTAGAGTCACGATGTACTGCACCATAACCTGGACCCCAGATAAAAACATAATTAGGGGGACCTGTCCCAGAGTGTTGTACTGGATAATAATCATGTGTTCATTATATTATTTATTTGCCAAAGCACTGTACATAAAACATTTACATACAATTATTCACAATTATTCTCACCCAACCAAAACGGTACTCATTTATCGACCACGGAAGGATGAAACGATAACTTGGCATTGCCGGCATTCGAACCTGCGACCTGCACATCACACTTTCATTTCTACGTAGGGCCCTTTCTGATCTATGGGAATAGGAATAGGTTCCAGGCTCTGCTTCGGGCTGTCCTAGCGAAACAAAACATCGTCAGATGTAAAATCTTCAGTGAAATAGGAGTGCGAATTGGTATCAAAAGTGTTCATATTCCCAGTATTCTGTTGCTGGCCCCCTGATTACCTGCATTATTATCCTGTAACTTTGTCTGATGATTCTGAGCAAACTGATTCCTATTTGGACCGGGCATGCCATTGCGTGCTCTCAATCTTCTGCCAATCGTACCATTCGCTGCTCTCTGATGGAGGGTCGGACACTGTGCCCTCCAGTGACCCTCTTGCCTACAATAGGCACATTGATTCATATGAACAGGCCCTGCTTGTGGTATAATCTGGCCACTTTGTCGTGCATTCACACCATTTCCACCTCATGCTCCTATTGCAATCTGTTGTAAATGAACCCTAGTTCTTAAATCTCCCTTCTTTTTCTCTATTTTTTCTTTCTCATTGTTGACTCGGTTTTCGCAATACTGAGCCATATGTAAAACTTCTGACTGCAATTTGGCCTGCCATGCACTTTCAGAGGCAGTAATCAGAGGCACAATCTTTTCCCAGGTTCCGTACTTAAACCTTGGCCACTGAATCTGAAAATGCTTGTTCAAACCTGTTAAAGAATTTATTTGCTCCCTCTGTCTTCCCTTGCATGCACATGCTTAATTTATCCCAAATACTTCTCTACTCAGGCACTAAAGTTTTAAGCTTAGTCACAATGTGGTTTGGTAACATTAATATGTTCTGCAACGGTTTATCTCCAGCTTTCCTAGATCTATCTGTTTGTTCTAGTGCAACCCAAGTATCACCCAATGCAGCTTGGTCGTCTATGTTCCTGATTTGCTTCCATAAGTCTATTGGCAAATCACAGGGAATAATAATTTGATGTCACCTAAAGTGAAGACAGACAAATTCAAAACTGATTCTATTTCCTTGTAGAATCCTGTAGGATTCTTTCTCATGTCTAGAATGGACTGTTTAAGAGTGTTTACTGCCTGTCTTCAGAATGGAACATGAACAAACTGTGAAATATAATGGGCTGGAATAGTTGTGGCAGGTGCTCCATCTAAACCAGGTATCTCTACCTTCGGCACGAGAGTTGGAGGAACCTCTCTCATAGGCAATTTCACAGTAGGAAATTCTGAACGTTTATTAAGAAGTAAAGCCAAATCGAGTCACAATGAAGTCAGCGCAGTGTCAGCAGAAAACACGCGTTTGTAAATTACCATGATATCAGCAGGACAACACAGTTACCTTTTCAAACATTCATCCTGCAAATATTCTACCATAACTTGTAATACCTTTCTCTGCATAAGCAGAGAATATTGGCTAAATGTGTCATGAACTGTAACGCTCATCTGGCTCCCATGGAGGGGCTGACCTGGTCTGGATTGCTGTGACCTCTTCAAGCGTGATGCGCAGGATTCGAAACACTGACTGAACTGAACTGGACCCCCAAATCTGGCTTGTCTGGCCCGTAGAAAAATCTTTCTGTAGGTGGAGAAAGGGGATTAACTGACTGCAGAGTATTGTGATTGCTTCCCACCTCCCCTTTGCTCTTCTCTGACCACCTCCGAAATCCCCAATCAAGGCTCACCTTAATGTTTGAATGGATGAGCTCTCCATTCTGCTTCTGGTGCAGGGCCGCGTATTTGACCAGTTACTTCACTGGTTTCGGAAGGCGAAATGCCGTAAGTATGCAGTTTAAAAAGTTCCAGAGTAGAGTCTTCTCTTTGTTTGCTTTTCTTAACCTGCGATCTGTCCTCATTTTCAGGTGCAGAGTGGAAGTGATGCTTCGAGGGATATTGCCGGAGATAAACTCAGGTGAGTTTGTGATAAAATGATCCCTTTAAATGTCTTTGAATCCCTCTAGTAATGTCTTTCTTTTTTCCCCTTAGGGGCCGGGGTGCGGTCCCAGGCCAAGAAGTGGCGCCGACCCGAAATGAGGAGTGGTTCCGTCAAATATGGCCAGGTAAGTCTTGTGACAGAAAATCAGGCTTTCCTCATTTGTTCCTCCTGCTCACCTTTTGTCTCTTCTTCTCCCCTGCAGGTGCAGAGATGTGGCGGAATGCCCAGAAGGTCACGGTGGATAGTGAAGAGCCCACGAGGCAGGTGAGTGATGCGCGACGCTGCTACAAGTAGCGCAATGCTTTTAAAGAATGTCTATCTTCAGGATCGCTGGCGTGATGATTCCGGAGACAGGTAAGAAATTAGATTAAGTTCTTGGTTTTCACCTTTTCTCTTCCCTTCCTTCCTTTCAGGTATCCCAAGATCGAGGCAGGCGTGGCTGGAGGCAAGATGCAGGAGCAGGCACGGTGAGCGTTCAGCTGCTAGATGCAGAGCAACGCGAAGCACGTGTGGCAGTCCGGGCGTGGTTTAAATAGCCTTGGAAGAAGTTCCAGGTAAGTATTCTTCCACGGTCCCCACCCAAGTAAAATAGTTCCTTTGAGAAGATAGTCCCTCCTAAGGCTCATTTGGCTTGAGGCTTCATGCAGCATGGTCTGCGTCAGGTAAGTGCACCAAACACCCTCTTTTATGAGCCTGGCGCCTATGGCGCCAGGACTGATGTCCAACATGAGCCTGGCGCCAAAGGCGCCAGGACAAAGTCCAAAGAGCCCCTATTAGGGGCCGCTGGGCTTTTACCCATTGGCATGATGCCTGCTCCCGGGGGTGCTGGGCCTGTCCTGGTGCTCCGGTGGTAGGCATCATGACATGAACTTCGATAGTTGTAATGGGGGCATCTGATATCCATCTAAGAGTGTCTCTTGTGCATATGCGCGTCTTTTCACTAACTGTTTTCGATGGAGGGAAAAATCCTTTTTGCACATACGAAGGTTGTTGGGTACCCTCAGCTAATGCTATTTGGTGCAAACAATCAAGTTCAAGTTTAAAGAAAAAAAACTTTGATAAATGCTTGTGCACTTTCAGTGTGGTAGCTCTAGTACAGAACAAGAAATTCAAATCCTGCAATTCCTGTGGTACAGTTGAATCAGTTAAATCACCTCAAACCTTGGCTAAGTATAAGCCCATCTGTTCTATCAATATCTTCTGCTCAGGAATACCCCCATGGTCTGCTAGAGAATGTGAAGTTGCTTCCTCGTCACCCCCCTCTATGTATTTTTCCGCCCAATCCCGTAATTCCTTCTTTCATGCTGACAGTATTGTGCTACATGTTACAATTCTCTGATCGCTAGCAATATTGTCATGTGTCAAAAGTGGAGTAGCAGAAGTAGTTGGTAATGAAAGTAAGTCATGTACACTAGGAGGCAAACGAAAATCATCAGAATGTGTAGCTGGTGCAGGTAATGGTGGCTGTGCTTGTGGTGCTTGCGGCTGTGGAGGTACATGTGGAGGCAGTGCAGTTGGAGAAGCTCTCCTTTCATTTAAGAGTTTATCAATTCGTCGGATGCCTGCAAATCCTTCAATGGGTATATCTTCTGTACCTCTAATTGGAACCACCTATCCATACTCCTCATAGCTTCTTCTTCCTTTTGTTGGTCATGCGCCAAGGCTCTACTAGCCTGTGTCAGATGTATACTTTCATATTTCTCTCTGCTTTTGAGTCGTTGGGTGGCTTGCTTCTGCCAATCCCTAACATTGTCAGATGCAGCAGGTCTCGCATTTCTACGTAACAATATTGTTTCTAAATGCCCATTTCTAGCTATCTCAAAACTCCCTAATTCTGGCCACTGAAGTTCTGGTTCATGTCTGGTTTAACAATGCAAAATACTATTGAACACTATAGCTCCTAAACCATATTTTACATACCTATCAAAGGCTGGCAACCTTGAGGGTGGCAGTGGTTGTCTATGTTCCAAAGAATTCGGTTGTCTTCTCCTGCAAAAAAGCGTTGCCCAACAAGACGACAATTTACTAAAACCTGGCATGTCTGAAAAAGCAGTTCTACCAGGCCAATATTTTACGCGTAAAGTATTTACTAAACTAAACTTATGATCGGGCACTGTCAGTTTGAAACAGACTCACCTGATTTCAATCAAAGAGGGTTCCCCCATCAAATATCGAACTTCTCGTCATGGCTGGCCATCTTCCCAAAAAGCCTCTAGTCTGGGTATCTTACCGTCATGACATCTGGGTGGAGCGTGGCGTACAGAGATCGCAAGCAGCATTCTGCTGAGGAATCGCGTCTCAAGGTGCAGGGGCACCCGATACTCACTGATCTCGGTCCGTCCACTTCGTCCACGCCAAGCAACGGGTCATAACTGGAAGAGCCCACGTTCCGGGTGCCATTCGGTTAGTCCCAAATATGAGGCTACTGCAAAAAAATGAAGACACACCAGTCACGGGGAACAAATATATAAACAACAGTTTATTAACGCTTAGGCGGTCTCAGATTCGTCGATGCATGTACAGGCATAGAGGAAGTGAGCTAAGACATGGGGAGAGAATGGACTTTATACAGTACAGAATACCATTATGAATTTGTGCTCACCCACCATGTGATGATGGTTCATGACCTGTAGACGTGGGCAATTTACCATAGTAGCTGGAGCACTTAGCGTCATCTCGCAGACAATTTACTGTCTGGGAAGCAGAGCGGAGTGGGGTATAGGAGTATATTATGTTCCTAACACAAGGTAACATTCCTCTCGTTACTTTATCTATGTTGTTTCTAGACTAAAAGGTCAGTCTGTATTTCTACTCAGTAGTTCGGTCTTTCAGAACAACATATGTCATGAATTGTGCTTCATTTTAATAGTCTAGATGCACATTCATAATTAGCTGCAGAACGGCAAGAGAGCCCATGAAGACAGGAAGGCACCTAATTACAGATTAGCTGCGTTCGTGCCAATACTTCAAGGCTCTAAGTTAAAAGACAAACAATGTGCTCAGCAGATTTAGCATTACTGTGCAGGGGCATGTTTTGAGAAGCTCACAAAGCGGTGCCTTTGTGAATCCTTACCGCGTTCAGAATGAAAACCCGGAAATGAGAGCAGAAACGACCAAGATGGCGTTTTCGTAAAGCCACGATGGCGCGGTTCAATGTGGATGCACTTAGGCCAATATTATAATGCAATTTAGATATGGTTTTATAGAAAGGGATAAACCTGGTAGACTGCTATCATGGCTTTGCAAATCCCAACAAGCCCGGAAACAAATAATGCAGATCAGAGACGAGTGAACTCTGGCGGATGCAGGGTGAAATAAACAGTGCCCTTAGCACATTATATAGAGCTTTATAGAGCCACGGGACACCAGATACACCAGAGATCTACAGGAGGCCTTCCCTCAGATTGGACTACCGCGACTCACAGCAGAGCAAGCTGCTTTTCTTGATTTACCGTTGATGGAGGAGGAAGTAGGTGAGTTGATTAGGGCTCTCCTCACTGGGAAGACACGTGGCCCGGATGGGGTCTCGGCAGAATTTGATTAAACCTCTGTATCTACCCTCATCCTGTGTTGCTAAAGACATATGAAGAGGCTTAGCACTAGCATGAGAAAGGCAATGGTGGTTCCCATGCTTAAACCCGGGAAACCAGACAAACTGTGCGACTCATACCACCCCTTAGCAATGATGAATCAGTATCTCAAGATATTAACAGTCCTAATAGGCAGAAGTCGTGCTTATTTCCACTGGCAGGACTAAGGCACTGCGATCCTATAGATCTGCCGGTACTTGGGTTACAGTGGGAACACAACACTTTCCGATACCTTGGGATACACATAGCACACTCTCAGTGAATGCAGTGAACACAGTGAACACTTTGGAGGGGATAAAAATGGTCCATGATATTTTGGGGGTAACTGCCATTGTCTTTAATGGGAAGGATCACATTGATCAAAATGATTGCACTGCCGAGACTTATTTACCAATGTGCTAATGTGCACTATTACATACCAGCAGTGTTTTCTCGTAGGCTGGACTCACAGCTCAGGGAATTCAAGTGGGGTGATGGCAGACAGAAAATAGACTTGAAGACAAATGCATGCAGTATGGGGATGGGGAGTGCAATTTCCCGCGCTCTAAGATATACTTTTTGGCAGCACAATTACAATATGTTATGTATTGATTGTCTGACGAAGTCACAGCTGAGTTGGCATTGCTACAGACAATGTCCAGACCTGTCTTATTGGAAGAAGTCCTTTGGATGAGTGGACGGTTAGTGGATAGCGAGGTGCTCCTCATAGAAGTGGGAAGGAAGGTCTGGAAGAGGGCGATGAAAATATTAAAAATAAGTAACCCGTACTCGATGCAAGCCCCTATGGCACCTAATGTCTGCACTGGAGTTGAAGAGCTGGTTGTGGCTAGGAAATGGGAGGAATTCGGGCTTAGTACATGGGGGGACATGTTCAAGGAGGGAGGATATAGAGAACTTACCGACTTGCTTCACACTGAGGGATTACCCAAGGGCCAGTACGTGTGGTATCGTAGGCTGACAGTGATAGCAAAAAAGAAATGGCCGGTCTGGCTGGAAGAACCAGCACTGTTCCCACTGTTGCACCTGTTATATGAGCTGGAAGATGGTTGGCGCCTTGTATCTAGGATATATAATTGCGTGCAGAAACTGATGAGTGCACGAAATGCTGGACTAAAAGAGAAATGGGAAAAGGACCTGGCTGGGGAAGTGAGTGATAACCAATGTAATAATGCTTTGCTTTTGACCAAGAAGGTATTGCGTATTGCGAGGTCCCGTCTCTTGCAAATTAATGTTTTTTATAGAACATACATGACCCCACTCCGAATAGCTGCATTTAACCCAACTAGGTCTTCAAATTGCCTGTGGGGTGGTGGGGAAGGGGCAGACGCCATACATATGTTCTGGAGCTCTACACATGTACAATCCTTTTGGCACCAGATTAAAGCTGCATGCATTAAGGTGGAAGTAACACAGGCCTGAAAAATGTGGACATGTTATCATATTTGCTGACCTGGCATGTATACTAGCTAAGAGGTGCATACCAATGTCCAGGAAGGACAATAGGGGGCCGCAATACATAGCATGGTACACTGATTCTTTTAGATGGAGCACGGCTGAAACCACAGCTTGGCCCAGAGCTCTGAAGGCAAATGTTTCAGAACCTTCAGAGAGCATCACAACATGGTACACCCTTATAGATGCAATGTTTAGGCCCTCAGATGATAAACCCCTGTGACAATGAGTACGATATGTACAGGCAATCCTGCTCCTTTACACTTAAGGATGCCCCAAGAATCACAAAGTATACTATTATTCTTCCTGCAGAGACCATGGTAATGTCCTTCACGCTAGCAAAATTCATAGGAAATGTATTAAATCGGAAACTCTGAAGCTGAGTTGCCCAATTACCCCCACCCCAAAACAGAACGATTGCATTGGATACATGACTTGGTTGTGTTTTGTTGTTGTTGTTGTTGTATAGTACTTGTTAGTATTAGTTAGGCTTCAATCTAAGATTGTATCATGGATTATTGTATGTACTACATCCTGTGTTAATACTATGTATATGAATAAACAGTTTAAACAAAAAAAAATAGCAGTTTTCCCCAGGTTTTCGTCTCTCCTCGAACAAGGTTTCCTGCTGCTTGCACCGGCCTCCCTGCTGCTCCTCTCTGTATTGCTTTCTCCTTACCATTTTACACACCTGCGACCCTCTAACAGGTTGCAGGTGTGTCTCCCCAATTTTGCTTGCCTGACCAGGATTAAGGGGACATGCCTGAACCTCCCCAACACTTAACAGGCATCTTCCTCATCCCAGAACCAAAATGGTAAAATGGTATAGTGTTCACTGCTCTTAGCTGCCTCTTCCTCATCTCAGTACTGTCAAGTGTCACATGAGGGGAAATAAGGGAAGCTGTCTTACAATAACCCATAAAGGTTGGGAAAAGGTTAGGTTGATTGTCAATGGCAAAAGGGGGATACCATGTCTTGCCTGAGGGTACGCCACTCCCACTCCTCAAGGACCCTCCACACAGGTGATCCTCCCTCTCTTCTACACCCACACGGTCGGGATCCAAAAGCGATGGCCTTTCCCATGCCACCTGACAAGGGGGTTCAGGAGTGAGCATACCCTCAGGTTTCTCACATACCCTTCCCCAATGCGGGTTGGACCGAGGAGCTTCATGAGGAAGCCCGGAGAAGAATTTGACCTTCTCTTGCTCTTAGTTCTTCTGGAGTTCCACTGTAGAGCAACAAGGTTGATTGTCCAAGAAACCCTGCATATCGCTTCGGCTGGATTCTCTTCATTGGGATATTTGATTAATTTCCAAGGAAATCACACTCACTAACTCTCCTTTTGAACCTGGGAGGTTCCAATTTTAGTTGGCGCTGACACCCAACTATAGGAATCTTAGATCTTACTTGGGCCACTCGTGAAACCCATTGAACAAATTGTGGCACATCTCTTCCCAGGACTAACTGAACTGGTAAGCTGGAAATCACTGCTACAAGTAGGTTTATTTTTCTTTCAAAAATGGTAATAGGGTTTTGGGTTAATGGGTGTCTTTCTGTATGGCCATATAAACAGGTTAACCTCGTTTTTCAGATTTCTTTCCATCCATGTGGGAGTGACCCTGTTCTTATGGCACTTTTTTTTACTTCTAGTATCCAATTCTGCCCAGACAATCTTTCCCTCTAGGGTTACAAGGATAGTATACACAGTTTTCCCTCCAGTATATGAACAGACATAGCATTCTCATCGGGTCTTAGAGTCTCTTCACTTTTTCCCAAAACTCTTTAAGCTTGTCCTCTCTTCTAACATCGTATACTGAGATTGAGTGCAGGAGACATTATTATATGATGGCTCAGTTCCTTCCTCATTATTCCTCTAAATCCGTTTGGGTTGTCTGAGTGACAGTGGATTGGGAAGATCAACTACATCCAATGGACAAGATCTCACAACACACCCATACCCTTTACAAGAACAACACATTTGCTAGGGGTTGATAAGTGGCTTTATTACTGGAGGATAATTGCCTCCCTTTTCCTGTGCCCATAGGGATTTAGATGTTGTGCCATCCTGTTCAAATGCTGCTGTTATCTGGGGAAGATGGATAGGCACTAGTTCTGGTGAGGAAGATAGATTGCTAGATGACTTATTGGGGCTCCCTAGGGCCTCACAAGTTTTAATCAAGTCTACACGTGTTCCCTCTATCGCTCCTATTTTATGGATTCCCAAACTTTCTGGGGAAGTGGATAACTTTGACAGAGGTTATTTTCCAATGAAGAATAGTTTTTCCTGTTCTAAAAGATTGGAAAAAGAATTCAAGCTTCCTTCCTCCCCAGACATCTTCTCATGGGACCTTTCTTTCAACGGTTTACGGGCAAAAGGTTACAATACATTTTCATATCTTAAACTTCCCACCAATTGGCCCAGTTTTATCTCAATGGGGTCATCAGAGAAATTCAAAATGACAAACTTCAACTCATCTCAAAAGGAAAGCATAGGTAGTATCTTTAATTCTCTTTTTCTAGGGGGTAATATACAAATGCTCACGCCATAGGGGAATCTTAGTTGTAAACCTAAATGATATGATATGATATTTATAACGCGCCTATACACAAGTGTTTCAAGGCGTGAAGAGGCAAGGGAGGGGAACAAAGGGAGGACGGACAGCGATCCTACTAGGCCAGGTGTAGGGGGTAGGGATAGTGCAGTACATGCGAAGATGGTGACAAATAATAAGTAACGGCCAACAAGTGGTAAGTGCAATGGTAATGTCATGATGCCTACCCCCGGGCATCCGGACCAAGCCCATCAGCCCCGGGAGCAGGCATCCAGGTGCTTACTAAAAACCCAGCAGCCCCAGCTAGGGGCTGTCTGGGTACAGTCCTGGTGCCATTGGCACCAGGCTCATAGAGGAAATCAGTCCTGGCGCCATAGGCGCCAGGCTCATGTACATTACTTACCTCATGCAGACCATGCTGCAATGAAGTCAAGCCAACGTGAGGCCTGAATGGGACTACTTTACTTCAGGGACTATTTTTTACTCGGGTGTGGTTCTGGGGGAACTTCTTACCTGGGACTACTTTGAAGGCTTTTTAAACCACGCCCGAACAGCAGCACATGCTTCACGTTATTCTGCATCCAGCAGCGTATTGCTCACCGTGCCTGCAGTCAGCATCCAGTCTTCTGCCACGCCCGCCTCGAATCCAGAGCTCCTAGAAAAAGAGGGAAGACAAAGGAAAGAATGGAACACAGACTTTATTTTAATTCCTTACCTGATTCCGGATCCATCACGTCTTCGAACTTGGAAAGGACATTATTTCTGCACACGTTGCATCGCCAGCTGCAGCGCCGCACCATACTCACCAGTCCTCACAGCATTTTTCGATTCGGCGCTGCCTCCCTCATTTTCCTCGCCGAACACCAGCATCTAGGGGACAAAAGAAATATAAGGTGAGCCGAGAGAGCCAACAAATACAATCTCTTTTTACCACCATAGACTTACCTGATTTACCACCGGAGGCATTATTCTTTAACATCCCGCAACTTCTTACGCCGCACCTGTAAGGAGAGAGAAAACAACAAGTTAAATACACGCATCTTTTACCGGACAGTGTTGGGTAATACAGACTCTTACCTGAACGCCATCAGCTGCCACAAGACAATCTTCTCTTAGACCCGGCTGCAACACAAGAAGGGAATGGGACAAGAGTGAACATCGGACATATTGAACTCTTTGGACTTTATACTTACGGGTTCTCGCCAGGAACCTCGAAGTCAATATTCATCCGGAACTCTTCCAATGCCTTCGAACCAGTGAAGTAACTGGTATCTACGCGCCCCTGCATTCCACGCAGGATGGAGAGCTCATCCTTCCAAAACATAAGGTGAGATTATTGAAAGGGAATATCGGAGGTGATTAGTGGGGAGAACAGTGGGGTGCCATTACTAGAATCCACGGGTGGCTAAATCCCTTTCTCCACTTGCAGGAGAACACTTCTACGGGTCAAGCAGACGAGATTAGGCAGGCCAGTCCAGTCTGTCATCTCTGCACTACGCTTCACGTTGGAGGAGACCGCAGCTGTCCGGGTCCGATCGACGCCCCTGTGGGAGCCAGGTGAGCGTAACAGAACGCAAAGCCCATCTACAAATCCCCACCCGGGCGTTATGGAAACCTCAGAAACCGACCAACTAGCCCAATTATTAGGGGAACTTAGGGCGGAAGTGCACTCCACGCGCCAAGAAACTAATGCCCTCAGGAGAGACCTGATTGTGTCAAAGGAACCCACTGATGATCTTGCTAGACAACTGCTGCAAAACCAAGCTGGGCAAACACACCTACCTGGCCTCGGGGGGATCCCAACTCCTGTTTCATCGAGCAATCCTCTGCAAGTATTTCTACCAGGGACTATTCCTTTAGCTCCACCCGAACGCTTTGCTGGGGACCCAAAAAGGTTCACAGTGTTTATGAACCAATGCCGCTTGCACTTTTTATGCAGACCTGGAGCTTTTCCAAATGACCAAGCCAAAGTAGCCTTTTTTACTATCATATCTTAGTGGCAGCGCAGCTGATTGGTCAGTTCCACTAGTCAACCAGGATGACCGTCTTCTTTGGGATTTTCAGGGTTTTCAAAGGAGCTTGGAAAGACTATTCGCCAGACATTCACAGGGACAGGCCCTGGATAACGAACTTTTATCCCTACGACAGGGTAACCAGGATCTGCTAACCTATATCGCAACCTTCAATAGGTTGGTGGTGGAAAACGGGTAGCCTGAGGAGAAACGAATTACATTATTTCATTGTGGACTTCGGGGAGAACTCAATGATGTTTTGGCTCAAGTTGTGAACCGACTTCAGGATTGCGCAGAATATATAGACTTAGTGGTCCAGTTAGACCACCGACTTCAGAATAGAAAGGCTGATCGAGCTAAGTTCGAGAATTGGGTATGGGTTTAACCCAACGTTACCCCCAAAGGAACAGATGCATCAGAACCTATGCAGATCGGGGGGGGGGGTTAAAGGACTCTTAGCTCAAAAGGAAAGAGAAAAGAGACGGCAGATGCAATTGTGTCTGTACTATGGAACCGCAGGACATTTTCTACAGGATTGCCCTATAAAACCACCCAAGAAAGTAGTAGGAGTTGCTGACAAAAGCCAAATAGAGCCTGATTCAGGAAACGACCACGCCCGACAAGCGGAGAGGTCCGCTTGCCGAGCTTAAAGAAGGACACTCAGACCTCGCACCTAATCATACCAATGGTCCTTATTGATCCAAGGCAGCCATCATGTAGGCACGCAGTAAGGGCATACATTGATAGTGGGGCCGTAGGAAATTACATGGACCACAAATTGGCCTCAAGGATGAATCTACCCCTTTACAAAAAAGACCACTTCGGATGTCATCACCACAGTCGATGGAACTGAAATTGCCTCTGGGCCTGTAACTCAGTCCACTACTGAGATGACACTGTTGGGTCAAGATGGGCATCGAGAAACTATTGTGTTTGATTTAATCAAGGCCCCGCAAATCCAAATAATTCTGGGAATGCCATGGTTGGAAACACATAATCCTTGTATTGAATGGAGAGAGAAGAGAGTGACCTTCCCGGATTGTGCACACACCTGTTACCCGGAAAAAACCGTGAACAAAGGCCTGGCTACAGTCACTAATCCAGTCGTGCAGTTACCTCAGGAATATCAAGAATTTCAGGATTTTTTTCAAAAATACCAGACAAACACTTTACCACCTCACAGATCATACGATTGTCAAATCAACCTCGTACCCAGTGCACAACCTCCATGCAGTAGGATCTACGCCCTTACGGAACCCGAAAATCTTCACCTACGACAATACTTGGACCAATACCTTGCTAATGGCTTCATTCGTCCATCCAAGTCTCCTGCATCCTCAGCTTTATTCTTCGTGCCTAAAAAGGAAGGTGACCTTAGAACGTGCATAGACTACCACGCATTAAATCAGATTACGGTAAAAAACCGATACCCATTGCCTCTGATCCCCGAATTACTAGACCAAGTAAAGGATGCTTGTATCTACACTAAGTTAGATCTCTGAGGGGCATATCATCTGGTACGTGTAAAGAAAGGCGATGAATGGAAGACTGCCTTTCGCACCAAGTACAAGTTATTCGAATACCAGGTGATGCCCTTCGGGTTGTGCAATGCACCAGCAGCATTCCAGTATTTTATGAACAATGTCTTTTGTGAAATCATTGACGTCCTGTGTTGTCGTATACATAGACGATATTCTAGTGTACTCCTCCTCAGAATCAGACCATGTTAAGCACGTTCGTGCAGTCCTTGAGAAACTACGCCAGCGCAAGTTATACGCAAAATTGGAGAAATGTGTTTTTCATTCTACAGAAGTTAAATTCCTTGGATTTATCCTGACTCCAAAAGGAGTTTGAATGGACTCTCGAAAGGTGGACGCAATCCTCAAGTGGCCATCAACCAGTTCAGTTAAAGGGGTACAAAGCATGCTTGGATTTGCTATCTTCTATCACAGATTTATTCCTGAATTCTCACATATTGTACACCCCATCACAGCACTTTTGCGAAAAAAACAAACGCTTCTTGTGGACCGAAGAGGCTGAAAGAGCCTTCCAAGAGCTAAAATTTAAATTCACGTCTGCAACTGTCTTAAAGCATCCACGCCCTGAGCTTCCATACATAGTTGAAACCGATGCATCCAGTTTAGTCATGGGAGCTGTCCTGTCCCAGAAGGATCCTGAAACCGGTCAACTTCATCGAGTAGCATTCTGGTCAAGAAAGTTCTCGGCACCTGAGTTAACTATTCGGTTACTGGTAAAGAGTTATTAGCCATCAAATCTGCCTTCAAGGCTTGGCGGCATTATCTTCTCGGTGCCAGGCATACCATCACTGTAATCACTGATCACAGTAATTTGCAGTATTTGAAAACAGCCAAGGCCCAATCATCGCGTCAACTTCGATGGGCATGATTCTTTGCCGAATTCGATTTTGTGATCACTTATCGACCAGGTTGTAAAAACGGCAAGGCAGATGCCTTATCCCGAATAGGGATGGGAGAAGCATATTCGAACCCGGAACCGGTGCCTATAATTTCAGAACAAAGAATTCTTGGCATAACTACTCTACAGACTTTAGAAGATATTCATTTAAAAATCCAACAACTTTTCGATCCTGCAGCCCTGCAGGACTGGGTAAAGAAAGGCAAAGATTATTCAGTCAGCAATGACCTACCTTACTATCAAGGGCGTCTATTTCTACCACACAAGGAACTACAAGAACTAGTTATCTCCAATTATCATGATGCTCTGATGGAAGGACATCCAGGTATTGCAAAAACTGAAGCTAAAATTAAAAGACAATTCTGGTGGCCCACCTGGCGAAAAGACGTAAAGTCATTTGTGCTATCTTGTGGTATCTGCGCCCAAAACAAAAGTCAGAAGAAAAAACCAGCTGGTCTTTTACAATCTTTGGATATTCCACCTACACCATGGCATACTTTGTCTTTAGACTTTATTACTGATCTACCTCCATGTAATGTATTTAACACCATTCTAGTTATTGTGGATCTTTTTTCCAAGATGGCCCACTTTATTCCTTTAAAGGGATTACCTTCCGCTTCAATTTTGGCCAAGGAATTTCTCGAAAACATTGTTCGAATACATGGATTTCCTTCTGTATTGGTCTATGACCGAGGTAGTCAATTCATTTTGCAATTTTGGAAGAGATGTTGTCAATTAGCGCAAATCGACGTGAGGTTATCAAACATTCACCATCCCCAGACCGATGGTCAGACGGAGAGGACCAACCAGACTCTTGAACAGTACCTATGTTGCATGCTACACCAAACCGAAAGCAATTGGAAGGATATTTTATGGATTTCCGAATACGCATACAATAACTCTGTACATTCAGGAACTGGACAAAGCCCCTTTTATACCATATATGAACATCATCTTCGAACCTCAGAACTCGATTCGCCTCAACACTTAGAAATGCCCGCAGTGAATCATCTGCACTCTACTATTACACAAACCTTTAAGGAAGCAACAGAACATTTGAAACAAGCAAAAGAGAAATACAAGAAAAATGCTGATCAACATAGAAGTGAAGCTCCACAATACCAGATTGGGGATCAAGTTTGTCTGGCTACAAAACACATACCTCTAAAAGGGACTCAGACTTTTAATCCTAGATATTTGGGACCTTACACTATTAAGGCCATTATCAACCCGGTGAATTACCCTCTAACATGCAGATTCATCCTGTCTTTTATGTTTCACTCCTGAAACCAGTTCAAGCCGGGACAAGACTAGCCAAACCACCCATCCCCATCCTAATAGATGGGGAACCCGAATTCGAAGTTAAAAATATCCTGGACTCTAAAATGGTTAACTCAAGACTTTTTTATTTAATCGACTGGAAGGGTTACGGACCACAAGAAAGGTCATGGGAGCCTAGTGACCACGTTCGTGCACCTCAGTTGGTGAAAAACTTCCATCGGAACTTCCCAGACAAACCAGGACCAAGGGGAAGAACACCTTTAGGAGGGGCCTTGGGGGGAAGTGCTGTCATGATGCCTACCCCCGGGCATCCGGACCAAGCCCATCAGCCCCGGGAGCAGGCATCCAGGAGTTTACTAAAAATCCAGCAGCCCCGGCTAGGGGCTGTCTGGGTACAGTCCTGGTGCCATTGGCACCAGGCTCATAGAGGAAATCAATCCTGGCGCCCTAGGCGCCAGGCTCATGTACATTACTTACCTCATGCAGACCATGCTGCAATGAAGTCAAGCCAACGTGAGGCCTGAATGGGACTACTTTACTTCAGGGACTATTTTTTACTTGGGTGTGGTTCTGGGGGAACTTCCTACCTGGGACTACTTTGAAGGCTTTTTAAACCACGCCCGAACAGCAGCACATGCTTCACATTATTCTGCATCCAGCAGCGTATTGCTCACCGTGCCTGCAGTCAGCATCCAGTCTTCTGCCACGCCCGCCTCGAATCCAGAGCTCCTAGAAAAAGAGGGAAGACGAAGGAAAGGATGGAACACAGACTTTATTTTAATTCCTTACCTGATTCCGGATCCATCACGTCTTCGAACTTGGAAAGGACATTATTTCTGCATACATCGCATCGCCAGCTGCAGCGCCGCGCCATACTCACCAGTCCTCACAGCATTTTTCGATTCGGCGCTGCCTCCCTCATTTTCCTCGCCGACCACCAGCATCTAGGGGACAAAAGAAATATAAGGTGAGCCGAGAGAGCCAACAAATACAATCTCTTTTTACCACCATAGACTTACCTGATTTACCACCGGAGGCATTATTCTTTAACATCCCGCAACGTCTTACGCTGCACCTGTAAGGAGAGAGAAAACAACAAGTTAAATAGATGCATCTTTTACCGGACAGTGTTGGGTAATACAGACTCTTACCTGAACGCCATCAGCTGCCACAAGACAATCTTCTCTTGGACCCGGCTGCAACACAAGAAGGGAATGGGAGAAGAGTGAACATCGGACATATTGAACTCTTTGGACTTTATACTTACGGGTTCTCGCCAGGAACCTCGAAGTCAATATTCATCCGGAACTCTTCCAACGCCTTCGAACCAGTGAAGTAACTGGTATCTACGTGCCTTCCAAAACATAAGGTGAGATTATTGAAAGGGAATATCGGAGGTGATTAGTGGGGAGAACAGTGGGGTACCATTACTAGAATCCACGGGTGGATAAATCCCTTTCTCCACTTGCAGGAGAATACTTCTACGGGTCAAGCAGACGAGATTAGGTGAGCCAATCCAGTCTGTCATCTCTGCACTACGCTTCACGTTGGAGGAGACCACAGCTGTTCGAGTCCGATCGATGCCCCTGTGGGAGCCAGGTGAGCGTAACAGGTAAGTGCATACATCAGGTGTCAAGGGTTGGTAGGGGGACTGTAGGGATACAGAAACAGTCCCCTAGTGTGCAGGTTGCCAGGTGGGCAGTGCAGGTGTGTGACGCTGGCGTGGGTGGGACCTGAGCCCGAGATCAGAAGGTGTCCAGGTTGCCAGTACAGTTCAGGTAACAGCAAGGGGGTCAGCAGAGGAGATAAGGAGAAAAGGCAGAAGCAAAGAGGAAGGTTTTGAGGTGCTTCCGGAACCGGAGATGGTTCTCCTCAAGTTTAAGGGAGGCAGAGAGGCTGTTCCAGAGGGAGGCCCCAGCTGAAAAAAGAGATCTACCACCAACTCTGGGGGAGTTGGAGGTGGATGAGCGGAGAGCTCGAGAAGGAAGATATTTAGGAAGAGCGAGTTGAAGGTATTGAGGCCCCAGGCACCAGTAGGCCTTTTGGACGATGCAGAGGGTTTAAAGGGTCTAAAGAGATTATTATTTTGTCCCTTTCTGGCACTCGACAATCTTGTGGGCAAAAAAGGTAGAAATAATTTCCTTCTACATACTTCCTGATGGGGAGGATAGTTTGTGTGTTCAGAACTGGAATGTCTACCCCTCCATGATGGTGTACCTGGTTGTGCAAGTTAGTATTTTCCTGTAGACTCTTACTTTGTAAATTTGACCTGCTGAACAAATTTGGGCCAACCTCTGCCTCTTGGGACTTTAGTCCATTGGTGAAGCAAGTAGGTGGTATGTGAGTACTAGTTTTCTGGCAGGTTATACATGCCTGCATAAAGGTTTCAAAGTCCTCATCCATTCCAGGCCAGAAAAGCGTATATAGCTATATGGGTTTGAAGTTTCAAGTGTATGAGATGATCTCCCATCAAATGCGACTGAGCTTTCTCTAGGACTACCTGCTTATGACTTCTTGGGAACACCAAATGCAGTTTTACCGTGCCCTCTGGAGAGGTGTCTCCCCTATATAGAAACCCATGTTTCAGGAAGGTTTTCTTTTTCCCCTTTCTCACACCCCTCTGGTTCTGAAACCCCTTGTGAAAATGCCTCAGCCAAAAAGCCAAAAAGAGGTAATTTCTTTGAGATATGGCTAAACCTAGAGGTGTAGTTGGTGCTCCCTCATGATCTTTTCTGGTTGGGAGGGCCATCATATTTCTCATCGGCCTCCCCAAAGCCTTGGGTTCCTCTGTCAGTGCTTTCTTCTCCAGATTTTTCTTTAAGTCTTGGGAATATTGCTTTTTCTAATACCCCTTGTGCCACCTTGTCCCCTTGGTGAATCTGGAATGAGTCCTTTCCGTGATTTTGTAACAAGACCTTAACATCACCCGTAAAGTCTGGTTCTATTACCCCTGCTAGAACATCAACCCCAAACTGCCATGCTAATCCTGACATGGATGCTATTCTGATGTAGGTATCCAAGGGTGGAATCCATATCAAATCAGTGGGTATCAATCTTCTTTCACCTGGAGGATTTATCTCATCCCTACTACTACAGATATCAAACCCAATAGAGCCTTTGGTGGCTACTGAGGGGTCTGATACGCTGGCACTTCGTTTTTCAAACTTTAAGGTCCCCCAACTTGTATCGGTTGAGCCGCATCCCACCTCTGGCACCATTTGCGATGACATCATGAAGTACGGCACAAACAACAGATTCAAGATTCAAAGTAAAACACTTTATTAACTCAAATGTCAGGATGGAAAAAGGCCTAGCTTGCCCTCTTCTAAGGTATGATTTCCCTACCTAAATAAAACTAAAGAAAGTCTGAGTCAAAGAGTTCAACGTAAGAATCTGTATCAAAAACCTATACTTGCTCTCAGAACTAAATCTGTACAATGTGTAGGGATGTCAGCAAAGAAAAGAAACAGTGTACAACATAAAGTTCTTAGCCTCCTTTAGTTTGCAGCTTCCTTCCCCAAGTGTCACAAATTCCACAAAAAGTCACAAAATTACCTTCCTTTGATTCAAGGTGATGTAGATTTAACCAAAACTCGGGGTTCCCTTCCCCAAGTTCCAAGTGACACAGTTCAAACACAAAAGTACTTTGAAGCTCTGTCCCCAAGTAAGGAAATGTCCCAAATATCAAGGATTCCCTTCCCCAAGACTTAGTTTTGTTTACACAAAAAAAGATTCTTGTCTTTCCAGAGTTGAGTTAATTCTGGTTTCAAATGTATATTTCTGTGGTTTGCAGCTTTCGCACAATTTGATATCCAATACTCCTCTCTTTGGTCTAATTTTAACATTCCATTTTAAATCAAGCTTCAGTATGCATTTGTTTTTGCTTATTTTGTAAAGTTACATTCACTTCAGATTTAAGCATACAGTAGCTTCATTTGAATTTAAAGTTCAGTTCTCTTCTGGGTTCAACAGGTAATAGTTATGCTTGTTTGCAAGGCTTTTATTGAGTTCGGTATTCAATAGATATGAGTTTTACTTGTGACTCATTTTTTATTCAATCCGGTGTTCAATATTAATTCAATTCACTTTAATTGACTTGCAGAGACTTTCAAAAACGTGTTTCCTTAAACACGCGACCACTCTGATACAAAGTGTTCCTGCAGTTTAACAATCGACAATGGTTTACACCAGAGACTTTCAAAAACATGCTCGAATACAAAGAATTCTTTAACAATTGAACTGTTTAAACACTCGCGCACCGGGTTTCTCATTTGACAGAAACTCACTCGTCGCTTTAACAGTACTTCCAGCAGCACAGATCACACAATCTTCTGATTTCAATGTTAGGATCCCAGATCCCGCGCCTCAGATACTTCTGCGTGGACCTCTCAACACAGGGGAATGGGCACTTTGCACATAAGGGAATGGTACGTCTCCCCAAACGGCTCACTTCTCCACATTCAGTCCTCTCCATGGAACCTCAGCTCCCATGATATGCTTCCACAGACCGCCTCTCTCTGCAGTTCTCAGCGCCTCAGAATGCTGCACATGGCGGACCGACCTATAGCTGTTTTCCCCAGGTGTTCATATCTCATCTGACAAGGTTCCCTTCTGCTTGCACTGGCCGCCCTGCTCCTCCTCTCTGTATTGCTTTCTCATTCCCATTTTATACACCTGCGACCCTCTAACAGGTTGAAGGTATGCCTTTTAATTTTGACTTGCCTGACCAGGATTAAGGGGACATGCCTGACCTGCCCAACACTTAACAGGAATCTTCTTCGCCCCAGTACTAAAATGGTAAAATGGTATAGTGTTCACTGCTCTCAGCTGCCTCTTCCTCGTCTTGGTACTGTCAAGTGTTGTATGAGGGGAAATAAGGAAAGCTGTTTTATAATAATCCATAAAGGTCGGGCAACTGTTAGGTTGATTGTGAATGGGTAAAGGGGGATACAATGTCTCACCGAAGGGTGCCCCATTCTCAATCCTCCATCCAGGTGATCCTCCCTTGCTTCTCCACCCTCAGGGTCGGGGCCCAAGAGCAATGGCCTTTCCCATGCCACCGAGAAGCGAATCCAGGGGGTTTAGAGGTGAGAATACCCTCAGGGTTCTCACAGAATCCTTTCAAAAGCCTCATTTTAGTATCTATCAATAAAGCAACAAGTTGTACTTTAATTGTCTTGAAAGCATTGTAGCTATCTACTATGAAAGAGAGAATTGCATGCAATATTACTCTAAGTGGCAACACTGAGCATTCATGTGCGTCTCCCAAAAGTGCATTTCTCTTTTTTATTATGCAGCTAAAGGTTCTTGGGGGAGAAAGTTCACTTGATTTGATTATTTATTAATGTAAAAAGGACAGTTCATTCGTTCTCCCTGTCTGGTGGTTGCTGTCTGCTTCTTGTAACCAATCGCATCTATACCCTTGTCATCTCTTCTTCATCTTCAATTTCAGGGACTGGCAGCAGGGGGATTCTCGCCTTTGCAGAGTTTGACATTGCTGAGGTGGAGCCAGGCCCGTCTACCCTGGACTTTGACAGCAGTGAAGGTGACCTCCTCCACAACGTAGGGATCCTCAACCCTAGGTTTTTACCATTTCCTAGTAAAGCTTTTATATACATTTTGTCACCAATATATAGGTTGGGGGCCTGAGCAGAGTTTGAATATCGAACTGTTGGTCATCTTCATCATTCTTCTTTGACCCCTCCTGCCGGTCTAGAAGCTGTTGAGACATAAAATCAGCATTTGCAATTATTGCAGCCAAGTACTCATGCATTTCAGATCCAAGAACTACAGCAGCACTGTGTGCATCAGTTTGTGCTCTAGTGGGAGGGGCAAGAGGTATATTCATATCACAAGCTTGTGAAGAGTCATGTTATGGTTTGAGCCGGGCTGATTGCATAATGCAAATAGTGCTAAGGGTAGGCAATGGAGCAGTCCTTTCTTCAGGGCCATTTTTAATTTGGATATTCTCTCTTTGAGAAGGCCATTAAGGTGCCCACAAATCCTGTTTTCCTGCGGGTGTTAAGCGGAGGAAAATGTATGCCTAATACCCAGTAAGATTGTGATGTCCTCAAATAATTCGAAGGACTTAGCACACTCCCCATCTCGGGAAGACCTCAAGGTACGAGACATTTTGCAGCAAATGTGGCATCAGGGTGTGTGCACGGACCTGCTTCGATCCATCAGTAGAAAGGGCATACGACTACTAGCATGTACCTGTAGCCATTACAACTTTGGAACATATCTACATAATCGATATTCAAGTGCTGGAAATATCCACTAGGACAGAGTATTACTCTTCTCATTGTTTGCAGCATGTTCCCAGCCATGAACCTCTAGCAAACCACACAATTAACAATGAAGACAGCAACATGTTCAGTGAGTAAACCAGTCTTTCGACATCAAAGCTGCAAGACTCTCTTGTGTTTTGTGCATGGGATAATGAAGTTGTTTAATGCTACTTTAAATAATACGAGAGGCATAACCGGTTTGCCGGTACTATCCTGTCGCCACATTGCATCCGTGGTGGACAATGAGCACCCCCTACGTTTCCACAGCTCCTGCTATTCGGGTGGCGCACATCCGAGCAATTCTTTTATTTGTGCTATGGACAAGGTATTAAAGCCTTCTTTCATTACCAGGCTGCGCTAGGGTGTGCTAATTAGGTGATGTGGTGTGTCAAATTCAGATATTTCTGGAAAATGCGCTGCTTTTCTGGCCTCTGTGTCGGTCAGCCGCTTCGTTGCCGTGGGAAATTAAATCTCCTCCTCTAGTGCGGGCTATGCACTTCACCATGGTGATGGCCAATTGTAGCTATAGTGTGTCTATGAGCTAATAATGGCACATGCGCCACTGGCATGCCGTTTGTGCACATGCATCCCCACCTTTTCCAGCATGAGAATCCTGGTGTGTACTGGATGTCACGTAGGCAGAGTCGGAATACACTGTGCTTTTCTCATCTTCATGCGTTTCAAGGGCTACAATAAGCACTACTAATTCTGCTGCTTGCGCAGAAAAATTTAAAGGCAATCTTGTACTCGCCACTACTTCAAAGTTGCCATTCTGTTTTAATTTTATGTCTGCAGTTCCTGTGTGTCTCTCTCCTGAACTCTAATCAATTGACGAGAAACCGTCAATTAAGAGGCCCTCTCACCCCAAAGGCATTTTCTCTGAACATGGGGTATATCATCACAGTATTCAGTGTACTTGGTGCAGTAATGCTAGATCCTTCCTCTACTGGCTCTGCTATGAATGCTACTGGATTCACTACTCTACATCTAACAATCTTGATTGCTGGATTTGAGATTATCTTCTCGTATCCGATGCTCTCTGTGTGGTCAATGTTGTTTTGGGCTTCTCAAGAATGGTGAACAGGGCAAGGTTTACGTATAATGTTACTCCACAGCCCATTGTGATACTGTCAGACTTTTAAATTGCAAAGGCTGCTGCAGCCAATGATTGTTTGCACAGATAATGGCCTCTCATTACTAGATCTAGGATCCCACTGTAATGTGCTAGTGGTTTGTGTCCTAATGCAGTCTTCTGTGTGGGCACTGCTGTCATTACTACCCCATTTGAATGAGAGAATAGGACACATTTTGCACTGTAATCAGGGATCCCTAGAACAGATGTTGTACATATTGCCTCTTTTAGTCCATTGAATGCTTATGTCATTTCCATTTCACCTGTCCAGGCAATGGCACTGACATCTTTCTGACCCTCTTTGAGTCCTTTTTAAAGGGATCTGACGTATGTACTGTAATCGAAGACCCATGCCCTGCAGTAGTTGCAAAGGCCCAGAAATGCATTGGAATTTCCCTCACTGTCTTTCGCTGAGGTGTTTTCATGATCGCTTCTGCTTTTTCAGGGGTCACTTTCCTGCCCTCCTGAGATATCAACTGTATTGTATTGTATTGTAACGATATTTGTAAAGTGCAACATGGGCTGGATGGCATCTCGGCGCTAATGAGAGACAGAGAGGAGGCGATCCACTCTAAAACAGCAATGTTTTAAGTTGTTTACGGAAGCTGGATTAGACGTGGTTGCTCCTAATATGATGTGGGAGAGCATTCCATAATGAAGGGGCCAGCACCGAAAATGATCTGCCGCCGGCCCGGGCATGCCTGAAGTGGGGAACACACAGCAGAAATTGATTGGTGGAGTGAAGTGATCTGTTAGGTTGATAGAGGAAAACCTTAGTTTGAAGAAATTGGGCTCCCACAGAATAGATAGGGCAGTGAACTGTGCATAGGATCTTAAAGCTCACACAGGCTTTAACTGGCAACCAGTGGAGGTGTTGAAGAAGATCAAGTGAGTGGGACAGTCTAGGGCTGTTAAGAGCCAGTCTGGCGGCCGCATTTTGTAAGAATCTGAAGCCTCTAAATTAACATCTCTGGTTGGCCAACATAGATGCCATTACAATAATCTATAGCCCCCATAATGGAGGCAGTCACATTTTCTGCCCTAGCCTCGTCAGGGAGAAAGGGGAGGACCTTCTTTAAGATCTTCAATTTGGCAAACCCAACCTGGCAGACTGCAGAGATTTGGGACTCTTGACTACAGCAGATGGAGTCGGACACGGCCGTAGACAGGAGGGCCCGTAGTCAGAACTCCAGCCAGAGTTGGTAGATTCGTGGCCAATCACCAATACCTCCGTCTTCTCTCTGTTCAGTTTTAACCAATTTTCAGTCCTACACTTCCCTACCGCTGAAAGACAATCTCTCAGATGCTTGGGGGGGGGGGGGACTTTCTTGAGGGGCATTGATACGGAAGAGAAACTGAGTATCATCTGCATATATGAAAAAGTGCACCCCAAAACAAAAAATAAGCTTGGCCAGTGCAACCATATACAAATTAAAAAGGAGTGGCGAAGGTGCCGACCCCTGAGGGACTCTCAGCCAAACACCATGGGAGGAGAGGTAAAAGGGGGAAGGGACACTACCTGCGTCGGTCCAACAGAAAAGATGAGAACCACTTCAGGGGGACACCCGAGATGCCCGCGTCAGAGAGACAATGCAGGAGTCTTTGATAGTCTTTGATGGTCAATGGTGTTGAAGGCCACGCAGAGATCGAGCAGAATGAGCATACTCGTCTCTCCACGGTCTTGTAATCCTGCTATATCATCAAAAAGAGCGATCATTATAGACTCTGTACCCATCCCTGGACGGAAGCCTGCCTGGAGGCTGTGAAAAATATTACTGGTTTCAAAATAAACATTATATTAATATGACCAATCACACTCCGCCATACACTGTTAATTAGTGTGTACATTTGTACATCTTTTAATTATTTGACACAGACAGCCTGACACGTGTTTCAAGACTTGGCTCTTCTTCTGAGGCTGTGACACATATATATATATATATATATATATACATTTGGAAACATAAATAACATTCATATTGAATCAATAATTATGACAGAGTATACCCCATCCAGGCATCAAATGCAAAGGGCACCACAAAAAAGAGGTTATGCACAACACAGAAAAACAATGTATATATGTTGACACATTATCACAAGTCAAACAAATATTGTAGTATCGATCAGGTATACATAAAGTCGTCACCAAAGCAAAACATGTAATGAAAGGTTGGGGGAAAAAACAAGAGGACAGGGATAGGTAGAAGAAACCCAAAATAGAAAAACCTGAATAGTCTTTTATAAACTAATATGCCGCTCAGTTACTTATATGTCTGTGATCAGAAAGGCGCAGTGTCACGTCACCATCACACCAAAGGGAAGTATAATGTATAATTACCAGAAACACTTCTCTTTAAGGCTCGAGTTGCTAAAAAACAAACAAATGCTCATGCCGTTATGCCACTGTCTGCAACCTACTTGCCAATCTATATAATTACTGTCCAACAATCTTATTCTTAGGATCATGTCACTGACTTACCAATTAATAGGTTCACAACAGATCTGAGCACATAAGCATCTGTCAAATGTAAACAAAACCATGCAACCAATTAGAACTAGCATAATAAGCTAATCATACAGATTGCATGCACAACAATAAAATGAATGGGTACCTTATTCTTCCTTCGCTGTTGCAATGAATCGTTATAATCACTATCTCTGATTGCCATCATCCCGGCATTATCAATACGTTTGCGATCTGCCGACCAAGCACGAAATAGTGTGGTCCAATTTAACAAGTGAACATTAGCATCCGGGGAGACAAAGAAAAACAAACCAAGCCATGTGGATAATTAATTAATAATCCAATTGTAATTAAGTTGTCAGCCCAATCCGTCCGTTAGGGACCATGCCAAAAGTAACCACGTTCCTGCTTACCTGCCTTTTGGTGTAGTACTGAATACAGGGAGAGCCGGCCGCCGCTTGCAATCCATGTATAAATCGGCTCTATGCTGGTAGAAGAACCATAGTTCACTCGGCCCCATGGGGCCGCCATCTTGCGTGAGTATTGCTCGCGATTCAATTTGCATTAAACCATGCATTACAAGTACTGAAGATAGTGCAAAAATGCAAAGAAAGTCCTAATTCTGTACTCCAAGTGCACCTATGATAAAATGTAACCCTCTCTCTTAATTTTGTGTGCTTGGCAAACTCGGCCCCATGAGGGTCATCTGCGTGGTCCAATGTGCTTGCAGTCTAAGATCCCCTTGTATTGGGAGCCGGGCTGCATTGGTTAAATGAAAACACTCCCAGTTAAAGTTGATGTCACGACCCTCGCCCAAAACCCCCTCTGGCAAACCCATTGGCCAAGTGGAGTCAGGACTCGGGCTTCTAGAGCCTGGCATCCGCTTCAAAAGCCCTCATGGGGCCAGTCCTGGCGCCTATGTCGCCAGGCTCATACACCATGAAAAAAAAATGTGCTTGGGAACTACTTTATTGTATTGTCAGCCAACATGGAGGCATCCACATAGCTTGGTTCCTAAGAACCAAGCTATGCGGTCTAGTGTTTTGGGTGTGGTAGTCTAGGGACTACTTTTCCTGGACTATTTTGTTGGGGCTATTTAAACCACACCCGAGCAAGAAAACATGCTTCACGTTACTTTGCAGCTTGCAACGTGACTCTCACCGTGTCCATCTATTCCCTCGAACTTCGGAGAAGCCGAACCTGTAAGGATACAAAAGGAACATCATTAGCAGAAGCATCTTACCTGCAGTCTTCATTTTTAAACACTCACAGCTACTGAGAACAGCTTCCTCGAATCTGCACGCCTCCCGGACAGAACGACCTGAAAGAGGAAGATTGAGGCAACATTAAAGAAAGCACTAGAGACACTTACAAATTACGAACTGCTCAAAAGGCTTACCTGGCTGGTCGCCTCTCGGCTGGCACCACTCCGGACATTCCACTTGCACTGAAGAGCACTGCGACCTACAAGGAAGGAAAACACAGGTTAGCAAAGGCAATACTTCGCAGCGCTGCGTATAGCGCTTACTTACTGCATCATAGTGCTCTTAATGCGCCAACATTTACCAGCGGGGCTCAACCAAGCCAGTTCGCCACACTAAAGCTCTGCATACCTAAGGGAGAAAAAAGAGACATTTTAAATAAAAGAAAAGCATGCAGGATAGCAACAAAACTAAAGAACAGCAATAAGACCTACCTGAACAATATCAAACGATCCGGCGTCAGTGAAGTAACTGGACTGCACTCGCCCATGAAAGACAACGCGCCCCTGCAAAGAAGGCAGGATAGAGAGCACGCCTAATTCTACCACAAGGTGAGGAGAGGGCGCCAGAGGGACTGAAATCATACGGGGGTGGAGGGAGGATACTTACCCCAGTCGGTCAGTCTTGAACACAGTCCTCCTGTATTTTCAGGCAGAACCTTCCCCGCAAACCACATCAGGGCAAAGCTGAAAAGCGTACCAGCGAGTAACCTGGCTGGGTGGCGTCCCTCTGGATACCAGGTGAGCATAACAGTTGATAGTGTGTGGCACAAACCGTCCAAACAATCACAGCATATGCCTTTACCTGTTTCCAACCAAACAGAACTCTTCCAATGATAAAGAATTCTTATTAATAAACATAACATAATTAGTGCATCATGAAGATCATCATGAAACGTCATGGCAATTGTTCCCTGTCACCTGATATTATCCATTGACATGATCTGACTTTTTAAATGTTAAGGAATGCATTACAACAACTTGAAATCAATGGCATGGTGGCCACGCAAATAGAATGTTTCCTATTGGTCCAAGCTACTTAACCCTTCGTATATGACTCATGAAGGTATACAATAGTCAATTGTTTGCCCTGCTCAAGGATTGTGATTTGTATTTCATACAAAAAGCTCAATTGTACCCCTTGTACAGCAGTTTGCTGACACTTGAATATTGCTCATTTGCACATGTCCAAAAACCATCATGCCCAAAGCATCTGATATTCAGCTGATTACATTAATTAATGACGCTTATTTGGTTCTGAGGAATACATGGAAATCGTGGTCTTTGTTGAGACCCCTAGAGACAGTTCTGTTTTTGCAAATTAATCTTGACTCCAATTGGCGTAATTTAAGTTCAAGATTGCCTCCCCTTTGTGGAAGGCTTGCCTGGGCAATGCCAGTAAATCCTATATCCTTTTTGTTATCCAGTTGGTGGACTGCTTGCCAATGGGTTGCCAAAGGATATTTGGTCTCTTGTTTTGAGATTGATTCCAAATCTTCCCTGATTCGAATCTTCAAAGGCCTGATGGTACTGCCAATATACCTTAGACCACATACACAAATAATACAATAAACCAAAAATTTGGTGTTGCAATAAATGAGTTGATAGCATGTTTTCCCAATGGTCCGAAGTCCAGTAAGATGTGCTTGGTCAGCGTATCGCAAACGTATTGATAATGCCGGGATGATGGCAATCAGAGATAGTGATTATTAGGATTCATCGCAACAGCGAATGGAGAATAAGGTACCCATTCATTTTATTGTTGTGCAGGCAATCTGGATGATTGGTTTATTATGCTGGTTCTAATTGGTTGCATGATTTTGCTTACATTTGACAGATGCTTATGTGCTCAGATCTGTTGTGAACTTATTAATTGGTAAGTCAGTGACCTGATCCTAAGAATAAGATTGTTGGACAGTAATTATATAGATTGGGAAGTAGGTGCCGACAGTGGCATAACGGCATGTTTATTTATTTGTTTTTTAGCAACTTGAGCCTTAAAGAGAAGTGTTTCTGGTAATTATACATTATACCTTTGGTGTGATGGTGATGTGACACTCTGCCTTTCTGATCACAGACACATAATTACTGAGCGGCACATTAGTTTCAAAAAGACTAATCTGTTTTTTCTATTTTGTGTTTCTTCTACTCTCCCCCCTCTTGTTTTTCCCCCAACCTTTCATTACATGTTTTGCTTTGGTGACGACTTTATGTATACCTGATCGATACTACAATATCTGTTTGACTTGTGATAATGTATCGACATATATACATTGTTTTTCTGTGTTGTGCATAACCTCTTTTTTGTGGTGCCCTTTGCATTTGATGCCTGGATGGGGTATACTCTGTCATAATTATTGATTCCACATGAATGTTATTTATGTTTCCAAATGTATATATAGATATATATGTGTCACAGCCTCAGAAGAAGAGCCAAGTCTCAAAACACGTGTCAGGCTCTCTGTGTCAAATAATTAAAAGATGTCCATAACACTAATTAACAGTGTATGGCGCAGTGTGATTGGTCACATTAATCTAATGTTCAATCCTAACTGTGGTGTGTAGGGCAATACACACACAAAGCATCAATTACCCGCAGCCTTTTAGACACTAACCTTAAGCACTGGGAATCTCTATTCTTCTTTTGCCTGCTCTGTGGATGGTTTCGAAATAATCCAAGAGCTGGGGAGTGATAATGGATCCCAGCAATTTTGCCATTACAGGGATTACAGAGATAGGGTGATAATATTCCGCTGCTACTGGTTTGAGCTGTTTTTTTTCCGCAACAGTGACACAACTGCATGCCTAAGTGCCTTTGGGATACATCCTGTGGTGCAAGAGTGATCCAGAGCTTCCGTAAGGAGCGAAACAAAATCCCCAGAGAGGTGCTGGAGTATTTGAAGGAGAATAGGGTCAATGGGGGAAGCAGATTTCAGTTTAGAAAGGGCCTTGATGACCATAGGTTTCGTGACTGTTGCGAAGCTGAAGACAGGAGGGCAGTGGTTAGTCCAACTGATAATGAATGTCCTGGAAATATATACCTCCTCCTTGGCAATATTGTAATTTCTCTTTGTCTACTTTATATCCTTTGTCTGCCAAAACTGTCATCAACTGTACTGAGTCTTTTCTGCACTGTACTTCTGTTTCACTGCACACCACAATGTCATCTTAGTACTCAATCACTGTGCTGTGACGGTGCACCTTTCCCATGTCCATCTGGAGGACCCTGTTGAATATTGAAGGGGACTCACAGTACCCCTGAGGTAAACGAGTATGTTTCCATGTTTTATTTCTATACAAAAACAAAGTCAGATCTTGTGACTCTTCCTGAATGGGGATTGAAAGGAATGCATTCTTTAAATTGATCATTGTAAAATATTCGGCTTTTGATGTGATATTATGCAATATTGTAACTGGATTTGGGACCAATGGTAATTTTGCTTTGAAAATATTATTTAGGGGGCATATAAATCCTGAATAAATCCCCACGACCCACCCCAGTCGATTTGTTTCTCTAGGTACTGTAAGGAAGGCATGGTATCAAACAGTGAAGACGGACACAAGTGATCACAGTTCAAGGGTGTTTATTGAACTTTAAATGGGTTGGTCGAACACCTATCTAAACTTAAAGCTAAAGATGGGAGCAAGCTACGACCATCAAATAATAATAACGCAGTCAAGTCTCTGTCAAATAAAAGGGCCTATACTAATAAAACTATTGCCAATCCTTACTTCTGGATACAGAAGAGTGTGGGACAATGATGTATGCAAAAGAAAAGTGTTCAAGAAATAATATGTCAGGATGGTTGAGCAGTTGGCTTCCCTTCCCAACATTTTCAGCATGGGGCAAGGCGGCACGTTCAAGCTTTGAGCACACTCTGGCTTCTTGGACACAAGGATCCAGTTCAAAGCACAGACATCGGGGGCTTCTGCCAAAGTCTCTTTCCAATAAGTCACTTACTTCAGAGGGTCTGTCATAACAAATAAAGTCTCAAAGTTCCATTCCTAGCAGGATCTTCACATGCACAAGTTCTCGCTTTCAATGTTCGTCATGGGTTACCCTCCTCAGGCTGAGACCCCCTCTTTATCACAATATTCACACTTGGCCTCCCTTGTTCAGGCTAGGACCATGAATCTCCCTCATTCGGGCTCGGATCCCCTTGATATGGATCTCCCTCATTCGGGCTTGGATCCTCTTGATATCAAAATCAAAGACTTTCGAATGTGCAATGGGTTTTGCTTGAACCGTCACAGGACCACTTCGATTAACTTCACACCATTATTCTCATCAATCTTCTACTTTCGTTTCTCTTGGCGGGATACATTACAAAGTCTTTCAAATGAGCACACCCACGATGCCGGACAACTCTGTCAACGGTATTGTATCTTTCCTTCTCAAGTTCAAACATTCATCAGCAGTTTAGCTTTACATCACACGCGTTTAACAATGTTAGTTCCAGCACTCGTTATACAATCTTGCTGCTTGCAACCTTGAGTACAACACAGACGGGTCTTGCCAGTGGAGGAACCTTGCTGAAAATGTTGGGGGGGGACATGACCACTGAAGAAAAGGTGCCCATTCAAATGAATGGGGACAGGGTCTTGCATCGATCTCTCCCCAAATCACCGGATGTGTTGCTCTTTCTGGCACTTCTTTGTTCTTGGAGCTAAGGACGATACCACAGCGGCTGCTGCTACTCCTCCCCGCTTTGGTCAGATACGGGGGAGGGCCTTTGGTATCTCTGACACACAATTCAGAATTCTTTAGTCTGGTTTCCTAGTCTTATGCTTTCTGCCTCAAAGTTTTCTTGAAAGGAACAGCGTCTGGCCGAAGAGGTCAAGGGTAATCCCCTTCTTACGAACCCTTCTTGGTTTACCGTCTTTCTCCCCTCGTTCAGCTGCTGACTTGAAACTGCTGTACCTTTGTGTGCTTTCCCTCACTCATTGTGCTTTCATGCTCTGCCTTTTATCTGTGTGGGGAAGTCTAATGGAAGTCAGGGTTGATTGATCGTCAGTAATTGCCTGACCTCGCCTGACCACAGTAGCGGGACATGTCAGATACACTGCTTGGGTGTGAGTCTGTTTTTTCCCAGAGCAGGCTGTCCGTGTGAAAGTGCTGGGGCCGGGGGGGGGGAGGTGAGGTTCCCATGTATGTTACCTGGTATAATGGGGGTAAAGGTGCTGCGGGGGGAATACTGTGTCTCGTCATCCAGTGTCCCACTCCACTCCCTGAAGACACCTCACTGAGGTGATCCTCCCGCACTGGTCCACCCCCAGGGTCTGGATCCAAAGGCAATGGCTATGCCCTGCCACCTGAGGGAGAGATCTGCGGGTACTAGCGGGTGAGACACCTTCAGGTTTCTCACAGTACACTGCTGTGTTACATGGGGACTCTGATGGCACTAATATTCCCTGTTACACTAACATGGAAACTGTCTCATAAATATCCTCATCAGCTTCTTTTGACATAGGACATTGCTTTACTCTTGGCAACATTGCTCCTGGCTTTAGTTTTATTTTAACTGCACCTACCTTTCAGCAGGCCAACTTCATGGGGACTGCTGGTCCATAGTGTACTTTGTACCTGTGAAAAATGTTCTTGAAAAAATGACAGTGTCTTTTTTATCAATGCCATTTTCTGTGGCTCTTCCCTGCTCTAAATTCTCACCCAATATGTGAGGCTTATGAAGAATAGCACCTCATTAACTGACTCATCATCTCTGAGCATCTCAGTCAATATGTGTCCTTCGTCTAGTGCGATCACTGCTCGCCATACTTTCCCTTCTTCATCAGTCCTGTGAATAATCACCATCTCCTCTCTCACTATAACCTCTTCTAATTCCAGTGGGAACACATGTCCTTCCTCATCATCCATAGGAACTTCTGGCCTGAATATAAATTCTGCAGGTAGATTTAATATTTTGCCTCTTATCCCAGGAAGCCATGCTAGTAAGAGGTACACCCCATATTGAAATACTCAGTGTCCATGGGCACATCTTGCTGTACTACCACAAAATTCTCGTGCATTCATATAATGAATCCCTGGAGTGGAGCAGACTATTACCTGGTCAGTAAATTATATGGTCACATTAAGCTTGCTCACCATATCTTTCCCAATTATTTCGACTGGCGTCTGGCGGGAGTATAAAAGTGGCATGGAAAGGTCATGTTCTCATATACTGATAAGCAAGTCGTCGGTAAATGGAACCAAATTTGTAGCCCCTGAAAAGCTTTGTGTGTTCATGGCAATGCCTGACATCGGATATTTCTCCTCCCTAACACAGGACCTCGTCGCCCCGGTATCTACAAGGAAGGAAAATGTTTTGTGGGTCTGGTGTAACAGATAGGATTGAACACATCAAGTCAGTCTGTGGGCTGCCAATTATGGGTATAGGTTCATTCCTGTTCCTGTAAAAGGGTCCCCTCCCACTACAGTCACTCTCCCTATTCTAGGTGTAGGTGCCATGGTATTCTGTTGTACTGGTGCTTGCGTTTGCATCTGTGTTTGCTGTGTCGGTATGGGTGCTTGCTGTGTTTGTACTAGTGGCAGTTGTGCTTGCATCAGTGACTGATGTGCAGGTTGTCTTTGTGGCGCATACTTCTGATACTGTGTGTCATCTTGGGCATAGTATTCGGGTGGCTCTGCACAATATGGTGGAGGATATGTCATTCCCCTTCTTGGGTCTTGCCAGTTCTGTTGCATCCCTCCCCTGCTTCTGCATTCTCGAGCAATGTGTCCCATTTTCCCAAAGGTCAAACACTGCTGGGGTGGTCCTCCTAATCTAGGATGTCCCCTACTAAATTCTCATGATTGTGGAGCTTGAAATCCAACCCCTCTTAATCTCGGTGCAACCCCTCTCCCTCATGGCCAGTAATTAGATTTTCCCCTTCCTGCAAAACTCCCTCCAGCCATTGACTGTACCTGCTAGGTGTCTTGTGCATCTACTCCCTCTCTACTTGTCAGCACGGCTCCTTCTACCGTAAATTTTGACAGCTTTTTCTGGGCTAACTTTGCTTCTTCTAGCTTTCTTTCCTCAAGCTTCTTTCTGGCCTTCTCTTGCAATAATCGACAATGGTGAACTATAGTCAACTGAATCTGTGGCCATGACATCCCTTCCATTCTCGCTAGTTTCTTCAATTGCCTCTGCACTGTCCCAGGTAGCCCCTGACACAATATATGGTAAAAAATAGCTACAGTTTGTTTCCCACAGTTCTAAAGTCTCAAGAAGCCATCGCTCTTGAATCACCTGAATGTAAGTAACAGGGTCTTCGTCAACACGCATCGTGCACGTCATGATCGCGTTCATGTCTGTCGTATCAGGATATTGCACTCTGGATTTTCCTTTTGGACGTTTGGGACATGATATAGGTTCGGGCTTTTCCCCTTCTGGTTCTTCTAAATTGGACCACTCTGTCTCTTTCTCTGGGCTCATGCCCGTAGACGGGCCTTGGGCGGCTCCCTCTTCTTCCTCATTTTCACTTTCATACCTTTACTCCTCTGAATACACTGTCCCACAGTTTTCATCACTTCCTTCATGTTCTCTGTCCTCAAAATCTAATCATTTTATAGAGTTTGTCCTGTACATTCCTGTCAGTGCTTTTTCCAATAAACTCGGTTCTCCTCTCTTAGGAGATCCTACTACACTCCTTTTCACCTTACAGATATCACCACTGTCCCTCCTGCTTCTATACAGATTACCGACCCTTCTTCGTATTGCTGCTCCCTCATCTTCGCATGGGAGAGTATGATTTTTCATTATCTGCTCCATTTCTCTAAAGTGTCTTTCTAGATTCCTTTCTTTCCCATTCCTGTTCCTTACTTTTCTCCTTCTCTGAAGTATGGGCTCCTTAACAAGCCCTTGAACATTTTTTCTCTGTCTCTCTCTCTCTCTCTCTCTTTTTCTCTTTCTTCTTCTATTTCCCTTGCTCTCTTCTCCTCTGCTTCCTTTTTTCTTTCACTTTAATCCTTTTTCCTTGCTCTTTCCCTGTCTTCTTTCTCTTTCTTCTAATTCCCTTCCCATTTCTTCTCCTTTTCTTGATTTGCTCTATTTTCTTTCAATTCCTCCATAATTTCACCCCATTCTCTTGCTTCGTCTTCTAACTTCTTTCTTTGTCGTGCCTCTTCCTCTTTTTCCTGTCTCTTTTTAACTTCCCCTTCTCTTTCTTTAGGATCGTCCATATTCATTCCGTCCAATTTAAGTATTATCTGTCCTCCCACCCACTCATTCGAAATGATCGCTGTCTCTTCCTTGTCACTTTGCCTGTTATTCTGTCTTTGCATCCTTCTTAACTTCGCCAGTAGTTCACAGCGCTTGTTATACTCATCGCGCTTAGACACTGGGCCTCATCACGAGTTGGGCGGTAGACCTTAAATGCGGGGGTAACAATATTACCGCCGCATTTAAGAGTCTGTCCTAACATGAGTATGGCATGTTTACCCCCAGCTCAGAGCTTGGGGTAAACACCCTGGAAAAATGCTGATTTTCAGCGCAATTACTGCGCGGTAATACCGCCGGCAGTAATTGCGCAGAAAATTCCCAATTGCACCCAATGGGGAATGGGGAATTATGTTTACTGCTCAACCCGTGATCCGGCAGTAATACCGCTGGATGGGTGGGCGGTAACACAAATACAGTTGGGTGGTATCCAGTCGGGATACCGCCCAACTCGTGATGAGGCCCACTATCTTTTCATTATTTAACTTGCTCCATTTATAGCATCTTCATTACTGTAAGCGGGTGGCGAATATGTGGGGTTAGTGTACCCAGCCGCTGCTTTCAATGTATTTAATGGGTAGAATCGGTGTCCTTCATCTGGTGGATCGATGCTTTGGGAGGGAGGAGTATGAGGAGGAGGAGGAAGAGGAGCCAAAGGTGCTGTGCCCTCTCCTTCGTGCTAGTTAAGCATCCATTCTCTCGGTGGTTTATCCTCCACCTCTTCCCCAAACATCTTCTATAACTCTAGAATGGCCAACCTCTTCTGTAAACTTTTCCCTTTATACGCAGCATGTTAAAATGTCGTCATGTGTTGCAGCACCTATTTCGAAAGAGTGCCCTCCTGGGGCCAGGCCATAAATATTTTGCCCACTGTGCCCCGCATCCACTCTGCGTTATATTTACACATTTTGGTTTTATATCTCAGAAGGGACTTGCACAAAAGCATAAAGGGAGTGTCACCCATGATGGCATGTCACTCTCTTGACTGCTGATACTTACCGGACCTCAATAAACCTTTTAACTTTTTCTATCTCTTCACTTCTCCTTCACAATCTCCTGTCAAGAATATTTTTCTCTCTTTTTTCTAACACTTTCTACAACTCTTTCCAAGCCTCTTGGCTACAACCACAACTATTTGGGCATGCACCATAATCACAGCCCATGCACAGGACTTTGCCCTTTGAGTTCATACCAAAGCTCCACATGCTCTATGATGTAAACCATATCCACAAAGCCTCGTTTTTACAACTTGAACCACTTCTCACCCTGCCGCTGGGGCCAGCAATTACTACACATATGGGTACACCCCCAGAATAACACAACAAAACAAAACCCCTACGGCAATCTTCCTTTCTTACTTTGACATGGTTATCCTCTTATCTCTTGAAACTGCCACAACGGGGTGTGGCACCCTCTTCTTTGACCTCATCACAGGTAATCTCTTTCACTTCTTGATAACTTAATACCCCGTCTCAAGGTTTACAGTGCCACCCTCCATAACCCTGGCTGCAGGTGCCCTCTCATAAATACATTCTTTATCACTTTTCCCCACTATTATACAAACAAATCCTTCCCACATTTGTTTGTCAATTAGATGGTCTATATTTACATTCGTGGATCGGCCGAGCACTTCGGTATCGATCCTCCCTTAATCGGCCACCCACCTTTGCCCTGGGGGGCGCTTGTGGGTACAGGTCAGGATTTTCTCCAAGGGTTCTCCTGTCGAACGTTTCAATACACGTCTGATTCACCGTTCTTCACAGGTCACCTTCGCAGTCCTCATGCTTGCAGCGGGGGGTATAGAAAATTAGAGGGCCTGGATTTCAACCGTATTAGCCACTACAATATGTAATGGTGGGGTAGAAATCACTAGTACCAAGTGGAACAGACAGGCAGGGAAATCCCACGCCCTATATCGGAGGAGTCAAAATAATTGACAAAACCTGTTTTTATGAACAATCCATACAAAACGGAGACAGCAGCAAACACGAATCGTCTCCACGCTCTCATCATTCTCGAGCTTGGCAACAGTTTAAAAGCAAGAAATGCGTCACAACAGACGTCTCATTAAACTCTTGATTAAAGAAACCTATGGAAAGGTTTGAGTGGTGAAGGGATTCCCTTACATATAGAGCGTATAAGGGATAGTTATTTCATTGGTTAAGCTTTATCTAGTGGCTCCACCTGAGACCACCTCTAAATTGATAATGGTGAATATATGCCATCTCTACACTACTTGATTGGTTAATGCAACAATTGTAAAACAGCATAATTTAAGTAGTATGATTGGTTGGCAATGGTTTCGCCAACCTTGACTACTTGACAGGCCATCAGCACATGAGCACAATAGTGGTAGGGGGAGCAGCACCAAGGTGCTGCTTTTCCCAATTAATAAGACACTATCGCTGATTCCCTAGGCAACAAGCCAGGACTTTTAGCTTTGGACTTGGCTTTGTCTTGTATCCTTGCATTTGAGGAGAGTGAAGGCCTCAGTTTATCTGTCTCTGGAGCTAATGAATAGCGACTGTTCTCCAACTATAAGTCAAGTGTGAGGAGACCACATTTTGGATTATTCTGCTCAACTTTTACTAGGATTTTAGCCCTTTTTAATGTGTGGGTCTTTACCCTTCCTGTCCACTTGAGACTTATTTAAGCTATTTTTCTTCCAATATTAAGCCTTAATTAATGAGCACCTGGTTTTCAAGGACAGTTTGTTTCTTGACTTAATCTAAGAGAAATGTGCCTTATGCTTGGGAATTATTATCTTCTGTTCTCTTCGCTGTTAGCCCAAACCTTCCTTTTCTACCATAACATTGGCAGGAGTTGTGCAGCTACTGTCTGGTCTGCTCGGATCTATATTTTCAGCTGATTTAGCGAGTCAAACCTCCCTGCAGACTTGACATTTCTTCGATGCTTTCCATTCACTCGAACGTGGGAGCGACATCCATTTTATCCAAAATGACCACTCGTTACTGTTGCGTTTCTGCTTTAAACAAGCTTTATATGTATTCTTATGCGTCTTGCGTTTCAGCATATAGATTGATTATGTCTACTAGTGTCTTTTGAATGCAAGCACCATTCTTCATGTCTAAGTGCAGTTTGACCTAGTGTCTGTGTATCTTTGAGGTGAGTGCATATCTTCTTTGTGTCTAATGCGTCTACGTGTGTCAGTTTAGCAGTGCTGTTACTCTGTTTTCGTCATCTTTCAGTTACAACATGTTCATTTCTTCTTGAGTGTGCCGATTCATCTCTTCTTCGATTAATCCGGAATAAGTTTCCTAGGTGCCTTAGTGGAAAGCGCTTTTCATATTCGCAATGTGGCGGCGGAGAAGGGGCGGACGCCATAAGTGATGCACTCCTTTCGTTCCTATCATATAGAGGTGGGGGAGGGGCTGACGCTATGAATGACGCATTCATAGGTCTCTCAACAAATGTCATTGTAATGTCATTGTATTTCTGTATTTATTCTGTGGTCTGTTTTGGACAGATAGGACCTTGTCTCTGCTATTAAACGTTATGGCTGTCATGCCCTGCTTTCATACCTCCTCCCCCATATGTGCAGCCTCCACATCTCCACTGACTAAAACCTGTTAGTTCCATGCACGACTTTGACGTGCATGTTGCACATTTTGAACTGACCTTGCACTGTCCCACTCTTCCTGTCCGATGGGATTATCCATTTGCCACAACTATTGTTGTCTCTTCAGGTATGACATATACAGCATCAGTTGGTCCCTGTGGTACTCCTTCAGAGTGCCTGTGAATTTTCATGATGAAATCAGGCACGCTAGTGCAGCAATACAATTGTCTACTTCCTCCACCTTCAGCTGTTTGCGGGAGAAAAAGTAGTAGCATTACAGTACTATGTTGACTATTTTCAAAATGTGCCTCTGGCTTGCTTGATGCATTTCATACTTTGTTGCGATTTTACTTGACTGTTACTCCCCTCCCTGAAGTTCTGTATACAGGTCTGGTTGATGGTAAAAACAGGTAGAGGCCTTCTGTGATTAGGCAATGTAAGCAAAACTGCTCTTTTCAATCATCCCTATATCCATGCCCCCAAACCCATAGCTCTCAAATACACTTTAAAGCCTTCCCGCCGCACTTCTCACTGGATTGTTGGTTCAACAAAAAGTGGTAGTACAGGGGTAGCCCCATTTTGCATTTTCAGTTTTCCTTATTGTTAGCTTTGGTCGGTCTTGGGCTGCTTGTCTACTTTTTCTTAGCTTCTTAGCTTCTTAGGTTGGTGTATTCATAGTTCTTAGTGTAACGCTTGGTACTTTTGTGGGTGTGATATCTTCACTATCCCTTTTTCTTGGTAGGGATTACACTCTATCTCTGTTAACTTTCTTTTCCATTTTGGGATGATTGTCCCTCAGAATTTGTGAGGTGCCTTGTCCAACCAGCAGCTGACATCTTATGGCCTGTCATGATCCTTTTACCACATTTTCCTTTTTTACTTTTAGCTTCAGCACCACTTCTAAACCACAACTATTGCATTAGAGTACAGTACAGCGAAATGGCATCTGAGGGAGGACACAAAGCTTGCAGTTGTTATTTTCCCACCCCTTGACTGCTGTTGGCCTGCTAATCTCTATGGCCATTCCTGCCAGCTTCCTGCCCCTACCTGCCCCTACCTGCCCAAAGCACATCCTCCTGGGATGTCTTTGAGTTAGCTTTTTCAAGCTTTACCGTCAACCTTTGTACTCATAGTGCCTGCCAGTGTTTTTTCAAAGCAATCTACTTAGAGTTAATTACTTAATTGGAACTTTAAACACACTACTGGTGTAATAAAGATGTCTTTAAAAAGTTCTGACTTCAGCCACTCAATTTATAAAAACTATACGTGTCCTTCACTTCAGTCCTGTTTAAAACAAGCATTGTCAATGCCAACACTTTTAGCTTGTGTGTAAGTATTAGGCATTTGAGTGGCACTACTATTATATGCCCATGTACTCACACCATTTTACAGCTGCTACCATTGATGGCCAGTTAATACCACTATGGCAGTGCTTGGCAAATGCACGTTTTGGGCTTGTATGCGAGGCTGTCATCATGATCCAATGGAACTCTTAATATGGCATTGTGAACTTGATAGTTGTTGAATGGTTTTCCTGGGAAGGGACTGACCTTTACTATGGACAGTTATGCATACTGTGATGGACCACATTTTGTTCTTGATGTACCCATCCAACCTGGGCCTCAGGTTATCACTTCCTCCTATCCTTGTTTCTGCCCCTGGGTTTTGCTTCCAATATGTCAACAAAGAACTAGTTTATTTAAGGCACACCACTATCAGGCCAGTCTTCCCCTGCAGAGGAAGGGGAAACTGGCACTGGAATGATGGAATATCCCATGGTTCAGAACTGGCATAGCATTCATGAGCAGGTGGACTAGTGCTACTGGCAAGATCAGATATAACACACTCCCATTCTATACTGTGTAATATATCAAAAAGGTCCCTTATTTATGAACATGATTTAGTACCCACATATTGCACACTTATGCACAGTTGGTATTTTCCATATGCGTACCGCCGTTCCGCCGTTCTGCCCATGCTGCGTTTCCTCACCTGCCAATGTCTTTCTTACATTGAATAGGCAAGCATTGATCTGCTCACCACTGCTCTCTTGGTAAATGGCATCCTTATTCTGCCAATGTGAGCAGAGAGTACCACATGTGAGAATAGGTGTATGGTCTTTCTGTTTATAGGGTTTTTTACAGGGGAACGCAACAGTGCTGTGGGAACCTTAGAGCGGTTTCAGTCTGGGAACAGAGTAAACACCACAAATTATTTGCTTCACTCTATGTAGCAAGGATGTTGATGTAAATGTGAAGTGATAAGTCCTTTTTTGATTTTACAAGGTCCCACTTCAGAGAAAAAAAGACAACGCATGTTACATTTATTTATGTTTTATTTTCATTTATTTACTCAACTTGAATTTTACAATCTTTGAATAAATATTTGACATTGGCACTGCTGTACAATTGTTTCAGTATGCAGAGATTTTCGTTAGGGAATGATACTATTTTGTCGGGAAGTGTTGGAGGTTGGAGGCATGTGTGTTGATTGAAGGTGGGTGAGGCAGAGTTTTGCCAGATTAAGTGTAGTTTCTGATGATGAACGCTGGCGAGTGGGGTATAAGGATTCTATATTTCTATCAGTTCATTTTTGTCTTACTCTTGCAGTGCTGGGTGCAATCGTTTATGAACCTTGAGTGGTCAAGGGACAAAGTGGTGGTCTTCAGATTAAGAGGCAGGGATGGTTTTTTGTCTGACCTATTGGAGTAGACTTTTTTTTTTACCCATCAATGATTTTGTTCATACATGGCAAAATGTGAGCTATATAACCAAAATGGTGTTTGCAGATGTCTGTTAGTCCTTACATTAATGGCACTCATTATGTAGCTAGGCAAAGAGCACCTTCTTTCTTTAAACAATGGGCCAAGCTATGTGTGCTACCACTTGCAGAAACTGGGAACCGGGGTAAAAGGAGGAATGGGAGTTACCAGCGTGCCCAGGTTGGGTACGCAGTGGAGTGAGGAAATGGTGGGAACTGGCAAAGGTGATCCTTTCAAGGGAAGGAGTCGTTTGGGGCTCCTGCATTGGCAACAACAGGTTCAACAATCATACCGGGTGGCCAGGGTGTCAAGAGGCGGATGGGGATAATTGGCTGGGCACCGTAGGGATGACAGCCAAAGTTGTGGAGCAGAAGATAATCTGAAGAGCAATGGGAGTGATCTTTGGTTCTTCCTGTACAACATAGTGAATCCCTGCCTCATGTTGAGCTCTGCTTCCTGGTCTGGGGTGTCGGCTCCCTATGCACCTATTCTACAGTCTCTTAAGAGATGCATCTGATAAGTTAGAAGGAACAACTGTCTCTTCTGGCTGTATAGTTCCTTGTACAACCACTGCATCCATAGGTGGGGGCATCCTTGCGGAAACACTAAAGTTCCCCACTACAAGAGTCTCTCTTACTCACATTTTGCTACATCTTGCACTTCCTGCAGAATACCAGGAGTCTGTCTCTATTTGACCATGATGGAGTTTAACTGAAGGAGACGGGAAGGAATGTCTTCAATGGTGCTGGCTGCTAGTTGATACCAAGGGAGATGAGGTAATGTTTACTGGTTTGTCTCATGATAGGGCCAGTAATATAAAAGGTGATGATCTATGTTTGGGTGGGTATGGCATTTAATATATTGCAGCAAACAATGGAGTTGGGAAATTTTGAACTCTATAATGACCTTAACACTGGATAATGTTGTACGCTTAAAAAATGTTTCATATACTCATGTCACTATGATATTCTCACATATTTCCATAGCGTGTCATAGTTTAATAAGTATTTTCTTTTTCATTGCCACACAATAGTTTTTATTTTATTGCACTTTGTAGTACTGGGAATTCATGATGGAGAGCTCTGCGCACAGTGATGACCCGGATGATGATATTGCCACGCAGTATGTGATTCAGCAAAGTCTGCAGGATATCTACAAGAGGGACTTGGAAGCTAATAGGTAAAATATTATGAAATCTGCTTTATGTGTTACAAGGTGTTGAAACATAATGGGCCTGCTCAAGCAAATATACAATTTGACAGAGCATTTAATGAAGTAATGCAATCACAGGTGAAATCAACATATTTAAATTACTATTTCTGATTTGAACTAAATAATATTTTTTGTTTTCTCACTAATCACCCTGCACTGAAATACTGTAAAGCTAGAAACGTACTAGTGATAACAGAAAGCCATTGTTTGTGAGAGAAGGGGGTGTTTGAGACATGGTTGATAACTGCAATTACAACTACCATTGTATAAAATAGTACAAGCAGTCTTCATGAGAATAGATGCAATAGATGGCTATAGTGACTCTTTATGACAAGATCAAATATACTAGGTTGCATGATATGACTATTGTAAGGCCCTGTGGAAGGTCAGTCATTAGACAAAGTGCCAGGACAATTCGATGTTTTTCCCAATTGTTCTAAATGCCTCTTCATTGGCATGCTCCAGTTGCTTGGTCTTCTCAAGAATGGAAATGCGAGTAATCATGGTCATGCTGAGGTGTTCCTAGTCACCTAAAATAATTCATAAGGTTTTGCCTATTCCAACTCTTGGATTGGCCTTTTCTTAGCTCTATCTCCCGGGTGGTTCTCTTCCCCAAAATCCATAGGCTACTTGATTCCTCGCCCCTCCTTCCATGCTTCTCTGGTTGCCCTGGTGCCCTCTGTTCAACTGCTTCCTGCAGTTCCCTCTTAGGCATTGGGCAGTCTGCTTGGTGCCCGGCGAAGGCTTCTAAACGAGCCATGTCACTGCGCTCTGACAGCTTTCTGCCTATGGGGATTCCACCTTTCGTCCCAGGTGCATGGTCCCTCTGCTTGCTCTTGCCTCTTCTGCCTGTATAGCTGGTGTCTCGCTGGAGCGGGATTCTTGGTGTTCTGACAATTCTATGTGCATCAGCTGTCACTGTATAGCATGGGAAACCCCAGTAATGTCACTTCTGCTGTTTCCTTGATCTCTCTTGTTCTCCAGCTGTTCTGTGGCAGGCACCTCAGTGCCTGACACCGGGACCCGTCCTAATCTTCTAGTTGCCTCCTGGACTCTTAAGACTGCTTTGCTGAAGGTGGTCTTTCAAAGTTGGCCTCAGCTGCATCTTCACAGGTCCAGAGCAGGCATACAGGGGAATACTCCAGGCTTCCCATTCTGCTGTCAGCATTATGGCATTACTCATCCAAAACCTCCACCCTTCATGCTTGCAGGGAGACTAAGGTTACATTTGGCTGGGATCTGCCTAAGGGTCTGGGCTCCAGCAGTCCAGACAAAGAGAACAAAGTGGATGTCTTACTTAAAAGCAATAGAAATGGAAATGGGAAAGTTCCTCTGCTCATAGAGCCCCAAACCAACAACCCTGCAGTTGCCTGGAAAAGCTAAGGGGAAAACACCCCTTTTATTTATTTAAATTTCTCCTCTTTAATCACAGCCATCCATAATCACTTCGTTTTCTTTTGAAGGTGCTCAGTATACTAGGCTGAGTTGAAGTGTGTGTGAGTTTTGGGCTGACAGGAGGGAAAGTGCAATGTGATCAATGGGTGCAGCAAGGAGTTTAGAGATGGGGCCTGAGTGTGGGGGTAAAGCGATATGTTATGCTTTGTTCGTGGAATTTATACCTCTCTCTGGTGCCATTTGCATGGACCCCAGGCGCCCTGATGGATCTGAAAATAAGGGCGAGGTTGGTTTCTAAGTGAGTGAAGAGGGCGAGCACAGTTTTAGGTCAGCAAAAAACAGTCACTGTGTCTGGGCTTGCTTCTAGACAGTCTGGATTGGAGGGCATGCAAGGTTTGCAAATATATGGGGGAGCTGGTGTGCTTGTGGAATAAGCATACATTTGCAGTGTTGAGATTGTGTGAGTTATTGGAGGAGGTTTGGAGTTATGTTGATAGGTGTCATTATGAAGGACGTTTTAGGTGTTGTGTGTGCGTGGCATGGTCGGTTTGCATGTGGTATGTTTGCAGGAGTATGGAGGGTTTAAGTATGGGTAAGTGGCGGAAAGAGTGGAATCCTGTTGGCATCCAGGTGAAGTCGCAGTCACAAAGGTAGCGTGTTAGGTAATTGTAATACAGAGTATAGTGGTCAACTAGGTTTGGTCTCTCTTAGACAATGTCCTTTGGCTTGCTTGTTAGCTCGTCTTGTTAAACAGCCACATTTCACTGATTTCCTGAAGGTCAGGTGTTCCTCTATTGTACGTATTCCCTTGGTGAAAGAGCTCCAGAGATTTGTTGAGATGCCTGAAAATGCTCATTTCATTTTTGAATAATATTTGGGTTCAAGGGGTATGTCATTGCTAGATCTCAGGGTTCTGTTTGGTCTGTAGCTAGAGATGTATTCTTGCAGGAATTCTGCTCCCTGGTCGTGAGTTGCTATGTGAAGAATGTTGATTATTTTGAAAAAAAATATTTTTCTTGACTGGTAGCCATTGTATTGATATTAGTGCTGACATTATGTCTATTCTATCTTATTGAGTTTCAGAAGGAGTCTTGCTGCTGTATTCTGGATTAATTCTAGTTTTTGATGAGGTAGTCAGGCATGCCAAGGTAGATGCTATTGGCATAGTCTATTCTTGACATGACAAATTAGACTATGGCAAGTGTTCTGCGTGGAAAAGTAACAAAGGGTCATATCTGTCTGAAAGAAGCATTCCTTTCTCTGCTGCATATGTTGAGGTTCCAGTATTAACTCATTGTTCATCAGGATTCCAAGATTTTAAACACTTGGGAGTCTTCTGGTCTGGTTCCCATTTCTGTAGGCCATGGTATGGGTAGTTTGATAGAAGGGTTTTCAGGCTAGATTATGATTTCAGTTTTATCTGGGTTGTGTTTAAGGTTGGTGTTGCTCCTCCATGCATTGATTTGTGAGAGGCAATTGATGAGGGTTTGGTCTATGTCCTTACTGGTGGTGATCTTGTAGATGATTTGAGTGTCATCTGCAGTGTGGCAGCACGTAAGTCCTTGTCGTTTGATGAGTTTCATGACAGTAGTCATGTAGATGTTGAAGAGTACTCGTGAGAGGGATGAGCCTTGTGTTACACCACATGCAAGTATGAGTGAGGATCTACAAGGGGGTAGTAAGGTGGTTTCCCTTCTTACTGTTATCGATGTAGAGAAATTCTGCTTACCCCTGTTTCTTCTATATTTTTGATGAGGGGTTGCATGGTTGACTGTGTCAAAAGCCACTGAAAGGTCTAATAGTTTCAGTGCAGGGGTGGTGTGGAGTCTGAGTTCATTTGTAGCTCATCCTAGATGCAGAGTGGTGCTGATTTAGTCCCTCTCACAGGTCTGAAAACGACATGTGCTTGGTCCAATAGATGGTTGGTTTCCACATGTGTTAGGATTTTCCATTTATGTATGTTTCTCGATGTTTGCCTGGGTAAGAGATGTTTGATATTGACTGGTAGTAGCTGTGCTTCCTGTGGGATCTTTGAGAAGTGGTTTAATTTAGGTCGATTTGAAGAATCTGGGCATGGTTGCTGTTTCTAGGGAGTGGTTCTTGAGCTTGCGAACTATTATGCAGGTGGTAATTTGCTGAGCATGTTCTTGGTGATGTCTTCTATGGAGATCGGTGTAAAACATTTCAGCAGTATGGTTTCTTATAGGGATGTATCAGTTGTAATATTGTTGATTATGTCATTGGGCAAAGCGCTAATGACTTGCTGGATGTTCATGACTTTGTTTTTAAAGTCGTTTGTAAGGTCGTCACAGGGTTCCTTCAAATGAGTGGGAAAGGTATTGTTTCTTATCTCATTAATGATCTTGAACATCTATTTCTGTGAATAGCTTGCTTTCAAAATCCGTTTGGCATACTGCATTTTCAATGCTTTAAGGATTTCTGCTTCATAAACCCATATATGTTTTTGGTAGGCGATTCTGTCCTTTTGTTTATAATGTTTCCTCAATGCTTGTTCTAATTTACAGTTTGTTTTCTTCAAAGCTCAGATATGGGGGGTGTTAAAGCATCTTGCGGGCAATTTTTTTGGGGAGAGAGTGATCCATTTTGGAGTGTCTCAATTATTTCGTATGGTGGAAATGTGTGCAGGAGAGAGTTGTGTGGTTTTGTGGAATCCAGTATTGTGTTGAGTTCTGCTGTGTTGAGGGATTCCAGTTTCTGCATCCCAAATGCAGGTAGATTTTTATGGATGGCCTGAAATCTCACTCGAGCGTGAATCACAAAAGGAATCATAAGATGGTCTCCCCAGAGAATGTGAACTGGGGGAGCAGTTGTTTTAGACCATTTTGCAGGAAATTGCACCCACTGGGTGTCTGTCCGTGTGGGCTGCCCCCGTCACCATTTGCTGTAGGTGCATGCTGTTTGGGTGGGAGGTTGGTGATTTGGTAGAGTTGCTATTCTCCTCTTCGACCCAGATGTCTCCCAGTATAATCAGGTGCTTGTGTTCTACTGCAGTGCTGGTATGAAGTCTGCACATTTCCCTGGGAAGTTCAGGTTTAAAACTACAATGAGGACTTTGTATGGGGGCATGTTGTACACATTGAGTAGGCTGATTTATGTCTCTCGGGTGGTAGAGGTCGATCTTAAACGATTAGGCAGGGTGGTGGTGATATAATTGAGGGATTTTCAGGTTTTTGGAAGGAGAGGCGTAGGCTAAGGAGGACGTCATTGCAGTAGTCTAGCTTCTTGAAGATTAAAGTGTTTTCAGCATCTTGGGAGAATGTACGATGTATTGTGAAGTCATTTTGAAATTGTTGAGTAGATGGTAGTGGGCAGAGGTGGCTCTTGGAATGAGACTGTGAGGAAGTGGCTGAATAAGAAGCATCATTTAAAAGATGTGGTAGCAAATCAAACGAAGAAATAAGGTCACTGAAAGACCCAGGGCCTGATTATAAATTTGACAATAGTGGTAAAAGAGGAAGTATTTTAAAACACTGGATGATTTCCCACACAGCCAAATTCCAAGTTATGATTCTACAACACTCCCCCATCTTTCTGCATTTGTGTGTAGGCAACGACCCCCACACATAAGCATTACCACATGTGGCTATTACAACATACAGTATTAACCCCTCCCTATAAAGCCCTATGGGACTCTCTAATGGGGAATAACAGAAGGCTCTGTGTGACTTCAGTCATACAGACCCTTTCTGTTTATCGGATGCGGTAACAGGAAATTAGTCTAATAACGCTAAACTTATCATACAGTCACTGTTTTTTGTGTTTGAGAAGGGGCAGAATGGAAAATTTGGGAATACCCCTTTCTAGCAGTTTGGATGTGGCACTAATATTCTACCAGGAAAGAGTGTAGGAGTAGAGTCCAGATAATGTGGTATGTGTGATGCCCAAGCTTGATGTAGTTCTTAAGTGCATTTCATTGGCAATAGTACCAAAGGTGGCAGAGCAATAAGGGACAATTGTGACGGGCAGAAGATATCATGTTAAGGTCATGGGTGAGTGACCTCTCAGTGGGAAACAGTTGGCAGAGGCCTGAATGCAGAGGTTGTTGGTGGCTAGGTACTGAATGAGAATTTGAAATACAGAGTTTTAAAAGTAGAAAGGGAGATTGAATAGTTTAGGGTTTTAATTTAACATCCACATTTGATTTTTTACACAAATTGTGTAAACAATTCAACGCAAGATTTGTTGTACAACCATGATAGGGTGTTGTTTAATCTTATTTTGCTACACCAAATCTAGAGCAACTATCTCTGCAGAGACAGAGGCAAGAACATCCATCCAAAGATGCAGAGGAGGCAATTTGGTGTTGTATTCAAACCACAAGACTGTGGCAGAACCTGTGCTGTACAACTGTATCTTACATGAATGTACTATCCACAGCAGTCATTGTTTGTGAGTTCTTTTAGATGTAATCATTTTATTTTGTTACATGGCACTTATTGCTGGACTCCGCCATGCTGTAAGCGCTGGTGCAGGCATCAACCCACGTTGCACGACATCGGCTCGACTTAGTGTTCAGCAAATATGCCTTTTTCCCCATTAATTAAGGAAATAATGAATATCTAATATCTTCAGACAAGCATGCATGGCCCTATGGCTGAATTAAAAAATGTTAGCATTAAAAAATAAGAAACATGACAGAAAAAAAACCTAAGATCTGGGTTCTGGCCATTTTATTACATACTAGCAGTACCCACCCAGAGTTGCCAGGGTCTTTAGCTGACATGCATGTGTGGCTCTGCTATAGCCTTGTGCATGCTGTAGTGTGACCTAACTACCTATTTTTGAAAAATTGCAAAATCGGCAATCTCCCGAAATCGCCTATGCTGATAGCACAGGGCTATCCACCCCTTTGCAGGGCGCATGGGTGGGGTTGGTTAAATGTTACCATCGCCAGTACACCCCAGACTGGTATGCCGACCTTGTGACCTGACTTCCTATTTGTGAAAAATTGCAAAATCGCCAATTTCCCGCAGGGCGCATAGGTGGAGTTGGTCAAACTTCAACTTCCTATTTTTGAATAAGTTGCAAAATCGGCAATCTCCCAAAAAGCACCTATACTGATAGCACAAGGCGAATGGGCGGGGTTGGTCACATTTCACTGTCGCCAGTACAGCCCAGAGTGGTATGCAGACTGTGGGCCAAAACTTCAGCTCACCAACTGTTGTGGGGCTGGAGCAAACTTTCACAAATATATATGTAGGTAATGTAAATATTAATTCACGTTAAAACCTCCACACCATTCATTTTGCAGGCTTGAAAAAGAGGTACTTCCCTGTCATACAATTCTTGTGTATGCTGACTTTATGCTTTTACGTGCTAAATTTGTTCAATTAGTTCTCACTACAGAGACAGCACAGTTAATTTGCCGACTTGCAAGTGGTAAGGTAAAAGTATTATTAAACTAATGAAGCCTTCATTTCATAGAGTCCCAACAATTTCTTATTATGGAAAAGGAACTTTTGCATTTATACATTCAAATAAACAACATTGTAAAATGTGCCTGTCTGCTGTCTTGCCTTGGCCTTCTGCCTGTAGCTCGTCACATTTCATCTGTTGTGTGACCTTTATTTTGTTCCCATCTGTATCTTCGAATCTCTCTTCAACCTCTGGTTTTCCATTCCTTGCTTTCAATTACAGCTCCTTTCATACTGCTGGCTTTAAACACAAACGCCTATGGACAGTGCCCTTTGGCACACATGCTATGCGATTCCTTGTAAAATGAATTGGACTTCTGTTGCATCCTGAGTAAGCAGTTTTGTGTTTAGTGTGACAAGTAATATGATTTGTAAATTCTGGCTTTAAGCCAATTGCTTTGAACGCTGCTGCTTATACGCTTCCTCTTATCCAATACAAGAGATTGGAGCTTAAAGCTCCATTTTGAGTACCCTTTACTAAAGTGTGAGTTTAAAACATGAATAAAGTAATACACATGTTTTTTACTTTAACACTTTCACTTATATCAGCCCTTTTGGGATATTGTCACAATGTTTAATTGACGTATGAGGCGCATGCACTGCTCATTCTGAGGATCCCTTTGGTTAGGATTTATCCGGCACAAGTCAACATTTTTCTTGGCAAGAGGATGATATTCGTATTTGGTGACATGAGACTCTCACAGCTTCCTAACCCATCTTGTTTGAAAAGTGAAAACACAAGCTGCAAGCATCAGATTTAATTACTGTAGCTGTAACGAAAACCAAAAATGAAGCACTATAAAACAAAACACTCTACTATATTTGTGTCATTTATAAACATCTAAATTCAAAATATGCGTCCAACCCCATGTATTTGTGAGGAGCACAGAATTATGAAGGTTTACCTTGTCTGTTTAGACATGATCATGCTACGGCATTTCAACATGTAGAACACAACTTTCAACCGAAAAATCAAACTCACAGCACAAAGTATAGTAAGTAGCCACAGAGTTCAAATGATAGCACTAACGCACTGTCTGAATTATTATTCTTAGTACATGCAGTGGGTTAAATCGCTACTGGGAAGAGCAATGGAGATAGTGGTCATCACTGTCTCATCCCTATTTCTAATTCCAGAGTACAGGATCAAACCATTTGTGGAAATGTTAGCACATGCTTTTAATCATAAAGCAGCCTAACCAGTAAGCAAAACAAGTCCCCATCCCCCATTCGACCAGAACATCAAATACAAATGGCCACTTCTCTGAATAGAATATCTTAATTGCATCCATCATAAGAAAAGTCACTGGAAGCTCCATCCGGAGGTGATGGATCATTGAAAAAAGATCCCTTATGTTATATGATGCGGATGTTCACGGGATGAAGCCCATTTCATCCGGCAAAGCTATCTGAGGAATCTATGGTTGCCTATTTGCTTAAATATTTGTGATGATCTTATTGTCAATGTTTATAAGAGGTATTGAATGGTACGAGCTACATGAAACTGCGGTTTGGCTAATTTCTAAAGGAGAATAATTAAGGCTTCAGTTTAAAGTTAGGATAAATTCAGTCGTGTACGTTTTTGGACTCTAAATGTACTGTACAAACCGTGTTATATGAAAGCTGCATTGATTGTTAGCTTAGGCCTTACCCTAGACCTATACGTATGAAACAATGTGAACAATAGTTAACCAGATCTCTGCACTGGTCCTTATACTTGCAAAATTGACATTTGTGACTCAATTTAGATTTTCAAAAATACTGTATTGATATACATTCAGTATTATGTTCAATCATATAATACAGATGAATCCAGAAACTATCTCCTTGAAATAGCTGACACATGTTTCGATCGGAGTTCGGGCAGAGTTCAGTCTGCGGCAGTCCGCGGCTGAACGGTGGCTGGTTGAGGCAGGCTACTCGGCTGACGGTCGTGAGAAGGTAAGTGGATCTAATTCACTAATTCCTCACTACTTTCTGGATGGCCGAAACCGGCCCCCTGACGCGTGCAATGGTCAGGCAAACGCTCCTTCCAAAACCGAAGTCCGACCACTTAGCTGCCTCTGTTTCTGCTTGCGAAGCTGCCGCCGTGAGTAATAATCATAGTAGCAAAGACGTGCTCGGCCTTGTTGAACCAGTGGACCCTGTGGCAATTGCTGTAAACACCAGCCAGAGCTCTCCATCGCCGCATGTGGGCTCACTAGCCGGATATGACTGGGGAAATCAGAGTAGGCAGCGCGGAAAGAGTCTAACGTTGCCTGCAGAGGCTTTGTGCATGGTAAATGTGCTACCGGTGACTCATTCTTCCATTCAAACCTTGCCGCATGCCCCCAGTACTAGCTCGCTTGACTTACATGCTTTCGCTTGCCCTAAAGTGATCAACTCCCCCCCTCGAGGTCCAACATTGGACTATGGAAATCGCTGACCACTGATATCATCGGACACAAGAATACCGAGCCTGCATTCCAGCCTTGTACAGGAGGAGGGCGCCACTGAAGATTCCCTTGAGATACCGAGCAGCCGTAAGATAGGCAGCTCGACAGTCAAGCCCGCCTGCTTAGAAACAGCTGCGTCAAACGATGCCTCACAGCCGGTGATTGAAATAAATACTGCGGTGTTTCAATCTCCCTTCGACGTTACTGACTCTGAATTGTTGGAACTTGAAGTGCCGTCGGATCAAAACGAGTCTAGAAGGCTGAGATTTCTGTATCCAGTCAACAAACCAGACGACTCATACACCTTGGCAGAACTGTCCAGTGTGGTAAATGATGGCGATAACGTGGTGTCAGGGTCTCAGACGAATGATGCGGTGATACATCGGCCGCTACCTGTGCGGAAAGCAGACACTAGCAAGTTGATCTGGAGTAACAAGTCTCCATCACGACGTGTGAACCAGAGTGTACTAAAGACATGTCTAACCAATAGAGAATGTAGTGCTCCTGACCCCAGCAGCCCAAATTGCCAACAACTGAGGCCTAATGATTCGGGTCAGTTGCTGGATCTAGCCGGGCGTGAAGCAAGATTAGCCGAACGCTTGAGGGTTGATTTTGAGCACATGAAGCAACGCCTGTCGGCCAATTTTACAAGTCCCGATATTGAGCCGGCCGACAAGTCCTCTTCTAACTCAGACTCGACAAACCTGAGCACGATGAGTATGGAACAGGAACATCAAAATCCATGCCCGGGGACGAGTAAAGTGGTGCCAAGGCCTCTAGTCGAAGCAAATCTCCCTCTCAGTGGCCTTCCACTGACCGGGGCTGATGGCAGGTCCCCCGGGCCAGCGAAGCTTCTTAATGACAACTTGAGGACATTATCAACACACTCTACTCCCATGCACCAGGTACCACCGTCTGATACGACAAGCAAGAAGGATGACCCTACGAGGATGGGCTAAATCCGATTAAGGTCATGGATCATCAAAACCAAAAAAATGATACGGATACAATGAAAGATGCGGCGGCTGCCTTTAAGTCAAATTTATCGGCAGCAGCGGCCCTACAAATACACAACAATGTGCTAGCCGCAACATCGGTCGCCCTTATTCCCTTCACCAAACTATACGAAAACATACATGAATCCATCCAATCGAATGGAAGTATGCTTCTGCACATTATGGAAAAACTAGCCAAGCAAGAACAAACAATTGCTCAGTTACAAAATAAACTCGACATTGATAAAGATGCCCTGCAGTCCATGCAAATGCAACTACATGAAATTACGTCGAAGGACACGTCAGATGTAAAAGCGATGACAGCAACAGTCACGGCATGTTTAAAGCATACCACAACTTCATTGCAACAGCTGTGTCAACATGGCGACAGTTTCGGTGGCCTCCCCCTGGTGGTGAAGGAACCAGTGGCGGTGATTCCGAACGAGACGGCTAAGATCGGGCCCTCAGTCCCCTTACTTGATACTTATGCAAATGAGGAGGGGGTAGGTAGACCCTTACCTGCCGCTCCGATTGATATAGCCAAGATCGGGCCCTCAGTCCCCTTATACGATATTCATGCAAATGAGGAGGGGGCAGGTAGTTCCTTGCCTGCCGCGCCGCTCTTGCCCATAGCAGAGACAGCTGCTGACCCCCCTGGAGGGTCATCTGAGAATGCAGTTGTGAAGCAATCAACATCCTCTGTCGCGGTCGACCGCCCTCCTTTGGGAAATAAACCAAAAAGTCTTGTTCCACCTGCATGTGGTATCAAAAGAGTATCTTTTGGCATTTTTGACGGGCCTGCTCGAAATCTACACAAGGACAAAGGAATCCCTTCAAATGGACAAACTACCGGTTCGATAACGAACCAACCGAAAAAACAGACTGAAAAGCGAAAGCACTGTGCCGCTCGTCCAAAAACGAGCAATTCTAAGAAATTTATACGTAATCTGACGACCCCTCCAAAACTGAACTTCTTTTCGAGAAACACAAATGGAGCCGCACTGCAGACCCTTAAAGGTACAAAGAAGATAGGCAAGGATGTGCCTGAAGCTGCTGTGGTAAAGGTGAATCCTAAAAAACATCAAAGACTCTACTCCGATGACCTGGAAAGCGAGGCAGGATCTTCATCAATTAATCTATGTGATTTATCCACATATTCAAACGATGACGACACAGAAACAGCCCAGACAAGTGTACTGAATAGCACTATGGGTAGCTCCGATTCAAATGTGATCATAACTGAGGAAGTTTCGCCGTCGACAAATCCCTGGGCTTCAAAGAAAAAATCTGGTCTGAAAGAGGTGGTCTTGTCAAACAAACTAAAACAATCTACCATCCTTGATCACAGGACACCAAATAGGAATTCTAGGCTCCTCCACAAATCCTTAATGGATGAACGGCCCGGTTTGGTACATCAGGGCCGTATAAATAAAACAAGGAGCCTGAATCCAAAACTAACAGCAGGACAGCGAGCAAAGGAAAACACTAATGCTAGTATAGATGCCAAAGAGTATCGATTGGAGAAAAATGCAAGAGTTGCTATTATCAACATCCTCAAAGACGACTCTGCGGTAAATTTGAACAGAAGAAATGTTATGCGCCTCTTACATGTGGTGCCCGCACTAAGAACAGTGTCGACTGACGACATAGCGATCATCGAATACATGTCGGAAGCCCACGAGGACCGAGTATACTTGCACATAAAGTCCTATGCGGTCCGAAAAGCCATCTTGGCAGCAAAAGACGATTTACTGCAGCTTGGTTTTGATGTTAGCGAACCAAACCTTAAACCTGAATGGGTTGCCAGCCCTAATGAGAGAAAGTCAGCAAGTGGATATGAAAACAGAGTATCCACCCTCACAAAGAGAAAATTCGAGCTAAGACAACACTTGGGAACAGTATATCATTCAAATCATCATGGAACTCAACATAGGCTTGATGCGTCAAATCATTAGCTATCGGCCGTCAAGGAACGAATAGCGACCTCCTTAATCTCATGGAATACTATAGGATTTCGTCACCTGTTTGAAGAATTTCCAATTGACTTGGAAAACAACTTGATAATTTGTCTGCAAGAAACGTGGCTGAGGACCCCCCCGGTGAAAGATGGCTATGTGAGCCTGCTAAATCCGGCAGTTAAAAATGCACATGGACGACCGTTTTCAGGGCTAATAACCATGATCAAAATTGGTCGCATTTGGGAGGTGCTAAAAAGTGAAAATCCTAATATATTCATCTAATGCACGCTACTTCAATACAAAGATCGCAGTACACGGCTACAGAAACACATCCTATTATTAAATGTGTACTGGAACCCGGTGATGATTACAACGAAGAACTTTGTATCTGCTATAACGGCGATCTTGGACAAAAATCTGCATGAAACGAGCAACCCTATGGTCATCATATGCGGAGACATGAATCTGTCATGGTTTGATTCGAACGGTGACCGGTTGAATCGCATGAAGACGCAATGTCATAAAAATCAAGCAAGACGTACTCAATGGGACAACATCATGGAGACCTATGATTGTGACATGGTAAATGGTCAAGTGATTGGCGACATACCACAAAATAACACGTGGCACAACATGGGTCTTGCAAAAACACTAGATTACATCTGGGTGTCCAAACATTCATGGGACCTAATTAGAGACATGCATGTAACACCAACCAAAAATAGTGACCACGAGATAATGGTGATGAATATGACCATAATCTCCGGGTGTACGAGGCAGCAATCAACAACTATCCTTGATGTAAATAACGGGAAAAACAGGTTACGAATATCTTCCCGTCAGATATCAACTATCACGACTGAATTAGATGAAGTAAAGATCTGGTCGGCCAGCAACATAGACTATGGGCCTCATTACGACTCAGGCGGTAAGGGTTTTACGGCGGCGTTAACAGCGCCGACCCTTACCGCCTGAGTACGAGGTCCCTTAGCGCCATGGCGGACTTAACACCTGCTTTTAGCAGGTGTTAAAATCCATGGCGCTAAGGGACCATGGAGTTAATTACGCCACCGTAATTTACGGTGGCGTAATTAACGCCTTCCCCACTCCCATTATGCCCTATGGGGCAAAAATGGGAATGAGGAAGGGTAAATGGGGATTGGGGACTTACCGCCCCGCCAAGGTCGGAATGGGGCGGTAAGTCCGCCAACCACCATGGCGTAAACGTAGTTTACGCCATGGTGGTAAAGTCACGGCCCAGGCGGTAACTTACCGCCTGGGTCGTAATGAGGCCCTATGTGTCACTCTTACCCTGCCGTCAAGAGAGTGCGTTATGGAAAAAAAACTCGGTAAAAATGCACACTCATGAATGGAGTACAAAGTTAAACAACGAAAAAAAGAAGGTAAATAGTGAAATACGCCAGTTGAAACTACATGGAGGACCGGACATGTGCAAATCGATACAAAGACGACGGCAAGCATACCGCAATTGGGTAAAAGCCTTTAAGTACCAGCGTGACCAGGAACGGGGAGAAGTAATGTTGAGCCTGCTGAAATCGCATAAATGCAGCGACACCTGGCAAATACTTAACAACTGCACAATAAATCAAGCGACCAGGATGGCAAATGTGGTGACGGAAGTCGATTGGAATCAACATTTCAATAAAGTCTTCCTAGGAGACGTTAAAATTGAACCAAAACACCTTGCTTTATCAGTTGTAAAGTAGGACTGCTGTGAATCCGCCGACGACATAGTCACCGCAATTGAGAAGCTGAAAAATTCGCGAGCTGCAGGACCCGATGGCATCACAAATGTGATGCTTAAACAAAATAAATTAGAATGGTCTAAATTCATCGAGACATTATTTGCCAAGATTGCATTGATGAGAATAATTCCTGCAAATTGGACAACAGCAATAATTGTCCCAATCTTCAAGAAGGGCGATCGGGCAAACCCAGCTAATTATCGACCCATCGCCCTTCTGGACACAATCGGCAAGGTGTTTGCAAATTTTCTCCAAAAAAAACTAACGAAGTGGTCAAATGGAACTGGAATCACAGACTGCCGACAAACAGGGTTTACGAAAGGTGTCGGAACCGAAACCAACCTGACACTGCTTAACATTCTCAAACTGAATGCACTGGCAAGAAACACGCAGCTGTTCTTTGCATTCATAGACCTTCATCACGCCTTCGATTGCATCGACCGAGATTTACTGTGGGAGAAATTATACAACTGGAATTGTCCCCATGACATCTTGCAACCAATCATAGCATTACACACGGCAACAACAATCCAAATAAGGCTGAATGAAGCAGGTCACTTATCAGAAAGAATGAAAACACAAAGAGGAGTCAAGCAGGGTTGCCCGATTGCTGCCTGCTTATTCAAGCTCTTTATCGCTGACATTCCCGCCGCTCTAGGTGACGTCCGTTGTTTTCCACCAAAGATAAACGGGACCCATATAAATTGCATGATATACGCAGACGATCTTGTATTGGTTGACACTACGCAGATCGGCTTGCAACGACTCCTCCACAAGTCACAGCAGTATATGTCGACCAATAATTTGAAAATAAACACGTCAAAAACAAAGATTATGAAAGTCGGATCTTACAAAGGAGCGAAGAAACAACCATTTAGATGGAGAGTGGGAACAAATTATATTGAGGAAGTAACAGAAATCAGATATCTGGGCATCATGGTAAACAACTCGATATGTGAGAGTAGCTGGGTCCGTGATGTGGAGCTCCGGATAAAGATTCTGGCAGCGCAAGGCTCACGAATTAATAATCTTTATGGAAAATTCTCTTTGATTCCGATTCGTCTGTTCTACTTGCAAAAAGTCATTCCTTCAATTACGTATGGAGCCGAATCTGGATGGAATCTCGATTATTAAATCTGGGCAAAATTAGAAGGCCACTTCTGGAAGCGAGTACTAAGGTTACCAAAATGCCTTTCAATAACAGTAATAAGGCAAGAACTAGCTCTGGATGACCTTTACACAACTGTGCTATGGAAATCACTTGCACTACTGCGAAAGATGTTAATAGCGAATAAAGAACCTGCATATGAAATCTTAGCGGTAAAAGATATGAAACATGCCGGAGATGTATATACAAAATGGTTTAAGAAGGCAAATGACATTATGACAGCCGCTAACATATCTGAAGAAATGCTGAGAAAGTGGCCACAAGTCGCAAAAAAAAAAACTAAAAGAATGGACATGGGCAGGGAATATAGTAAGATTGGAAGGTCAGATATCTGCACCCAAACTTGGGCCGACTGCCAATAAAATGAACAAGATGCCAGGGTACCTTCTACAATTTCCCTCGAGGTACCATCGTGATCGCTTTCTGAAAGTGAGAATGAATGCGATAAGAACAAAGGAAATCTTACTAATAAGAAAGGACGCAGAGACCAGAGACAATCTGTGTAGATTTTGTCAAGGGGATATTGAAACAGTGAGACACCTCTTAGTTGCCTGCCCCAATCTCTGTTCGTTAAGATCTGTACATCTGAGTAAATATGCTCCGAGAAATGAGAATATGGAAGACTGGTGGTACCGAATGATGAGTGGGAGTTCTATTCACCTAACATGCTCTGTGATAAACTTTCTTGATGCCATTCAATTATAAGGCCACGTGGGCGGAGGGGCAGGCTTCTTCTTCTTCTTCTTATTCTTGAGGTTGTAAAGGATGTGTTTTGATTGAGACGATGTGTTAAAACAAAAAGTTTAATAATACACTAAGATTAAAATAAAAAAAAAAATAATCTTCATTATCATGCAAAAAATTGAAATTGTGTAGATTTGTGTGGTTAGTACTGGTACATTGAGGCACTCTCCACAGTGCTCTATTATTACTAATGATGATACCCCTGTGTTATATCACTCACCATTTAGTGAGGTTGAAATTTGGTGGATTGAACACTCACCACAGTGTTCTCATATTCCTTATTTCATACTATTAAGGTCTGGATATGTCCTTAAAACAGACATGAAACTCTGAAATCACAAATCTCTCTATACAATTATATGATTTCTTGAAGGACACATTTGTTCACCTACTCCAAAAATGTGGAATCTTGTTCTTGAATACAAATGTATGGATTGAGATCTAGTTCTCCTTATTATGTGAGTCCAAACTGTAATTCAAATAAAATATATAGGCAGAATTATTATTGTATGGAATGGCACTATACAGCTATTTGAAGATTAGGTCAGATTTTTGAACATCAACAAGTTAGGCATTGAATTAACAGGACATATTGACGACACAGCCATAGATTTTCTAGATCTACATATATATATTGCTAATGGCAAACTAGAAACAAGAACTTTCGGAGAAGCAACAGAAGTTAACTAGACACTAGTTGACTAGATGAAAATATATCAGTTTTATTATCAACTCTCAGTAAACAGATGCAATGAATAATGGTAAATAAGAACATCTAACCTGGCCCAGCCATCCCCACCGACCTAAAACGTGGCCTGTTACCTGAACCCCACCCCACTCAAAAGCATGTAAAATATAAGTCAACCTAGGGGACCACTTCGGGAGCGCTCGAGCGCTGACCACAGCTCCATTACCAACGCTAATCCGGAGAATTACAATTAGGCTAGTCAGATCTAGGTATGAAAGTATTTCTGTCATATCAGAGAGCGTACATATAATGGAGTGTCAACCAGATAACAGTTAATGCCTCAACCCTTTTCTGAATGGATAGAAGACTGTAAAGCTGATTATGATGCATTTCTACCCCTCTTTGGAGAGCCACACCTTTTCCTCTATCCATGGGAGTCCAAGAAGAGGATAATCTCCTCGGAATATGAGAACAATAGTGCCTGTCCTTCATATTGAATCCTGAGGCAGGCTGGGTATAACATAGATTTTTAAAGCTATCTCATAGTCGTTTTTTCACTCAAGAGAAAGACTTTGGTAGGCCTGAAAATATGGGAAAAAAGAGATCAAAATGCCTTGGTATTGTAACGTTCCTTTCTCCCTGGCCAATTTCAAGATAGTGGGCCTCATTACGAGCTTGCCGGTCCGGATACAATGGTACGGGTAAGCCTGCCGGTACTGTTGTGTCTGGACCGGCAAACTCCGAGTTGTGCTCGTGGGTGCCTTTCATTCCGCCAGGTCTGACCTGGTGGAATGAAAGGCACCCGCGAGCACAGCATTTCGGATGCACAGGCACTGTAACAGTGCCGGTGCATCCGGCTTCCCCATTCCGATTGAGCCCTATGGGGCTCAAATGGGAATGGGGAAGAATTTTTTCCGGTGCCAAGGAATAGGCAAATACCGGGTCCGGCATGGCTGTAATAACCCAGTAATTGCCCATTTCTGGGCGCCGGAAAAAATGCAACCCCGGCGGCAGCTGTGCCTATTTAACAGGGTTGCAATGAGGCCCAGTGTCTCTGTGCATAAAGTTGTGGATTTTAGCAATAATTGGTCTCAATAGAGCTCTTGGTGTAGTTTTAGGGCCTACGGATTATTCCTGAACAGATACATAACCAAGCTGTGCAAAAAATGTGCGGTGTCCTGAACACCCAGTGATTCGCCTACACTGATAATTAGAATATTTAGCCACCAAGAGTGCCCTTCCAGATCTTCTGCTTTAGTGAGGAGGGTTTTGACACCAATTCCATAAGCATATCCACTTTACACGAAATGGAATTCATTTGAACTCCTAGCCCATCAATTCCAGCCCTGAGCTTTGTAAACATCCCTTTGATACCATACTCCTGAACATACATAGAGGCCATATTAGCGGGCGATTGCGAGTGAGATGTGGATGTTGTTGCCTTTTCAGATGCCAGTTTTGACCAGGCTTTATCATGCTTCCCCATGATGGATGCACTAATTGTGTGCAGTATTAGCTTCAATTCAGGGACCTCTATTTCAGGACACAACACAGACTCCAGCAACTAGGTGAATTAGGCAACATATCCCATGGTCATTTTCACTGTAGCTCAACAGCAGGAGCAATCAGGGATGACTGTCATTTTAACCCTTTTTCCTCCTGCTCCTAGTGATCGCAAACTACCAGCGTGGTCACCGCAGCTCTGTAGTAAGGCTCAGTGCAAAGGGTTGCATACAACCAGGGAATAAACTGTTCTTGGACAATGGGCCTCATTACGAGTTGCCCGGTAAAACCGGGTTCATTACCGGCATGCGGGAATGAGTGGGTCCGTGCTCTTATGAACCCGCTAATAGCGGGTGATTACGAGTGCGCGAGGACGCGCATCCCCCCATGCCGGTAGTGGCAATACCGCCATGCCGCTAAAGGGCCTCCAACTCCCCTATACCGGCATCGCGGGACCCGCCCATAGCGGTACCACCTCATACCAACCCCTAAATACCGGCATGGTAATACCGGCATGGTAATACCGGCATGGTAATACCGTGTTCGTCAAAAAACGGACCCGGAAATTACGTCATTGCGCAGGAACGGGAAATGGGCCGGCGGCCATCTTTAAAAACACAATCCATTGCCATCCTCCATAACCACCAGCTGATACTCGGAGAGCACAGTGGAAATCCATAGAGGATGTCAAAGGCTACCAGGAAGACTAGCCCCCGGCTGCACAAACAGCCTTACTCAGACGCAGAGCTCACCATATTAGCGGACACTCTAGCTGCACTTGCAGACACAATACAATCCCACGACAAGAAGCGGGAGGTGCAGCAAGAAAAGAGGAAAATATGGCAGGAGGTAGCCCGCAGGGTATCAGCCTTAGGTCCCTCCCCGCGCAGTGTGAGGGACTGCAGGAAGCGGTGGGATGACCTCCGGTTGAGGGTACGCAATATCATGGCCACCAATTGGAGGGAGGCCATGGCTACAGGCGGGGATGCCCACCCCCCTGCCAAATTGATGCCCTGGGAGGAGACGGCCAGCAGATTCATCAGTCCTGAGTCCATGGAGGGATTATGCGAGATGGAGACGGGTGCTGCATCAACCGCAAAGGAGGTGAGTGACCCTGCAGATCCCTGTAGGGGAGACCATGAAGTAGCACAAGTGAAGTGGTAGAGAGTCTAGGCAAGGCAATGCATGTCCCAACACCCACATGACCATACCCAAATACAGATGGCGGGCCAAACGCTGCCACACTGAAATGCATGCTGAGTGCCCATCCCTTAACCAACACACAGCCAACACACCTGGAGCTTGCCCATGTGATACTTCACACAAACCCAAAATCAACGGCATGCCACCTGCCATGCAGTGAATGCTTACATGCCCTCTCTGAATACTCTGCGTGACACACCTGTAAGATATGAAAGCATGATCAAATGAATAATGAACAGCACCGCCACTGCCATGTCACACCATCACTGATGCCCTGCATCTCTTCTACCCCCCCAGGCACTGATGAGGAAGAAGCAACCCAGGAGACAACTGCGAGGGCATCCATCTCACACCGTCAGAAGATGGCAACCACCACCACCACCTCTGCTGGAGACAAGCAGGCCACACCCACACCTGTCCAAGGGGAGTCCCTGGAAGCACCCGCCTCCATTTGGGAAGAACTTGATGCCAGTGTGGAGCCTGAGGGAGACACCGAGGTGACATGCTCGGCCACCCCGAGCCCCGTGCCCACCCCCTCGCCCCAACACCTGCAGTCACCCACCTGCAGTGAAGTTGATCCCTGCCTCCGTGACTGTGACCTACCCACCTCTGAGGAGTCCAGTCCCGAAAATACCATCCACGTGACTGCACAACCCACCACTCCAGCCCCCTCCAGAACCCTGGAGACACGATTGTCGATGGTGGAGGCCCAACAGAAGGCCATGTTAGACCTACTCCGTCAGTACATAGCAGACGGGGAGGAAACCAGGCAGGGTATTGCCACAGCAATTGCAGGGACCACAGCGGCCATCGAAGCAAACACAGCCGCTGTCAATGCATCGGCTTGGCTAATGAGGGACTTCCTGGGGCGGTGATACAGGTGCTGACCTCAATGCTGCTTCATATGCAGCGGCCACAGCTTGCAGGAGGTGTGGAACCTGCCAGCAAATCACCTACTACCTCCACACCAGCTTCATCTGTCCCCACCAGCCCGGTGCGCCACACACGTAGGAGTGCAAGGCACACTGAAATGCCGCCTCTGGACAGGAAGAAGTCCCGAAGTAGTGTGGGGGGACAATGGTAGTGGGACACAAGGTTGGGGGTGAAGGGGCGCATCTTGTGGAGTCTATTGGGGGTGTTGGTGTTTGTTGGGGGGGGTCAGGGAGTTTGTTGGAGGGGGTCAGGGAGTTTGTTGAGGGAGTCTGGGAGGGGGGAGTGGGCACATTTTTTCTGTTGTAAATAATACACACATTGTGATAAGAAAAATCCATGGCTGGACATTGTTATTTTTGTGTGCATCCCTTTAATGTGGTACGGGGTTCAGTGCCCAACTCCCAACATTCCCTGTGTGCATGTCCACATTGGCCCAGTGTCTGACTGACACAAGTCTTTCATAGTCCCTGTGTTTCAGAAGTATTCGTGAATTAGTGCTTAGCGTACAGCATGGCCATCCCGTGCTGGCAGGGGGGCTACTTCACCTCCGTCTCCATCCTCATCATCCTCCCCCGGCCCATGCATGTCAATGTCAGATGGCAGTGGTACATTTCCCCGGACGCACATGTTGTGCAACATGACACAGGCCATGGTGTTCTTTGCCACCTTCTCAGGCCTATATAGGAGTGCCCAACCAGACCTGCTGAGGCAGCAGAACCGCCCCTTCAACAGGCCAAAGGTCTGCTCAATCACAACACGGGTACGGGTGTGCACACGATTGTACTCCTCCTCATGGCTGTTCTGCGGGTTACGCACAGGGGTGAGTAGCCACGGCCTGAAGGGATATCCTCCATCACCTGCAAGCAGATTCAAATAGGTGTGTTCCACTCTGAACTGCCACATTCAGTGAGCACAGTCATGGTGGCAGCTATTTGGTGTGGCCATGCACATGTCCCTGTGAGCATGACAAAATGTTATATAGGTGCAATCTATACTGTCATGAGGTGTGGTAGTCTGGATGGCGTTCAATAGATGATGCAGGGTGTAATCATGCATGCTGAGGCAGATATGCTGTGGTAGTGCAACAATGTTTTGACTCCAATTCATGCTGTTCATTATTTACTATGCATGGTCACACTGCCCTCATTGCCACACTTGCCATCCTGTTCATTCATGCATTGCTCGCCATCACCATGGTGGCCTGGTTGTGCCTCTTACTTGTTCTCATCGATATGCATTATTTTTGATATGTGGCCCAGTGAAGTGTCATGTACCGTTTGACTGGTTCAGGTCAGGAGTCTTTGGCTCTGCATGCATTCTGGCTATTCCCACCCAGGTGCAGTATTCCCCCCCCTTATGCATCCCCACACATCAGTACCCCAAAGCACTGCCATGGGACGGTTGTGCAACTCACCAAGCAGCGAGGCACGTGGTCCGGCATGTCGCTCCATGTGACGGGGTAGCGTGGAGTTGCGCAGAACCATGGCATCATGTGTGGATCCAGGAAATCGGGCGCAGCAATGGGTGATGATCTTGCTGGAGTCACATACCATTTGCACATTGATGGAGTGGTATTGCTTGCGATTGCGGTACACCGCCTCTATGGCATGGGGACTACCAATTCCACATGGGTGCAGTCGATGGCACCAACACAATTGGGCATGCCTGCCAGTGCATGGAAGCCTAATTTGGTTTCAGCTATCTCCTGGGCAGTCCGTGGTAGGGATATGTGGGTGCTTGCGTGCTTCAGGAGGGCATCCAGCACTTGGTTCAGCATGCGTGAGAATAGTGGTTGTGAAATGCCATGCAGCTGGCCCACTGTGTGTTGGTAGGTGCCTGTGGCCACGAAGTGTAGCACAGACACCACATTTAGTAGTGGGGGGATGGCAGTGCGTATTTGTATGTGGCTGGCAATGTCGTTCTGTGTCATGTCCACTATGGTGGTGATGGTGTCACGGTCCAACCGGTACAGGGTGTGGATCTGCTCAGGGGTTAGGTTGAATGGGCTGGGTCTGGTGCGAGGGATTGGTGGCTGCCTATGAGGCACTGCTGCCTGCGCTGGTGGTAATTGCTGGGCCTGTCTCACCCTCCTTCTCCTCCTGCGTCTCCTCTGTGCTGCCTGTTCTTGCTGCTGTAGTTGTTGCTGTTGTTGCTGTAGTTGTAGCAGTATAGGCATGTCCTCCTGTGCCATGATTGCAAATGCTAGTGGTAGCTTTTTGGTGTAGGAAGGGGTGTGGTGTGTAGGTGTGCTCCTTTTGTAATGGGCCACTCTACATTGCCTATACCTGTGGGGGGGGGGTTGTGGTGTGTGGGTGTGCTCAGTTCATACTGGCACAGCCTCCTTTGACTCTACCTGTGGGGATTGTGTGCACCTGTGGCAGCTGCCTTGTATCTTGGTTGCTGTTTGCGGGTGGTCCGCGATGCCTGTTTTGCCGGCATCATGCAGCCTGTTATTACTGGATTCGCGATGCCGGTATTTGCATGATTGCCTTGGTTGTATTTGGCACCTATTACCGGCATGCCGGTATTTCCTGCCTGAAGAGGCGCATGTACGCGCCTATGCCGCTATTTGCGGCACCGTAAATAACGGTGCCATTAATACCGGGTTTGTGGGTCAGAATGCAACGGAACGTTAAATGATGCTGGTATTTACATACCGGCATCATTTTCCCCTTACCGGCATACCTCGTAATGAGGCCTAATGGGTGACCCCACCGTCTGTGACACAGATCACCGAACCTCAGTTGAAAGAGGCAAACTGGCAGAGCACTGGCTCACAATAAGCCTCTACTTCAAACACTTGCGCGCACCAACAGATGTTGCTATGGCAGAAGACCCCAATCCCAGCACTAGCAACCGGGAAGACCGTAGGATTTGATCTGACTCACATCAGCTTCAGTGCCGATTCACCCACCCCTCCTAAATTTCAATAAGTTCAACAAGATTTCATGCCTGTGATGTAATAAGCTCTGAGGAACCCTAACAGAAAGATTTCATTGTAAGGCCCCTCAACAGCGCCTACCTTCATGTGATATTTTCTCTGCAAGCCTAATAGGTCCTTTGTGCCAAGCAAGCAACATCTAGAAAAATCAGAAACGTAAATATCAGCTGCTATAATTGTGTAAGTCAATGGTATTGTTGAACTCCATGAACTCTTAAAAAATGCCAGACAATGATTTCATAGCCAAATATTTAAGCTAATTTTTGATATCCTGTGAGATCATGATAGACTTTATCCTAATTTTATTTGGAAAATAGTTTGGCTGGGAAAATACTCCATAAAGTGACTCTTTTCTTGATTCGATACATCCAATAATGTTGATTGATCAGCAATTTTTATGCATAGCATAAATAGGCTTGCAGTGCCACTGAATTTACGGAGCACAATCCCACCTCCACTTAGATAAATTCAGTTGAGATGCCCTTTCTTAATCCAAGATAATTTTTCCAAAATGTCCCTTTGTCAAGTTGTGCACCTGGGATCAAACAGGACGCCAAGACAAAGTGCTGTAGTTCTATAGCTTTATTCTGGGATTGTATACAAGTGTGGGTCAACGTAATAATCTTACAAATTATCTTCTCTCAAATCTCGTTCCCCTGCTGGATGCAAGCAATTAGGCCTTTGGGCCTCTGCAGCAATTGTTACACTACATAAAGTTCACAGGCGGCCACTTCACGCCCCACCCTCTAAGCTGGTTACAGAGGGTTCGGGGTCCCATACCCCACCATTGATCCTAGCACCAAGTTCCTTAAGCAGACAGGGTTTGTAGTCCTAACTGCCAGTGAATACCAGCGAAGGATTTCTGGGCCTGCGTAACTATTCTCTTGATTCCGCTCCCTTCGCATCTCTGATCTGACTGTAATCTCCCTGTTCGCTTCTCGTTCCTCCTCCTACCGTCAAGTCCTGCCTTGGGCTGACCTGGCTCAACGGAACCACCCTGCTCTCACTATCAATGCACTGGTATTTCTCTATCTCGCCTTTGCTTCCTATTCATCTTCTCTTTCTTTCCACCTCCTGGGGTGTTGTCTTCTCTGGGGTATCTCTTCCTCTCTCTGATGCTGCACTCCTGATCTCTGTACCACTTCCACTGGCACCTACTCTACTACTCTACTTCATCTTCCTCCTTATATTGCAATTTGTCCCCATAATGTTACCTCTACAGTGTCACTCATGACATCTGATTTGTACACCTTCTCCTGGCCCCTGGATTTCATTACCTCTTCCCCATTTCTGGGTCTAGATGTAATCCCCTACTCCTGGGCCTGTCATTTGATGTTACCACCTCCATCACACACTTCATTCTCGCCACCCCCTCCTCTCTGCTGTCACCAACCCCCCCTATATCTTTAATTGATGTAGCTTCTAAGATCTACAGGAAAATGTTATTAAGAAAACTGGAGGCTTTGATCTACGAAAGTAACGTTCTCTCAGATTTGCAGGAAGATTTTAACTCTGGCATTGGCCTGGTAGACCAAGTATTTAAGCTATCTCTACTTAGGGATAAATATGTGAGACTTAGGAACCAAAATTTCAATCTGGTATTTATTGATCTGTGTGCAACCTTTGACTCAATCCCTAGAACTAAGTTATGGCTGCACCTGTCTCAAATGGGGTTCCCTGTTAATCTGCTGGTAGCCATATGTAGCCTGCATGAAGGAATTTACGATTGTGTACGCATCCCACCGGGCAAAGGCCTATCCAAACCCTTCCCGGTTTCTAGGGGCGTTCAGCTTGGGTGCGTTATCACTGCCACGGTCTTTAGTTTATATATAAACCAAATTGCCGAGGAGATTTCCCAATGTGAAATGGATGCCCCTATGTTTGGAGGGAGGAAAACCGGCATCTTGGGGGCAAACTTGAATTATTGCGTGGGTAATACAGTCTCTCATGCCTTGGAGGCAAACTTGTCTGCTGTGTATGGTGCTGAAATCTGGGGACACTCTCATCTTGGTAGGATGGAGGAGAGGGAAATGGTAATGTTGAAAGAAATCCTTGCACTCCCAAGGAGCGCACCATCTCTTCCTTTAAGATTAGAGCTGGGGAGGATGGCCTTGCTTTCGACACTAAGCTTCGACCCTTAATGTACTATTACAAATTGTGCACCTCACCCACCCTTGGAACCTATAAGGAAGCCCTCTTTGATGTACTTGCGCGAGAAGGCGCTAGAGCTCTCCCAGGGGTTAGTTATGTTTCTAACCTCACCAGAAAACTGGGCCTCCCCTCCATGATCACACTTGAATCCCAGGAGCATATGGTAGCGAAACACTGCATCAAGCAGAGATATAGCGACTGGCACTATAAGATTAAACTTTCAGAGATCGGCTTGGCAGGTGCACAAGTGGAATACATCAGGCGGAAACACTTGTTCGGTCGAGATAAATATTTATCCTGCACTGATAAGGAAGCACGTACCTTGTTTTTAAAAGCACAATTGAGGATAATTCCATTGGCAGCGGTTGTAAGCTACTGGCGCAAAGGCAACCTACCCTTGTGTAAAATTTGTGGGCGTGGAGACAAAGATCTTGGGCATTTCTTGTTTATGTGCCCCCGATATAGGAGCATACGTTATAAGTTGCTTGTCCCTACTTATAAAAAGGATAAATTAAGGGGCATGAAAGAGTCGTTGGAATTTTTCCTATGCAATCAAAACCATGTTGAACTCCAAACCCATTTGGCCTTTTTGAAAAATGACTGGCGCCTGAGAATTAAATGCATTCGGTAAATGTAAATTTCATGCCATTTAAACTACCCTTTTGTTTTTAACAGTGTTTTATGGATTAATCCTGTATTTTAAATGTTGTTATATCTGATTTTTTGATATTCCTGCTTTTATGGCTATGCTGCCGAAATAAAGATTATGCTACTACTACTACCTCTTCTCCATTTCTTTGTCTCAATGTAATCCCCTCCTCCTGGGCCTGTCATTTGATGTCACCAACTCCCCCTTTCACCTTCTTCCTTCCTACCACTGCCTTCTGATAACTTTCCCCCACTTCTAGTACCACCTCCATTTTTCACTTCCTAACTTGCACCATCTCCTACTGTCCACTCTCACTCACTGATGTTACCACCTCCCCTTTACCTCCTAAACTCCCACCACCTCCTTTTGTCCACTCTCAATACCAGATTTTATACCTCCTCCTTAACCCACTAGGCTCTGTTAGGGAGAATTCTCATAAATGGCTGATTTCCATTACCTAATGAGTCCCTCAGCAGCTTTGCTGGATTTCTAGGATTTATTTTTTTCACCTGGGAAGAGTGTGAGCCTTTTTTCCCCACACTTACATGTGTTTTGCTGTGTGTGTTTTCACTTTTTGTGTGATCTTGAGCACTGGAGCCTCACCTCCTCCATGGCCTCATATTTTTCATGTATGTTACACAGCACCTTCACTGCAGTGACACAGGGTTGTCTTTGAGACTTCCCACCGACTCCATTTTCTGGGGCTGATACTGTCCCCCAGAAAAGGGTAAAGTTGCCATTAACTTTACCTTAGTCACTTTAAACCACAGACCCAGTACACCCCATCTTACATGGAGAATTGGAAAGGGTTAACTCGTATCCCTTTTTGTCTGTGCCTCTTGGAGCATTGTTTTGCTCCCTTTACATTAAGACTTGGCTGGTGGAAGTGGTATCTACCCTAACTTTTCTACTGCGATTATCTTATATAAATGTGGTATTGTTTTATGCTATTATATTAACCTCGAACATAAACTCGCTTGACCAAATACATTTTATTTTGGCTCTGGCTGGGTTTATTCGCCATTTCCTTTTGTTAAAGTCTTTCTCATTTTTTTCTCTGTGTGCCAAACCGGGGATTACTCCTTTGTTCGCTGTCTTTTCGTGGGCTTCTGCACAGAAGCCCTCCTTAAGGCGCCTAAAAGTCTAAGTAGGCAGGATGTGAGGGAGTGATCTTCAGACCTCTGCTATGGGTTCCCTTGGTAACCCAAGTTGCACTCCTGTTTGATTGGCTGAGGGGACTGTCCTTGCCAGGACAGCCACCTTGCTGTGTGATTGACAGCCAGGCTGTATGAATGGGGGAAGCTGCATAAAAAGCAGGTCTCTGGGACTGGAAAGGCAGAGTCGCTACTGGAACTAAAGAACCAACGAGGAACTGGCAGAAGAGGACCCCTACAATGACTGAACCGACTACAATGAATGGTGTAGCTTTGCTGCAGGTCGGAATCTTCAGAATCCGATGACAGAGAAGATCCTCCAGGAAACTTCTTCCCTTGAGCTGGTGGGACCAACCAGTTTGCCCAAACTACAAGCCAGGACGCCTCCTCTGGTCGAATTCGCTGTACAGAGCTACAGTCGGCCGGATAGCCAGGAAGGTCGGACCCTGCTTGCGTTTTAAGGAGCGCATTTTTTATTTGTTGCTTTGCTCTGCTGCTGGTTTCTTCCCTGGGTAGTGCAGGACCCTCCAGTCTTCCTACTTCTTGTCAGTCTGACAGTCGCTTCAGGAACCGTGAGCCTGTAGGAACTACCAGGATCGTCTGCCTCAGCTACAGCTCCCTCTCTGTTTTAAGGTACTGTGCAAATCCGGTTGTCTGTTTCGTTGTACCGTGGTGATAGTGTTTGAAATCTTTCTCCAATCTGAGTGCTTGTCCTTTTTTTCTCTTTGAACTAACTTTTCTATCAACCAACCTCGTCTGGAACCCGTGCCACAAACTTTACCGCGAGCTAACCTGAACTGTGTGATCTTGAGCAAAAGACTTTTGACCCATTGACTTTGGCCCTAAGCCTTTTCTACCTGATTCTATTTCTGTAGTTCCTCTTGTTCAATTGCCCTGAGTACTTACCTGTTGGTTTGACCTCATTTCTAATAACTTTGTTTTTCCCTCCCTTTTAAATTGCTGGAGTGCCATTTTTCTCCCACTTCATTTTGTGAGCTTAACTTGTCTGGAATTTAAGGGAAGTGGTGTGGTGTATTAAGAGTGTGATTTTTAAACTGCTTTATGATAGTGAAATGTTATACAACTGAAGAGTAAATAAATATATATTCTTTTACTTGAAAACCTTGAGTCAGTGTTTGCCTGAATCATAGTAATTGCTGTCCTTTGTGTAACTATTTGATACTGCTCACTTGCTCCTAAGATAAGTCTGGCTGCTCCGCTACTGCTACCACTATAACTGTGTAGTACAGGCTTGTACCAAAGGTGAAATTGTACTGTCGCTTGTAGTCTTAATTGTGTGTGGTGTTCCCAAAGGTACTGCATATATTTCTGCCTAACAGGCTCTCATAACCTCCTTCTGCTCTCCACTGCTGCCACTTCTCCACTCTCGTCCATCTCTCCCGCTCCTGCTCCTTCCATCACTCTACTGTCTCAAGCATTCTCAAAACGTGACCCTCCAGAAACCCCCACTGCCTGACTGCAGCTGGGTGCTTTTATAGTGGGCTCCCTACAACTCCTGAGCTGTGTATTTTAGAGACTGTCAGTCCCTGTGGAAGGTTATTGGTTGAGTGCTGGGATTGGTTGCTGTCCCTAGGTGCACCTGGGGCTGTTTTGGGTTTAGGGGTTGGGACCAGGTCTCCACTTGTTCTGTCCATGAACTTGGAAGTCAGCCATCCATCTGTTATCCTTCTCTGTGTTACTTGTGCTGTGAGCACCTGCTCTCCCAGTGTGTGCACACACTCAGTAGGCTTTTTCAACTCTGCAGTTTACTAAATATTCTGTGTTCTTGGGGAAATTATAATTGTGTACTCGAGAAGCAATGCTCCTGTAACTTTGTTCTCCCTCTGATACAGTCCCCAGTTGGAAAGCAGCAGGCTTGCCAAATGTGATCCTTATGACTCTCTGACTCATTGAATGTCTCCTGTAAACTTTTTAACGGGCCTCATTACGAGTCTGGCGGTAACTGAGGCGGTAAAACCGCCTGGCTACTGCCAGACTCGTATTACCATACCGCAACCGTGATTCCCGGAATTACCGGGGCATTACAACCTCGGTGACCCGGGAATTCCGGAAGCGGATGGTGTAAATCCCCATTCCCATTGAGGCCCAGATGACTCAATGGGAATGGGGATCATGTAAACACCGGCACCATCTCGTGATGGTGCCGGTGTTTCCTCGTCCGCCTGCAGGCTGGCCGTGTTAAACCCGCCAGGTCAAACTTGGCGGGATTGACACCTCCGCCTGCAGGAGCGTGATCACCTGGTATGGAAACAACGATGGCGGCGGGTTTACCGCCACCGTTGTTTCCATACCGGGTGAGTTGTAATGAGGCTGAATGACTTCCCTGATGTTCTAGATAAGGTTTTAACAATGTTACAACCTCCGCTAGCAAGGTATAGTGAATGCAAATGTTTTCCCAGAAAGGGCAAGTGGTCTATTTCTACACTGGAGTTTAAGATTTGTCTATAGCAGGGATCTCACAACCTGCGACTAGCCAGATGTCTTGGACTAGGACTACATTGATTCCTCACCATTGACTAGGCTGACTAGGTCTGATGGTAGTTTTAGACCAAAAAATCTGGAGAGCCAAAGGTTGCAGACCCCATTTCTAAAGAGAGGGCAGAATCTCTCAATTACTTCCCTGCAGGGTCTCATAAGGAGCTTCCATGATTAACCTGCACTAATTGACAGATGCATTGGGGAGGGCCTAGACTCCCGGGATTCACCTGCAGTGAGGGCCTGTGACTGTAACAGAGCACAGGTAAGGGGACATGGGGACCCTCCCCATACCACCCCCTGGCCCAGCAACCATTGGCTCGGGTGGCATCTGGCCACTTGAGTTACCAATTTGGGGTGTACAGTTGTTTCATCGAAGTAAATTACTTTGCAGTAATTTATTTGATGCATTTACTTCATAGGGAAGTCATTTATATATGTATATTAGGGGGCAAGGGGCAAATGGGTGGGATGAGAAGATAAGGGTTTGGTGTGTGTTTTCTAGCGGGTATGGGGAACCCCATTATTAAAATAAAATGGAAGTAAAGGCTTTGAAGTGAATTACCGCAAACTAATTCACTTTGATGAAACAACGTAGAACCCAATTTGGTGTTCCTCAGAACTTGGCTGGGATGCTCCTTATGCCTTCCAGTGGGGGCAGTTTTCAGAAAATCCCTGTGCACAGATGTCTGCCCCATAAAGTAAGTTGGAAACCACCTTCCCATTATTTGTTTTCACTAGAGGCAGGGTGCTTAGTTGTCCACATGTTGGAGTACCATCTGTCAAGGGCAAAAGTTTTGTTGACTGATATTGGGCCTCATTACAAGTTTGCCGAGCTGGAAACAATGGTGCCGGTAAGCTTACCTGCACTGTTGTTTCCGGACCGGGAAAATCTACGAGTTCTGCGGGCGGGTGCCATTCCGCCCGCCAGGTCAGACCCGGCGGGTGGGACGTGCCGGTGCTTCCATCTTCCCCATTGAGTCCTATGGGACTGAAATGGGAATGGGGAGTTACGAATGTCGCCGCCTGACTTACCGGACCGCCGGGGCTGTAATGCCCCGGTTATTCTGGCAAGTCAGGCAGCAGTAAATCATCACAAGTCTGGCGCCAGCCTGCCAGTTTTACCGGCACGGCTACCGGCAGACTTGTAATGAGGTCCAATGATCTCATAGATGCTCTCGAGCTGATGGTGTATTCTAAATAAATATACTCCTCTATACACACCAGAACATGTGATCCTAGGTCTAACAAAAATTATTTCTGTGCACTCCTGTTCTCATTATTTGCCCATAATGCCGGGCCTGCGCATCGCCAAGCTCGACCCCAGGTACCCACTCAGTCAAAACAGGCCTTTTCCAGAAACAATAAAGGTTCAATAAAATTCTTGAGATCATTGAAAGCCCAGACTGAAACTTTTTCGGAGGATGAGGACCCTCAAAAGGACCAGTAACATGACCTTTCGAAGGAGGGTGGTACATCTGGGAAGGGGACGTTTAAACGTGGGCTTCCTAATACATCCGTGGGCCTACCCACTGCAGCCTCAGCAGCAGCAAATAAGTCATTGATAACTGCTTGCCTCAAACCCAAGAAAGTCGATGTTAAGGGAGATGAACTCAATATCTCTTCTTTATCCACATACTCCCATGCCTCGGATGTAGCTGTGATTGAGACTTGCCAGGCGGGGGGCAGGGAATTTTCCTTACCATCTAGGGTGCCAAGTGATCCTAGCCATGTGGTCCCGGTGTCCCTCTTAGTACCTTGTGCAATTTCTAACAATCTCGACCCGACAGTTTGTCTGTTTGTGCCTTATGTGGAGCCAATTGCTGTCTCGAACTCGGCTCCTTTGAATTTTCTGACTATGGAGGAAAGAAGGAAGTCTTTGTTCTTGGGAACTGGGCTGGGTGGTCGGCTACTAGCGCATGACAGACCTTTCTGAGAGGTCCACTGCGGGGGGTTGACTTTTCGACTCCCTGTACATAGTGAGACCACTGAATCAACAGCAGTGTCAGTGTCCACCTCCAAGCCAGTCCCATCTGATGATCCTCTAAGTTATCTTTGTTTGAGCCCTAACTTTAAGGTCAATGACCTTTACCCTCTTAATAGACAATACATTTTTGCACTCTTTAGCCAAATATCAAGCCTCCAATCCCTATCATCAAAAGACATTGAAAGAATTTTCTTCACAGACTTTTGTCGAGTCGACGTGGTGAAAATTGGGTTTTATTCAAAAGTCATCTACAACCTCGGTTATGGCTGAAGGTGAATGTTTATGCAATATGGGTTATTTGCTTTCAAATGATTGGCCTGCGGAGGTTTTGGCCAAGCCTACCCCAGCTGTCGAGGACAGATTTGGTTCTAACCTGCGTGAACCCTTAAAGATAAACATTCAAGTGGATGCTGGGCAATTGAGTAATGAAGTTGCCCGATTGTCAACAAAGCACCAGGTGACCTAAGATTGGTCCTACATTATTAACTCATTACATCAGCACAATCCAATACAAAGTCATTCTCGCTGAACTTCTCCAGAAAGGCTTGTATCATGGAACACACGTGGGTTCACCCATGTGAGCACAAATGCAACACTTAGTTCCCAAGCATATATGTATACAGGAATGCCTCATGTTAGATGTTCCTTTGCTCGATGTTGTATACGAGCCGACAAGAAAGGGAACAAAGAGTCGCCCATACGGAGGCCTAATTTGTGCTTAGCATGGTTTTGCTAATTCTAATATTGTGGACATTCAAGTTTCTCGCTCTGGCATTTTGGGATGCAAAATAATGTGGTTTGATCCTCTGATGCAAGAAACTCGAATACGAATTGTTTTAAATGTTTATTTTAATCCGCAAACAGCCGTCTTAACTGATTTTCTTGCAGCAGTCACCAACGTTTTTGAAGAGGATGCTCTTCTGCCAAATGTGTGTTTTATTGTACTGGGCGATTTTAATTCAGAGTGTTAAGATGCTAGATGGTATGGTTTGGGATAGATGTTTCTCCTAACCTGCTAGACTCCGAGGACAACTGATTCACAAATGTTTTGATGTCTTTGAGTTAGTTCCCCTCAATGGCAAATTTGGTGCGGTCGTTCCACCCAGATACACTTGGGCGAGTGGTCGATCCAGATCTACCTTTGATTTTGTGTTAGTGTCCTCCCCTCTCCTTTCCCTTATGGATAGTTTTTGTGTTGAGCCAGACACAGCTAATGATCATGCCCGGTTTAAGCTTAGCTTTGGGTGGATTGGTATACCAAGCCGGGATTTGTTGTCCGATGCTCTAACAATTAACCCTCAGAACTATGCAGTTAGGTGGGCTCCCAAATATGCCATCAGGTTTAATGCCTTTGTTGGACAGGACTTATCACTGAATATTTTTGTTGACATGTGTCCTTGGTCATTCCCTTATTACTTCCAGTCTACACTTACTGCTGTAATACCAGCCTCTAACCTTTCCAGCGGTAGTTGCTCCATAGTCCCAAGACATGAGGCCAACATAGAGGTTCGTTTTAAGAATAGAGAGTTGCGAGGTAACATTAGGGCAATTATTTGAACTGGCATTGATGTACAACGCAACATTGCCAAACGTAAACTTGTTTACAGTAATTGGATAAGGGAACATCGAGCACTTCTGCTTCAAGCAGATGCTGAAGTGATGCTCAAAGCCCTGCTATCCTGTCAGATGGTTATCTTTTGGAGGGGGGGTGCGGCAGCACTCAATGCTACACAACTCTATCTCTGGTCAGGTGTGGGAGGAGTTTTTTTACGGAGTTGTACATTTTATATGTCTCCAAGAGGAGGGTCTGACTATACAATCTGTTACCCCTTGGGGACTACAGGCATGGATAGTGTTGGACATTGATTTAGAAGGTATCATGTTGGCTATGAAGACAGCTAAGTCTTCAAATGCTCCTGGCCATGATGGTACAACTAAACTAACCCTTAATTTGAACTGCAATTAAGGGCTTCAAGGCTATTACAGCTGTACCGTAACGTGGTACGGTTGAACATGTGTCCGGAGACATGGAGAGAAGCCACTATTGTCATAATATTCAAAAGGGGGATACAAAAATGGGGCTAGGACCAGGCAATTATCGTCTCATTTCCCTCCTGGGCTCTTTATACCAGAAAATGTCTGTATTCCTACTGTGTGCATTGGAGAGGTTGGCGATTTCGGCAAATATGCTGGACCGTAATCAGTCCGGTTTTCATAAGGGCACAAATACAGCCCTCAATTGTTAAAAAAGCAGGCGTTTCGGACCAAACATATTATCAATCTTGCCTTCCTCGATATTACAAAAGCCTTCGACTGCGTTGACCTTAATAGGTTATGGGGAAAGCTTAGGTTGTGGGACTGTCCGGAGGACCTTATACTGATGTTGGAATTTCTACATCAAGATCTCAGGATTAAGATCAGACTTGACAACTGTGGTTCCTACTCAAGGTGGATCTCTGTTGCACATGGCTTAAGTCAAGGATGTGTTCTTTCCCATTTTCTTTTTAATTTGTATATTTTGGGCTGCATTGTAAGGATCAGGGGCTAATCACCCGAGAATTGGGTCATATCATCATACAATATCTTCTTTATGCAGATGGCCTTGTTTCAGTAGATTATACGCCTGTAGGACTACAGAGGTCTTTGTCGAGAGCCCACACATTTTTCAATGAATCTGGTATGGAGATCAGTGTCCCAAAATCAAAAATTCTGATCTTCAACCGTAGAAAAAGTATTTCTGGGAGAGCAAATTTTATATGGCATAATCAGGGCGCAAGGTTCCAGGTTTCATCTGAGTTTAAATACCTGGAAGTTATCATTAGCTCCAGATTATCTAAGTTGCTGGTGTCTAACGCACTGAAATTGAATACGATTACAGCAGCAACTCAACTGGGTATATTAGACAAGAAATACAGGCGTTTTTCTTTGATAACTGCTCTTAAACTATACAATCGGGTGATTATCCCAAATTGATTTATGGGGCTGAAATTATGGAGGCTAAATTAGATTGGGATAAGGAAGGGGCGTTTTTGTGGAAACACCTTTTGAAGCTTCCGGGTGGCACCTCACTTCCTGCGATAAGGCATATTTTGGGCATTCCCTCTCCAAGCTCAAAGGTAGATTGGAAACTAATTTTGCTTTTGCATTGTGCAATGTTCCCTCCTGCATTTACATTGTTTAAGGAACTTAACCTTTTGCTCATTCAGGGGAATTGTGTTGTTTTTGAGAATTGGGTGAACTCTGTCCTCCTGTTGTTGGTTCATAAACCCATTGAAGAGTTGGAACGTAACCCAAGCAAGGTTAAGAAAGTGGACTTTGAGGCCGACTGGATTATCAACAGGGAGAAGATCCTGAACATTTTCTAATGGACATCAAAACTTATAACGCTCCACAGCATTGTTTGATTAAACATGCTTCTCCTTTCATCTGAATGTTCTGGTTGCGGATTAAATTGAATCTCCCATTAACTAATTATGTTATAGGGAGTCGTTCTGGGGTTCTTCAAGCCGATTGCATATGCTGTTGTTGTAGGTTGGGAGTTGAAACCTTGAAACATCTACTTCTTGATTGCCTAACTTTATCAGATCTCTGCGCAGAGAGTTTTAAAGGATAATTTAGCACTCGCCCGTTTTTATCTTGGTATGATTCATGGTGTAATATGCTGAATAATCCTAATGACAGACTGTCATTTATGTTTATCATTAATTTATGTTTTAAAATTGTTTAAGCTGCTTTTATCCTTATATGACATTCATTTGATTTAGCTGTATGTTAACTATTGTGACACATTGTTTAAATGTGTGTAAAGTTTGATTTGAACTAAGTGACACAATAAATAAAAAAATAATTATCATTGGTTCCTAGCACTCAGTTTTCAAATTAGATATATCTTAGGGTTCGGAATTAGCGCCTTGTTTTACTGCCTTTTTTGTGCACGGTCCTCCCAGCTGTCCTTATTTCTTGAAAGAGTTGGGGTGGGGGAACTACACCAGAAATGCTTTCAGTGGCATATTCAGTAGCTCCCTGTCCATTGCTCTGGTTCCATTCAGTATGCCTATTTCTTTAACTAATGTTATTATTTGGTATATTCATAACGGGTGGTCTAGAATTGAATCCTTTAACATTGATAAAGATGCCCTAACAGAGAGAGTGGTGATGTGATGCATCAGACATCTTTACCTATCAGATTCTTTCTATTATCCAAGTTTACTTCCCCACAGTCATGTATCCGTGACCAGGATTTGTTTGGGTGCTCTGACAATATAATTTCCTGCACAAGAGAAACAAACTCTTTGGGCCTGATTTACTAAAGGATTTTCCTATGAGAAACCCCCATTCAAAAACGCTTTGTAAATCATGCCCTTAGTCCATCCAAATTCTTATAATATGCAGGGCTATGAGCCAAAGTCATCTCAAGTGTGCAGTTGTGTAGGTGGCTGCAAGCCCATTTACTGACATCACAGACCGCTTAAAACACAAAAAATACCGTCTTGGTTGAATGAGTGACGGTGACTGAGTTTTTTCATGCCGCCGTCTTCTGATTGCTTTGAATCTGTAATCACAATCCCTGTTTAGTGCACACTTATGTACGGCATGCACAGCCAAATGAAACCCAAGGACACTAACTCCCTGGTAAGTGGCAAGTGGGTTCAGTCCATTCATATCTGATGTCCCACGAGGCCAGTACCAGTTTCAGTGGCAGTGGTTTTAACCTGCCTAATGATTCCACAAGTAGAACTCGCACTCCGTTTCCGACATTGGGCCAGTTCATGGTGGGGGTAAGAGGAAAAACGCCAAGCTGCCAGAATGCTCCCGCTATGGTTACTAATGCTTCCCTCTGCTTCAATCTGATTTGATTTGACCTGCCACACCGAGCAAAGGGGTTAGGGCTGTGTACCCTGATCGTCCTTCACCTCGTGGCTCTAGTACATCAGGGGGCTCTTTCTCCCTTGAACATGTAGATCCTGAAGACTTGCTTAATTTCCAGGATAGAGCTCTCACCTCGGATGTTTCAATACTGGCCCCGGTAATTTCGCATGAACTTGCTAGGTGAGAGCGCCTCTCTCGGGCATCCTTTTCCCCCTCATGGGATACCAGGGAGGATGTTACATTGCACCGGATGACCCCGAAGGGAGTGGTGAAATCCTCTCCCATTCTCTTTAACAAGTCCGCCCAAAGAGAGGTCCTTTCACACAGTGACACTGGGCGAGATTTACCTAAATACCAGGAGGACTCCAGACACTCAATAGGTAAATCAGATCAAGGTCCTTGGGAAATGGGGATTGGGAATGGGTCACGATTAGTAACAGACATGGTCCAAAGGGATCAACTGCTTGATGCTTTTTTATTCCCGGTTCTATCAAGGATTTGAAATTCCATGGGCAAAGGGCACGATGTGATGCAATAGGAAGTACTGGATGTCCGAGTTACCTCAAAAGACTTATGTGCCAAAATGCACTTTGTGGAAGGATTTAATATGGCCTGTGGCAATCGCTTGATTAGATCTAATAAGAAGGAGAAACCACAGTGTTGAGTGCCTGTCACAATTAAGTGCAACTGCTCGAATGGGGTCTTATCTCGGGATAATATCTCACAGACCATTCCCTCAGAGTTGCCTCTTAAGTCTGCTGTAAGAGCCATGATTTGACATCCAAACCTTGGAAAAAAAGAGGCAAAGAAATAGAAAGCTTTATGCTCTAAAAAAATAAAACAAAAGCCTAGCTGAATGCTCCCTTGAAGCCAGCTCTATTAATAATATCTTTAGGAATTGCATGAGATCCCAAAGATCCCTTAGACTACAGCATGATGGAGAAGATATGCTAAAGACGGTCTTCCCTAATATCTTGGTAATTTCTGGTCCCAATTAATAAGAAATCAATACAGGGCCAGGAGACGATCATACAGGAACAGCTATGGGTCGAGCACTTTAGTAATATCTATAGTCCATCCGAGATCAGAGAATCTAAGATTGCTCTTACCACCGACTGGTCACTTAAGTACTCCCTCAAAGACAGAACCATAATAATTAAATCTTCAGTATCATGGGCGGCCGGCCCCAACGGACTCTCAAATGAGATCTTAAAGTCCAATCCTGTATTGTGGGCCAGGGTATTAAAAGCCTCATTCGAAAGCATTATGAAAACCGTAACAATCCCTGATTCTTGGAGGAGCTCAGTGATTGTTCCCATTTATAAGCGTGGTGATCGTTTGGTGGCTGCAAACTACCACCCAATATCCTTATTGGATACGGATGGTAAAGATTTTGCGGGCTTGGTCCTCAGAGACCTGGAAGAATGGGCAAAAGCTAAACATATTTTCTCCAAATTCTAAACAGGATTTAGGAGAGACCTGTCCACGGCACTTAATATAAAAATGTGGTTCTTAATGGTCTGAGTACCGGGAGTAATGTCAAGGGGGGTAGACCGCTGTTTGGGGCCTGGGTGGACTTATCCCAGGCCTTTGATACGATAAACAGAGATCACCACTAGGGCAAACTGAAGAGTTGGGGGCTCCCAGATAACCTCCTGGCCATCCTGATAGAACTCCACCATAATTCAAACCTGCATGTGAGACTATCTAGATCTGGCGATCTATCACAGGTTATTCAGATAAAGAGAGGAATTTGCCTGGTGGCCCCTTTCGTATCTAATCTTGATCTGTCTGGTCTGTTTCGATGCTTTCTAACCCTGATCCTGGCGAGTCCTAAGATCGGAGATACAAGAGTATCCTGGTTAGCTCAGGCTGACGATAAAGTTATTATGGATTACACTCAAATCGGCCTTCAAAGGTTGGTGGATGCCTTGGGTGAGTATGCCAGATTAAATGGATTTAAAATAAACCCGGGAAAATCCAGAAAAATGTTTTTTAAGCATCCATAGGTAAAGACCAAAGCATTCACCTGGAAAACTGACATTAGTAAAGGAATTAAAGTACCTGGGTTCTGTGATCAGTGCTTGTCCTACAAAACTGGAATTAAATAACATCTTAGATATCGAAATAGTGAAGTTAGGCTCATACATGATCGCAATCTATATGAAATACTGTACATTTTCTATCCTTCCCATTATAAAATACTATGTGGGGAAGGTGTTCCCGACCCTCCTATTTGGTTTAGAATGCAACATTCAAAGCTTTGAAATGAATTGGGAAAGAATTGATGCCAAACTTTGGAAAATAGTTTTGAACATTCCAAATGTGGTTCCTATGGCCCGTTTTGAGCTGGGACTGCTTTCTCTCCTACCTTGGATGAAATCTTGGGTCTCGCTCTATAGACAAATTGTGGACCCACAAATGGACTCTTTTTATGAAGACGTTTCCATCCAATTGACCAAGAGGGATAATACATTTCTGCAAATTCTCAAATCTAGATGTCTTGACATCCTCGTCAAAGCAGACTCTAACCAAGAAATTCTGGTTTCCAATGCATTGAAATCCAAGGAAAATATGAAAAGATGGGACTGGATTAGAACAATTGACAGGATGAGAGCAGTCAAACTCTCTTTGAATTTTTCAATCCATGATAAGCCAAGATCATACTTACCCATCTATTTAAAAAAATGCCCAGATCCTAAAGTCAGTGCAAATTTCCTTAGATTTAAATTAAACATCCTGCCTAGTTTGGAAATCTTGCATATTCGAGATAGTGTTGCATATCCAAATGATATCTGTCAGGTGTGTGAGACAAATTCAAAGCACTCTACTAAACATATTTTGTTGATATGCCTGGTGACAAGGGAATTAAGGAGGGACAGATTGAAAATATTTGTTCATAAAGTGGAATTTTGGAATCTGAAATATTTTGGGAAAGAATGGTGTCAGGAAATGAGGTTTTTCTCACGGCAGAGATTGTAAAGGTCCCGAACGTTTTAAAATTGGTAGATTAAGCTGTAGGAATATGTTAAGATTGATGTGTGAAATGTTTAATATGTTCTTAATACCTTCATTTGTTTTATGATGATTTTATGTTGGTTTTCTTTTTTTTCTTTTTTTCCCTATTTTCCTTTTTCTTTTTATTCAGTTTTGTCAAATCTCTAACTTGCATAATTTTGATTTGTACATTTTTATCCATTCTTTTTATATTGATATGTACATATTTTGTAATATGTGTAAAAAGTTGAAATTTCATTTTGGCTACATCACAATAAAAAAGTGCCATGATTATGTCTGAGAGCTCGATAATGGAAGTAACTCATAATCGCAACCAACTCCTGCTGGTCCTACTCATATCTCCCTAAGCTTTCTCCAATCACGCTAGAAATTCCTCCTTTCCTATCCCTATTATATAAATTCACAACGAAAAAACACAACTAATGGTATTTACTGCTAAAACATTCTCTAGACCTAAATTGGTTATACAGGGAACTGAAATAAAATATACACCCACCTACAAATATCTGGGTGTGGAGGTGGATACCACAGGAAATTATTCCACCTGCATACAAACACGAACTACCAGAGCTGCACAATTAACAGCTTTAAAACACCGATTTCCTATCAAAAATGGTGGTTACACCATGTGGGGTGTGCGTCAGCTCTATTTGCAGATATTGGTCCCCATGGTCACCTATGGTCTTGAGGCACTGCTGAACATCAATTTAACTTGGCTTCAAGTCATAGAAGGCAAATTTTGGAGGAGAATACTGGGCCTCCCCCAATGTATTTCCATGGCGATCCTTAGACTGGAACTGGGGCTAACATCTTTAAAAGCAACAGTACTCAAAAATAAGAGCTGAGTTATATCTAAAGATGATTAACCAACCTCAGAATTGCCTATTAAGATCTTTGCGCCAAGAAATCTCCAGGGAGGCGACCAATTACCATCTAAACATACAAATGGAAAGCTTGTATAAAGAGATCGGTTGGATTCCCGTATTGAGGGGTGATTACGACAAATCAAAGAAAGGCCTGTCTAAACGGATAGATCTATGGGACTGGCTGGAGAATTATGATCATCTGAGTAAACTCACAAAATATCAATTTTTACGATCCAGATTATATGAATATCTGAAACCACAGCAGTACATGAACTTGAATCCTTCTAGTAGGCTCAGACGCTTTGTCCTTCTGTTGCGTCTTGATTGTCTTCGGGCACTAGCTGTTAGGGAGAATTCTCTGTTAAGGCTAATTTCCCAAACCTAGTGAGTCCCCCAGCAGCTTTGCTGGATTTTTGTGGTTCATTTTTTTCTCCTGCTAAGAGTGAGACTCTTTTTCTCCCACTGTTAGACATGATTTGAGATATCCTTTGTCGTTGTAATGTGTTTTATGGGCTATGGGGTCTTTTACTCCATAGGGTTTCATGTGGTTTTTGGTAAGTTTGTTACACAGCACCCTCAGTGCAGTAACACAGGGGTGTCATAGACTCCATACCGTGGGACTGACTACTGTCTCCCAGGGCATGTAAAGTCACCATTGACTTTACTAGTCTTAAATTGGGAACAGAACCAGTACAAACCATCATATTGTGGAAATACTGGTAGGGGTAATTAGATTGCCCCTGGGTCTGTTTTTCGAGGAGGCACTGTGCAGTCCCCCCTCGTTGAGTTTCTGGCTGGTGGTAGTGGTTACCACGCGAAATATTCCTTAAGAATATTTACTATGGGATTTTCCCATTCATTTTAAAGGCACCACTTTTTGGTGCAATGTTAAAGATACTGCTGGGTTATTTATATAATATTTATTCCCCGGTTGGGTCTTTTCGCCAGGACTCAGTTTTAAAATGGCGTTTGTGTTTGCCTCTGTGATTCCAACCCAAGTCGAGCCCTTTGTTCCACTTTTTGGCTGGCTTCTACACAGAAGCCTCCAAAAGTGGTGCCACTCTGTCTGGGTCTACAGGATGTGTGGGAAGGGGGTTTAGTCACCCTGGACTGAATTGCCTCGGCAACTCAAGTCGCACTCTTGTGTGATTGGCCCAGTGGTGAGCCGCCCGGCTCACCACTTAGCATGTTTGAGTGACAGCTTGGACTGATGAATGGGGGTTTTCTGCATAAAAGCAGGGCTTTGGGGACTGGGACTTCAGACGTCGCCACAGGACCAAAGAATCCGAAGAGGGAGAAGCTGAGCCGACGTGCAACGACGACACCACCGGTGGAGCCCTGCTGAACCGACTCACCACTTCTTCCAACGACAGAGGAGATCTTCATCCCGAAGAGTCTTCTTCCTTTGACTGGTGGGGATAACCAGTTTGCCCGCCTTTTCGCCTTCCCAGACCATCTCGTGGCCGCCTTGCCTGTGCCAAGCACCCCGGCAACCGGGATACCACGTTTTACCACTACCGCGAATAAAAGGGTAGTACCTTTAAACCGGAGAACTCCGCGGCTGGTTTCTTCCCTGGCAGTGCAACGACCTTCAGTTTTCCTCCACGTCGAGATCTTCTCTTCCTCTGGACGACGCCGCGACTAGCACCCACTGCCAGGAACAACTGCCCCCGCTGGAGGATTCTCTCCACTTCCAAGGTACTGTGTCCGCCTGGCCTCCCTCGCAACGGTCTGTGTGGGGTGTCTCGTAAATACTCAATTTACCACTTGGGTTGGCCCTAGACTGGCTAACTGAACTTTTCTGAGCTGAACTAATTCCTTTTTAAACTCTCTGACTTTTGAAGCCTTTTAAACTGTGTGATCTTGGGCGCATTGGTGTTCTACTCTCTCTAAGAGGGAGCCGGGCCTCTGAACTTTTTGCTCACAAGTAGACTTTGACTTTCCTGCCTTGCTGGGTGCTTCTAAAGTATTGTGTTGTGTGCTTATCTAATTTCTGCCTTTTCCCTCCCTTTTTTTTAATAACTTATTGGAGTGCCATCTTTAGTTAAGCGCTCACCTCTGTCTGAAAATAAGTGGTGTTAACTAAGACTTGTCTAATAAGGAATAAGGGATGTATATATATTAATAGTGACTGTGTTTTGAACTTGCTTACAATTATAGTGCTGGAGTGTTTCTAAGTGTGTCTTTAAATAAATAATTATATACTTGATACCAAAGCTCTGGTTAGTGTTTGCTTGTGCTACTGTATTTTGGTACCTATCTTGTACACTCTATATACTGTCTAACTCTTCTTGAGAGAGGTCTGGCTGCTCAGCCACAGCTACCAGGTAAATCTGGGTGGTACAGACTGCTACCAATTGGGTTTACTGCCAACACCTGTAGTCTTAAGCCTTTTGCAGTGGTCCCTAAGGGAACTGCACAGGTTTCTGCCTAACACTAGCCAACAAATGGATTGATAACCATCTAGATCCACTCGAGAGGTACTGTCGTTTGTGTAAAAACATCTCTACCAACGAAACTGCCATGCACCTGCTCACAGCTTGCCGACTTTTAGCCAAAATCTACGAACTATGCTACGGAAATCTGGTCCACAACATAGAGCACATAGTAGAACCCTGGTTTTGGTATCGTAGTCTAAACTCGACCTGTACAAAAACACAAATAGCTATGTATAGCATATGGTTGAATGGTGAAAATCCTTGAGCATTGCCATTTAATATATTTAACATCATAATGCTACAATAGTTTACTGGGACAAGAAGGATGGGCTCCTTAATACAATATGACTCGTAACTAACAACATTTTGGATCCCTACTGATGCATGATGTTAGGCCCTGTGAACCTGATTTAAATGAAACTGAATCTTTGAGGTTGGACAATGGTGATGACTTTGACTCTGAGTAATGAAATACAATATGTTTTTGGATTATGTACTGTATAGAAATTGTTGATGGACCTTTTTGTTTTCCGTTATAGTGAACATGCACTTTTAAGTTAAATTGATTTTCTTGGAAAACTCTATGTGTAGAACAATCAGTTTAAATGAGGTCACTGCCTTCCCTATTTACTCTGACCCCTCCCATCGTCATCACATATTATTTTATTTTACTGTATCTTATAAATCGCAGTACATTTTAACTTTGTTTCTTTTCTAACTTTATTGTTTTTCCTTTCTTTCTTTTCTTCTCTCTTTTTATGTATATATATGAAATATGTGCAAAGTTTATACTTAAACTGTATCACATAATTAAACTATTATTATTATTATTAAAACTCACCACTCAAATCTCTCACTACTCCATTTCTCTTCCACTTCCTTCCAGCAAACAAAACCGATGAGCTAACCATACCTCCTCTAACAACTATCCACCTCGCATCTCTTCCTCTGAGACTCAAATTATCTTCTCTTCCTTACCTCATCAACTGAACATTGCACTCTGGAATGCTCAGTCTGTATGCAACAAAACTTCCTTTATCACTGACTACTTTCAGTCCAGCACTCCTCCTCTAGACCTTCTCGCTATCACTGAAACCTGGATTTCTGCATTTGAAACTTCCACTCTGGCAGCTCTACACAGCTCCAAACTATCCTGTGTTCACTCTCCTCGACTGACTGGCAAAGGTGCAGGCATCAGACACAGACTCTCTTCCCGCCTCAATGCCTCGCAGATCCCCAATGCCCTTTCTCTCCTACCTCTTTTGAATTCACCATCTCTACTATTTATGTCCCTCACTCAGTTCACATCATCTCCATCTATCATCCTCCTGGTCCCACTGGACCATTCCTTGATGATCTTTGGAAACTCCTTGATTACCTTTCCACTTAACATCACCTCATTCTCGTAGGTGACTTTAACCTTCCCTCTTTAACCACTTCTCAGAAATCTGAACTTCAGTCTTTTCTTAGTGACTACGCCCTCCACTCTATCCATAACCTATCTACCCACAGAGGGGGTAACTCTTTGGATTCCTTATTCATCTCCACCTCTCTCTCAGCCACTGATACTACTGTTACACCACCCATATCTGATCACTCAATTGTTTCCACCACCATCTCCTTTCCACCCTCTGACCTTTCCTCACCACTTACTTCCCTTATTACTAAAAGGAAATGTAAACCTTCTGCCATTCCCCCCTTTCTCTCTGACCTACATTTCTCACTCTCTTCCGTCACACCCAAAACCTCTTGTACCAAAACTGCCTTCTCCAGCTTCCAGTCCCTACTATATGACTCAGCTCCTCTCACCTCCCACTGCTTACTTTCAACCCTAAGTTTCAATATCCTCAACCATGACTCATATCATTCAAACACTCTCTCCGTACACACATGCATCGGCTGCTGCGCAAATGGAAGCGTACCCACTCACAGAAGGACCGGCAACTCTACCTCTCTGCCCTGAACTCTCTCAAGACCACTCTTGATAGGGCTAAAAGGGAATTCTATCTAACCCTCATTGACTCTCACTCTAACCATCCTCGCTGGCACCAGGGCACCCTAAACTCACTCCTCACTCTTCCTAAGTCTATGACTAGCAACTCCACTCACAGAACTAATGACCTAGCTGAATAATTTGCTGCAAGAATTACCAAAATTAGAAACTCTCTCCTGACCTTCCTCACACTCCCTCCTCCTACATTTTACACTCCGCCTACTCTACCATCATCCTCTGCCTCCATCTCCCAATTTAGTCACACTAATACTGACAAAGTGCTATCTCTATTTATTTATTTATTTCGTTGATTTAATCAAATTAATGATTTTTACAAAACATAGTTGAAGAAATCAGTAGAAAGATTGAGATGAAGAAACATTTACAGTCAAAGTAGAAGACTCTTAACAAAGGAAATTCATAAAGACAAAATGGACTTTAAGGTTTGAGTGGTCGCGATTGTCCAGGTATTTCGTTCACCGCTCATTAAGCGACCCCACCAGAATTCTTCCTCCCTGATGCAGGATGCCTGAAGATGTTGTTGCAGATACTTTTCACCAATATCTTGGGTACCTGGACAGTTGAGAAGCAAATGCCGAATAGTTTCGACTTTTGAGCTGTCTTTACAGAAACGACATGTATCTGAGTCCCTCAGTCCTCTACGTTTCAGAATCTCATTTGTCTGCAGTAGATTTAAACGTACTCTCAAAAACAGGTTTCTGGCAGCTTTGTTTGGGAACCTGCTCAGATAGTTGGGGACCGTGTTTAGTTTGCTGTTATAGGGCGGGAGATGTTGAACTGATTTCGCTTTTTCTGCAAAGTCCAGGGTCTTTATCCAATCACACTCTGCCATTTTATTTTTTATTTTTGAAGGATTTCGCACCAGCTCTTGTTCCGAGAAATGGAGTTCCAATAGTTTTGCTTTTCTTGCTGTTTCCCAAGATTTTAGCTCCAAGCATCGCGTCCTTTTGACCTCAGCATGGATCATCGCTAACACGCGAGGGCAATCGGGTAACAGCATTTTCCTGTAGAGCATCATAGATTTAATCTCCACAGATCCTTGCAGTGAAAGTAAACCTAATTCCCTTCTGATTAAGGGTGCCGATGTGGATTTTGGCAACCCCAGAACCGTGCGCCAAAAGTACCCCTCTAATTTCAGCCATAGATGGAAAGGCACATGAGGGAGAGCGTCCGCTGCATAGGTGATTGATGGAACTACCTTTGTACGGTAAAATTTGATCACTGGAAGCAAAGAAAAACGCCCGTACTTTCTGTCTAATGCTCGCGCCTGTGCTGCCAGTTTCTTTGCCTTGTCTATCAGACACGTCTGGAATGCTACATTTGTTCTAGAACTGTCCAAGGTGACTCCTAAGTATTTTATAGTTGACACTTTCTCAAGAACCTTGCCTTCCAAATACCAGGATAATTTTTCTTGTCGCCGTTTGAATTTTTCAATCGTCAAGATTTTGGTCTTTGCAACGTTGATGGTTAAGTTGTTCTCGCAGACATAAGCAGCAAGGTTATTAAGCTGACGCTGCAGACCGATTGGGGTCAGATCCATTAGGATTAAATCGTCTGCATAAAGTAACCTTGTAGTTTTGCAGTCTCCCAATAACGGTGGAAAGGAGCGAATGAATTGCTCTGAATCTTTGAAGTCACTGAGGTAAGCGATAAAAAGTGCGGGAGCAAGTGTACATCCCTGCTTTACTCCTCTGCCTACCAGAATTTCAGATGATAACAAGCCTGCTTGATTTAACCTAACGCGAAGCTTGGTGTTCTTGTGTAATGCCTGAATTGGCTGGAGTATTTCTGCCGGACAATTCCACTGGAACAGTTTCCTCCACAAGTTTGCTCGATTGACTTGATCAAAAGCTTGCGCCAAATCGATAAAGGCCAGGAACACTCTTGGAGCTCCTGCTAGCACCTTGCTTTTTAGCGCACTGAGAAACATAATGTTTGTGGATGTACCATTTTTCTTGGTAAAACCCGTTTGAAATGGGTCTGAGCGGTCTGTATTATCGAACCATCGATGAAATTGTTGAAGTAGTAGGGAACCAAACACCTTCCCAATCGTGTCCAAGAGAGCTATAGGACGATAGTTCTTGGGGTCGTCTTTTAGCCCCTTTTTAAAGATAGGGACGACTATTGAAGTTGTCCATGAGAGCGGGATTTGTCTGGCCTTTTTGCATCGTCCGAAGATGTCACTAATCAATGCAGACCATTCTGTTGGAAATTGTTTTAGGTCCAGGTTTGTAACACCGTCCGGGCCAGGGGCTCTGGACGGTTTAAGCCTACGAAGTATTTTAATGATCTCTTCTTTATTGCTCAGATCAGCCCACGGTTCCAAGTTTGTATTTTCCAGTGAAGGCCCCGAGTATATGGGTGCCTGAAAAAGGTTTGAGTAGAATTTTATCCAAACAGTTTCACCAATTGGGTTTGTTAGTGGTTCGCCGAAAGGCGGGCTCGTAGATCTAATTAAAGCCCAAAATTCTCTTGGATGATGACCACTAACCAATTTTAGCATGGCTTCCGCGTCTTTTTGGTAAAGATTACACCGTTGTTGTTTAATCCATGTTCTGTAGGTTTTCTGCACTTGCGTAAAGATCGCCTGATTTTCTGGCGTAGGGAATGCTTTCACCCTTCTTTTTGCTTGTCTTAATTGGCGCCTTTTCAAAACCAGTTCTTTACTGTACTCGTGTGAGATGACTTTGTTTTGTCATCCCTGACCCTTGAAGTCTGACCTGTAAGGTAACAGAAGTGGTTGGTAATCTGGTGATCGCAGAAACTCCTGTTCTTTTTGTTCTTTGCCTGTGTTCTCATACTGAAGCTTTATTGAAGAAATAGCAGCTGCTGACAGTTTTAGACGTGTTTGTTGGCTGTTTGCCTCGACAGGAGCGGGCATAACCAAACTGTGAGTTGAGTTTGTCTTCCACTTTAACACCAACAAGTTGTGATCACTCTCCTTGGTTTTTAGTACTTCGAATGATGTTGTAAGAGTAGACAAATGTCTACTAATGAAGATATGGTCAATGTCTGCGTGCAAATTTCCTCTTTCCCAAGTAAAGGGTCTCCCTTGTCTAGAGAAAAGATCGCCTGCACTCAGCAGGTCACACGCTGACATCAAAGATAACCATTTATCCCCTCGTTTGTTTCTGAGGGATGAAAAGAGAGGGGGATCCTCTACTACTTCGAGCGGCACCCAAGTAGCATTTAAGTCTCCACAGATAACCAACAGTGCTTCCGGATTGTTCACCAGGACTTCGTTAATGGTCTCTCTAGACAGGGCAATAAAAGAGACATCGCTCAAGGCTGCGGGATTCCAGTAGATGTTTATAATAATTAAGGGCTGTGTTTTGAAGTTGCCCCCGTCCTTCTTGCCAGTCGTCCAGCTGACTTCTGTGGCCAGCAAGTAAGTGGATGAATGTAAGGTTTTTAGATGTTGTAGTCCTGAGCCGCACCGGATTGCCGTAACGAGGCCTGAGGAAGGGCGCCCAAGGGAACCTTTGATTGCTGGCGCATGGGCCAGGTCGTAGCCATCGATGGATGGACGTTCCGTCATCCAGGTCTCTTGTAAACAGATTATATCCAAGCATCCCAAGTTTGCATCCCCTTCGTTCGTCAGATGTTGAAAACCGCGCGTATTCCATGACCCCAGGGAGAGAACTTCTTTCCCCCGTGTCTGTTGTATGGAAAGGGGTGTGAGGATGTGGCTGGCGAGTTGCTATTGAGTCTTATGTTGTATGAGAGCCCTTGGTAGCCATGCCCAAGATTGCAACAGTGGGGCTTGTTTTGAAGTATCCTTCGTGTCGGAGCCTTCCTTACCCAAGGATTGGGTTATTGTCCGTTGGATTGTGGCCGTAGGGCCGCGAGGGCGTCTTCCTATTCCCAACGGGTCTTTGTAAACCACTTCCTCTCTTGTGGTTTCTCCCCAGGGTTGTTGACTCCCAAAATCGAGGCGGTTTGTCTGCTGGATTTCTGCTGTTAGGTCCGCGTTCATTTTTCCAAAAGAGCGAACCTGTCGCTCCAAGCCTCTATCCTCCAGATCTCTTTTAGACAACTTCGGTTTAATACTCGCATTTTCAAGATGCGGGGGTGTATTTAATCCCAAATGTTCGGATGATTCGCGCCGCATAGAAGAAGGCACACCTTCTTCTAGTTCGAACAAGTCGAATCCCAGCTTTAAAAGGTGTTCGGCTGCCTCTGCTAGTCTGGTTTTTGCCCAATTAGTATGGACATGAAGGTAAGCACTCGCTAGTTTCCCTTGATGGAATGGTTCTACCCTCGCTAAATCCTTGGTTTCGACTTTCCTGAGGGAAGGAATACATTTGAGAAGTTGCAACAAAAATCCTCTGTTTAATATAATATATTTGTTGTTATCTGGTAATTGTTCAATAAGGAAATTACGTTTGGTTCTAAGAGGCTGGGCTCCAGGCCTTACCGATTTTTTTTTTGGGCTAGATCTGGGGTTATATAGATTCTGCTTGTCTTTTGCAGATGCTTCCACGTTTTTTCTTGTTGCTGGGGCGTTTTTGGACCTTGTCGCATGCACCCATCTGGACCCTTGGGGAGAGCTCCTTCTGGAAACAAAGATGTTGTTTTGAGACCCGTTTCTCCCGCGGACTTTTAGCGGGCTGATCTTCGGCCGGTCGTTATCTAGATTTCGTGCGTGTTGTCTTTTTTCCGGGATCTTCTTCAGCACTTCAAGCCCCCCGCTAGCTTTGTTTTGCAGATTCCTACAACGACTCTCTAAGGTTTGAAAATGAAGATTTTCCTCCGTAGTACAATTTGGATCTGGAGTCTCATCTTGGTCATCAGACAGTGTGTAGACACTGAAGTTTAACAAGTCCACGTCTGTTTCTCGGTTGTCCTCATTAGAGGCTGTTTGAATACCGGCTATGACGTCGTCTGTTTCCTTAGTTGAATAGTTCGCTTTATCTCCTTTTCCTTGAACTGTTCTGCCCAATAGTTTGTCGGGCAATTTAGACTTTCCCTTCTCGTTTAGAGGCACTTTTTTACTACTATTTGCTTCTGCAGCGGGAAGCTTGCTTGTCGTTTGCTTTTTCTTAAAGAAAGGGCCTTTTGATGCTGATACACTGTCGATTTCAGATGAAATTGAGATTTGATCGTTAAAAATCGATCCATTGGTTTTTGCTGCCTTGCCCCCTGCTTTGGTTATTAGAAAACCCCTAGCAGGGGACTCCTTGTCTCCCTCCGGGATAAAACCCTCAAGGTCGACAATCAGCCCATCTTTGGAAGTCTGGGTACTGGCGTCTGAAGGAAGAGGTCGTGTCTCGAGTGACCTCGCTCTCGTCTTCCCCGGACATTCGTCCGTGTTGATTTTTCCCATTTTGTTGTTCAAGGCGTTAATATAGCCTTCTAGGAAAATCCAACGACTGTTCATTATCGCTGTAATAGATGTGTGATCTTTCAAAGAGTCGTTTATCGACTCGTATAATTTACAGAACGGTGCCATCGCCAACGTTACTGTAGACATAATTAATCTTAAATCAGTCTTCTTGGGCGAAGGGTCCTTAGATGGATTTCCTATAAGTTCGCTGGAACGCCGATTTCTCGTTGGACTAGGCGCCGTATAGCTATTACCGTCGTTTGTCCCCCCTCTTGAAGTTGAAGAGGTCCTTGAAGCGTCGAGGCTAGGTCTCTTTCCCAAGCCGATTGAATTTCGATGATTCGAGGCTTGGACTGGAAAAGGAATATTATCAGGCTCCGAATTGGACTGGATATCCTCCTGCCCTAGTCCCAAGCCCGCAGTCTTTGTCGCGGTCCCATCGGCATTCATTTCGGTCGAGCAGGGATTAAATATGAGCAAAGATTGTTCGGACTGATTGTCTTCTGCGTCACTTTCCACCTCACTGCAAATTGTCAGGGGGCGTTGGGTCTCATCAGTCTGAGAAGTACTCTTAAGAGTAAAATGGCTTTGTCCTGCATTTAGGGCCGAGGTCACTGTGTTCCCAGTGTCGAAGTTTTTGGCCAAAAGAGGTCGTGTATCTGACCCCGGCATTTGGCCGAGACCACTTTGCCCTTTCACTAGGTTTGTTGATAAACTCGGAAGTTGCCTCGGAGATGGAAGGTGTGCGGGACTTGGGGAGCCAAAATGCCACCTAATGTTTGCGTTTGGGACCATGCTAGAAAAGGAAAAACTCACCGGTTTTAACGAAAGCACGGCTCGCTCATCGTTTGTTTGTGCAGGTGCTGTGGCCGGGATTTGGTCCGAGACCGCTCCCAAAATCTCGGCATCCGAGATTTCTTCCGAGGTTGAAGGTTGCTTCTTTAAGAATTTAGCAAAAAATCTGTTGGTTATAGGCGAATTTGGTTGGGCGACCTCTGATTGGTTTGCAGACATGTCATCAGCGTTCGTAGATTTTTGGCGTTTTGATATCAAAACTTTCAACCCGATCTTTGGCTTTTGGTGCGCGCATCGTTTCCTACGCGACGGCCCTCCCTTTTTCCTGTAATAAACAGTATTTAACGAAACATGGGAGGGTTTGATTTGGCTATCCTTTGGCCTCGTAGCCCTGGGGGTTTTAGATAATTCAAGGTCCAGGTTCCTCGAGACGGTGGGCTGCACATCCTCTCCAGGGCCAAACCGCGGCAAACCCTCTGCGTCCAGCACAGTGCAAGACTCCGGCGGAGAATGTTGCAAAATGACGACCTGTATAGGGCCATTTAAGACTGAACTGTCCGTTTTTCTTTCAGGTGAATTTATCTGGGGCTGCCGCCCAGATTTGTCGTTACACCCCTCCACCACGTAAGGGGCCAGGGGGGCTTTGGCCGGCAGAAGGACTCGCAGCTCTGGTCCATTTTCCGGGGAAGCACAAGCAGACAGTCCAACCAACACGTCCACCCCCCCCACCGCCCACTAATACCTCCTCACCTGGAGCGAGCGGCGTTTCCTCTCCTCCGAGGGGCCGCGCTACGCTCGCGTCACTCGGCGGGGGACAGATGGCGGCAGATGAGGGCTCCATCTCATTTGAAGGATTTCCGGAACCAGAAGAGATAACGACGTCCATCAAGGAGGTTGCAGCGCCCGGCTCGGCCAGTCCGAGTTCTGTATCTGCTTGGGTTGATACAGGTAGCTCCAACACTTTATCTGATTGGTGAAGAAGCGCCGTGCTTGTTTTAGCGCTGCGTAAACGTGGCCCAAAAGTCTCGTTTTTATCCACGAAAACCAGTGAGTGCACAGCACTGTTTTTCCTACTAGCGGAGCGTGCAGCTTTAGCTGCCATAAACTACAGAGATTACCACTCCGCAAAGCAGCAAACAGCGAAACAGTCCTCGTTATCTGCTTCTCGCCCTTTACTCACTCGGGCTTCACGCCACAAGGGTGATGCTCTTCCCCTTTTGTGAGTCACTTTCTGTGGGCGGTACGTCTGCAGGCCAAATGTTTAAAGGCACAGTGCCCCAGCCCTCACACACGCGCCGCTCAACACACAGCCTCAGTGTGGGCGCGCAGTTCTTCCAACGGGCTACGGGGCTGCAAGAGTTCAGAGAACTTGAAAAGCAGTCAATAGTGATCCAAGCAGCACAGCGAAACAGTCCTCGTTATCTGCTTCTCGCCCTTTACTCACTCGTGCTATCTCTATTGATGAAGGCTAACCCCTCTTGTGCCTCCTCAGACCCTCTTGCTCCTCAGCTAGCCAAGCCAATTGCCCCTACAGTGGCCTCTCACCTCGCTGAACTCTTCAACCATCCTTTGACTCTGCTTGCCTTCCCTCTGTTTTCAAAACAACCATGGTCATCCCTCTCCTAAAAAGGAGCTGATCCGAACCTACCGGCTAACTTTCTCCCTGTGTCCAGGGCTGGACTGCCCTATAGGGAACTCTAGAGATTTCATGGTAGGCCTCAGCACCGTGGGACTCTATTTGTGTGCTAACCTAGTTTATTTCCACATTTTCTCATAGTAAAAGGTTTGGGCTTGCTGAAAATGTATATTATGGGGCCACTTTGAAAAACATTCCCAGGGCCTCTTTCGGTTCCCAGTCCACCTCTGCCTGTGTCTCTCCTACCGCACTACTCTAAAGTGCTCGAAAGGGTTGTGTTCAACCGTTTTACCAATTTCTTAGACATCCACAACCTTCGAGAGCCCGTACAAACAGGTTTTTACTCCTATCACTTCACGGTAACTGCTCTCATGAATGTGTCCAACTTAATCGTCTCTACTAAGCACTCAAGCCTATCCTCTTTCCTAATTCTCCTTGACCTGTTTGCTGCCTTTGACACTTTTGATCACTCTGGTTTTCTTAATACTTTCTTTCTTCTTGGGATTCGAAATCAAGCCCTTACCTGGATTAAATCCTACTTTGCACCTCACCAATTATCTGTCTCCTAGAGCAGCAACAGCTCTGAACTCACTCCTCTAACTGTTGGTGTTGCACAAGGCTCTATCTTGGGTCTGCTCCTCTTTACACTCTACACTTCTTCTCTTGGGGCCCTTATCTCCTCCTTTGGGTTCTCGTACCAACTCTGCGGATGAGACCCAAATCTTCTTCTCTTTTGCTGAACTCTCCTCTGATCTCTCTATCAAAATTTCCAACGGTCTCTCTGCCATTAAATATTGGATGGCTTTGCACTCTTATGTTAAACTCTACCAAAAGAGATGTACTCATCTTCCCTACCAAAAGCGCTCTCTCATCTCTTCCTCTGCTTATCCAGTTCCCACCTCACACTCTACCCTACTCTACTTCAGCTAGAAACCTCAGTGTAATCCTTGACCCTTGTAGAGGAGCAGGTGGATGCATTTTCCCTTACTCTGGAACAGCAGGAGAAGGGGCCTGTATGAGACTCCATGTGTTATGCCTATACCTAATCGAGTGTATGAGAGATGATATGCACTCAGACAGCTGTAGCAAATGTACCCTCGCACTGAAAGTGTGGAAGGATCCCTTATGGAAGGTTGTCAGCATGCACCATTCGACATCACGGAACGCTGAGTGAAATCTGACGAGCGCAGAGTGATGTCATAAAGAAGATATATGGAGCCATGCTGAAACGATATGAAAATACTTAAGAGTGACGATGTGACTGAAGTGATAAGAGAAACATGTACGAAACGATAAAGTAATCATGAACGCAAAAGTAGATAAAGTAACTTGCTGACCAATAAGTGTAAATATGCAGTAACGTAAGGTACCTTAAGATACATAGAAGCTTGCTATAGAGGAACATATAACCGGGCTAGGACGGCCATTATTGGAAAATTGACGCCGGCTTGTGTAAGTATTCAATTCAACTACCTCAAAAGCCGACCATGGTTGAAGAGTCAGGAGATGCTGGAAGAACAGCTTTGTGTGCAAAACAAAGAGAAGTCAATGTTGGCTTGGGATCAAGGATACTATTTTTAAGGAATAGCTGTAAAGCACAAAGGGAGGCAGACAGATGAGTCATGGACGTAAGACATATTTCTCTAATGTTAAAGAAGAAGAAAATATTTACAAGAGCCAAGTATTGGACAATTAAAAGTGTATAACATCTATACAAGTTAGAGTGAGCAAGTCTCTAGAGGCCAAGAGGAGCAAAGGCACTCAGTATAAGCAAATCAAATAGCAGTAAATAAGAGATTGAAATTGACAAATTTGTGGTCTCTTCACATGACTCAGAAGTAAAAAATAAGGGTTGTTGATTAAGCCTCGAATGAAGATAGTGATGTGCTTTCACCCCCTTGAATGTCCTAGAACAGAGAACAGGCTACAAGGTCAACTACAGACGGGAAACGTTGGCTCATGGCCGGACTGATGAGAGATGATGGACTAATTGGAAAAAAAGAGAGTAATCTGACGTGATCCAAGCACCTAGGTTTCAGCTTCCTTATATGCTGCTAGCCGAGTTGAAAGTCCAAGGTTCGGTATGAATGCCAACCAATCAGTGGGTCTATGGGGCAACCTGCTATACAATGCTGCATAGACCAATCTGCTGTCATTTTGTTCGCTATAATCAGTATTATATGTATTTAGAGGTAGTTTGAGAGTCGTCTTACAGATAAGAGACAGCCAATGAAGTACTAACCTGTATACCTTCTATAAATAGACATGTGCCCCTAACAAATCCCTCCAGGTAATAGGTTTATGGTTTGCCACGTAGGATGACATCATAGATGATGCATTTTGGGGTATAATAACCCTGTGTAATCAAGTTGTGTGTGAGTCTGCAAGCATCAGTCCGATGTCTGCTAGATGACCATGCTTTATTAAATTTAGAATAACTTAGTACTTTGCCATATTCCTTGAATCTGTCCCGTTATTTGGTCTGAGATCTTTATTAGTAATTCCATCTAGCACAAGAGACGCTTCAAGGTGCTAGAGCACACCCTTCTCAAACCTTCACTATTTCCATCTCCAAAAGTGGAACAGCAGCTCTCCTCAACCTCCTAAACATTAGGAAAATCAGGCAACTCCTTCCTTTCAAAACTGCCAAGCGTCTCTTAACCACTCTTGTCTTCTCTAAACTGGATTAATGTGCCAGTATCCTCTTTGGTCTCCCAAATTATGCTTTCTGTCCTCTCGACAAGATCATTAACTTTGTAACCAGGACACTCTTTGAACTCCCTCACTTTGCACCTATTTCCTTGTACCGTCACCAGGCTGGATGGCTGATGATGCAAAACATGGCCAGATTTAAATGTCTTCTCCTAGTTCACAAATCTATCCATTGTAAGGCACCACTGTATCTATCCTCCTCTATACAACGCTATAAGCCTTCTTGTAATCTCTGCTCTGTCTCCTCGACTACCTTTGTGGCTTCTCGCCCTCCCTGTGCTTCCTCTCGCTTCCGCTCTTTCTCTCTTCTTGCTCCACTTGCATGAAATTTTCTTCCCCATGACATCCGAGAAACAGTCCACATGGGCATACCACTTCTCGGCATAGTGCTTCCGGTCATGCGCGGTGCATTGTACGTCTCAGGTGAGAAGTATAAAGCTTGATTTCAGCCCTATGGATGTTCCCATATATCGCTGCCCTTCAAGAAAATCCAACAAGCTTCACTGTTGCCCATTGCCACCCTTCCTTTGTGGCACCACAGAGGGAGGATGTCAACTCTCATTCCAACATCCAATGGAGATGATTAACATCAGTCAACTAGATGTTTTTCATTTGAGCACATGGCCACACCTCACAATTAGTACTAAGGCTGCCAACATTGCTGACAAGCCAGCAAACATCTTCGTCTTCAGGCACTACAACTAGTGGTGCTAGTGCTCCTGCCCAAAGGAGCTGTAGAACAAGTCCCTTGTTCTCAAGACCATCAGGGTGCCTTCTTAGGCTATTTCCTGGTCCAAGTAAAGTTGGGTGGGTGGATACCCATCCTCGTACCCACGCTACCTCAACATATTCCTCCGCTCACTATCATTTCAAGGGATTTTGGAAAAGAGAGGTTTTCGCCCCCCTTACCAAGGAACATGTTTTCCATCATCCATGGACAAGTAGGACACTTGCATTGACAAGCGTTGTCGCAGGTTCCTGCATTGGTAGTGACAGGCCATTGTTTTCAATTCAAGATCCCTACTGCAGGCCCTTGGTTACGCCCTCCCATTACATGCTATCTTCCTGGAAATGAAATGGGACAAGATCTCTTCCACCGCTACCATGTCCCCCAACAGGGTCAACACCATTCTCATCAAAACACTATCGTAGCATCAAGATTGCCTTAGTCCAGACACGATAATCCCTCTCGGGGATAATGTTCACTTCACATGCGGCATGTCTCGGAGTTCCCAAATGCCAACTTGCAGCGGATTACAGTCCATTGGGACGACAATTGTTCCTATTATGTCAATTTCACATCGCTCTTCGGAAAAAACTCCATCCTCACGCAAGGACCTCATTCCGTCGTACACAAACGACTAGGTCACAGTTACGTCCAGGGTCGAGTGGGGAGCCCACACCAGCGATCTTCACATCGGTCTTAGGTCAGAAGAACAAAAAATCCTTGCACATTGATGTCCCTGAGTTGTGGGCGGTGTTCTGGCCTCTGAAGCCTTTGACCTTATAAAGCCTTTCATGTGTTTAAAGACGATGCAACCACCATGTGCTATATTCGGAAATGGAGTGGCATCAGATCATCTAACATGTCCGCCAAAGCGCAACCCATCTGGAAATTGTGTCTTTCTGAGGGAATGCTCCTTCCTTTTTTTCACCTACCAGGCATCCACAACTGCATAGTCGATTTCCTCAGTGGGGAGCTCTGTTCCTGCCATGAGTCGGTGCTCCTCCACTATCAAGTCATAGGCATATTATCAACATGAAGGCTGTCTCGCATAGACCTGCTTGCCACCTGGGCCAATTCAAATTGTCTTGACTTTGCGAGTAGATTCCCACAACCAGGCAGCCTGGGTGACGCCTTCATGATTACATGGATGAACAAGTTCCTCTCATACCTGTAGTCTTGTACACCTTTATGCCATGGTGTTGCAGACTGACTCTGGTGACCCCTGCGTGGCCAAGTCCGTTTTTATTTTCATTGCTCCTGGCTCTTTCCTCAGCACCAGCAGTCCAGCTTCCACAAGTTTTCAACCTCCTTTCCAGGGACTAGGGACCGGTCCGCCTTCACAACCAGCCCCACTCCACCTTATGGCATGGCTACTACTTCCTTATAGTTCGTCCAGACATGAAGGCAGAGACATCTTGATGAAAGTGCAAGCTCCACTGCAGTTTCTTGCTACGACTGTAAGTGAAACCGTTTCAGAGTTTGGTGTGCTACATATGATGCAGAAACCTTCCACTTTCAACTGCAACTAATTCTGCCTTATCGGCTCTCCGTGGCAGGCAGTGGTCTGGCCCACGTCTCTCATAAGTTCTGTTGTCTGCTGTTTCCATCTTTACTCAATATAACACTTCTTAAGGGCCTGCTTTGCATTTCTGCCAGTATTAGCACTGGCTCCTGCTTAGGAAAACAATGTGTGGGACATCTTTTTTCAGTATCCATATAGGACAGACATCAGATTCATGTCATGGAAAACAGCTTTCTTGGTCGCCATCACTTCGGTCAGGAGGGTGCTTGACATCCAGGCACTATCCGTATAGCCACCTAATCTAGTTTTCCACAAGTCTAATGGCCTGTCGATGTTGAACTCTACCTTTGGAACTACTGTACACCCATCATTTCTCCTCGATTAACCTTTGGTAAGCACTGTATTGCTCATTCCAAGACATTACGAAGGTATTCACTGCTGATGGTTTTCTGCCTGCAATCCCTTGTTCCTCACCTGACCAACTGGCCTCTTTGCAGTCGGCCTAAGGCCCTTTCTAATAGAGCTGTCTCAATTACCACTACCATCCTTTCTGGTAGCCTGCTCGTGGACATCTGCATGGCAGCAATGTGAAGGTCTGTTCACACCTTGACCAGGTTCTGCTCTGTTGACATGACTTAATAGTGCTGAGTCAGCAAACTGCTCTGTGATATCTGTTCACCTGAGTTGTGCTTTGTCCTGAAGGTGAGCCTTATCCCCCTCCCAGCGTGGCATTGCATGTATGGAGATCTGGGTGTACTGCTATATAATCGATTCAAAAAAGCATGTGGATCTATGAAAGATCTAATGGTGGAGAAGGAATGGGTTACTTACCAGTAACTCCTGTTCTCCAGCATTGGTAGCTTTCATAAATTCACATGCACCCCTCCCTCCTACCCCACATATGGCTCATCTTGACTTGTTTTGGCACCATCACGTGCATTTTGAGAATATGAAGATGGGCACTGCCTATTGGCTGAAGGGTAAATTTCCCAAAACGACACTGAGAGAACACTAAAAAGACTGCTGTTTTTTCTTCATTTCAAATGAAACTTCTGTAATATTACTGGGGATTCCAACACTGACAACAAGGAATATTCAAACAAGCATGTGAATCAATGAAAGATACCAATGTTGGAGAAGAGGAGTTACTGGTAAGTAACATATTCCTTGTTTGCTATTGAAGCATAAAGTGGACTTGGGTTCTACAGGGGCTGGAAGATCTGATGTTCAGGCTCTCTAAGGGATCATCCCTCAGAGTGATCCATTAGTTTTAGGTGCTCTCACCAAATGCCCATTTGAATCTCCAGAGGCCTCAGAGATAGAATGGGCCTCCTATAAAGCACTGTTTCTGGTGGCGAAGGCCTTCATCAGGCGAGTGAATGACCTGGTGCTCTGTGATGTAAATCTCCATATCTGTATATTCGACCCTCCTATTGAGCTTGGGCCCATGTTTCTTTTTGCACAAGGTATGTTTTTTTTCTTCTTTTCTTTCTTTATTTGTGTTTAGTGCTCATGCACCTTTACAAATATAATTAACAACAGGTATATACATATATAAGAGAACATATAAATCGTATTGATCAAGCAGAGGTAATGTAAGAAAGAAACAAAATATGAAAAAATGTAAGGACAAGCTGAGATTTTGTCCTAGCTAACCATAAAAGTTTTAGAGTTCTGACTGCTGTATATTAAAATAGCATACAACAAAGCCTATGTTGTTGTATGTCAAAAAAGATGAAAGGAAATGGTTGTGTAGTTGATGGAAGGCCCGCCAAAATATGGATTTAAATTGGTTGCAGGTTGTAGAAGGCAAATATTGGAGAAAGAGCTTAGGCCTCCCAACCTGCATACCGATGGCCATCATCTGGTTGGAATTAGGATTGATCTCTTTAAAATGCCAAGTGCTTAAGAAAAGGGCTGAATTATGTCTATGAATGTTGAGTAGAACAGGCAACCCTCTAATTGAGACCTTCAGGGTGGAATCCTCTAAAGAAACTGGAATTTTTCACCTTAAAGACAAGGTCGATATTTATTTGAAAGAAATTTCGTACAATATTCGATCGGATGGGTTCACTCATAAAACTAGGATTGCACTTTCCAGAAAATCGGATTTGCATGATTGGATAGGAAACTATGCTCATTTGGAGAACCTAAAGTCCTATCAATTTACCAAGTTTGTACTATGCTCATATAACGAGCCACAGTTATATCTTAACCTCTGTCCAGCAGTCAGACTGAGGCGCTTCATAGTGTTATTTAGGGTGAACTACTTGCCGGTTCTGGCTTGTACCGGAGTAATAAACCAGACACCCCAGTCTGAACGTTACTGCCGGCTATGAAGAACCAATCAATAGCAGAAAGGGGGAAACATGTGTTAACTAATTGCCCTAAATTATGTGTAACATACCAGACCCAATACGGGAGATATGTTCATAACCTTGATTCCATAGCAGAATTAGCTTTTTGGTGGAGCAGTGTCAATTCTCAGCATATGAGCTGCCTGATTGCAATGTACAACGTTTGGCTGGTAGTAGAGAGTCTACTGGGAATTTCCATCTGAAACAAGAGGCAGGTTACTTGTAAGATGCCAATGGTCTGCTTAAGTGCTGTCCCTTAGGAACCTTCTGCTATTGAAAGCTGGAGGACCCATGTGTCTCGCATGTGGTATGGCCATTCCTGGTCAACTTTTAATTTCCAATTTACGACCCACAGCTTATAAGTGTGAAGATTTATAATGAAACAGATGTCTGGTTTTATGGAAATATAGGTACTTAAGTGCGTTCCGTTATTACATTTTATTTTTATTTTTTTATTTAAGTGCATATTAATCAATTACTCATATTGTTAGGTTTTATATATATTCTTTTTGTCCTGGAATAGTTAAGGTAGCAAGTATTAATATGTAATAGCTAAGTATTGTGTATGTAAGAAATGAATATGTATATTATAGGTGTATTTCATTTTCATGTGTAAAGTTTATTTATAAACTATATCACATTAAAGTAAAATAAATAATAAATAAATAAATAAATAGTTGATGGAATATCAGAACAATGTAAAGCTGAAACAAAGGAAGGATATAAAACAACAAGTGACATGAAAACAAAGGAGATAATTCAGAGGTTAAACCTAAAAATAATACACAGACATTAACCAGAATAAAAAACAAATTAAACACTTGGGAAAATGTCATCAGGATGAACACAAATTTACAATGTGAACACATGATCTTTACAACCAAAGTTAGACTTGAGGATAGTGGAAAAAGTTGATGTTGATTATTCCTCATTCTCTTTCAATTGCACAACAATATGATATAGTCCGTGGACTGTGGAGAATATTATAGCATTACTTCTACCCCACATACATCTTGCCCAAATTAGATTGCGAGTCGAATTCGAAGTATCCGACATGTGATCGCCCATGATTTGGTTTCTCTGTGTGTTAAAGTGAATACAAAAAAGAAAAAAGATGCTTTCATGTTTTCCTGCTCGGCAGTAATCCCACAACAACCTGTCACACCGGGGATTACTTCATGTGATATTGGCATCATTGTGAGATGGTGCAAAGCAACTGTGATTGTTGAACATCTTTGAGGTATGCATGGTTCGCTGATGAATCCATGTTTGAGGTTGCACTCACATTTTCTGAACTCTTTTGTGAAATGATTTAGATACATAATACTCAGTTAACATTTTTACTGCAATGTTTCTGTTTTGGTCTTCGTTCTGAGTTTTAAATTCTTGCTTAAGGACTGCAGAAGCCACGGGTGATGCATGGATGGGGTTGCAGAATATTTTTCCTCTTGCATAAAGATAATAAAAAACTGTTTCTTGATTAACAACGAATGCAATGTGCACAATGTATTATCCCGGTTGCATTTTACTGTTAAATAATCGTTTCACGCAATTGTAAAGGGGCACTACACTCTGCTCGCAATGTAGACCTTATTGGAGAACATGCGTAAAACCCTTGTTACTGGGGATTCTGTAAACCATGTGCGAAGCGCATGAAATGTATCTGGGGAGTGAAATACACATTTAATGAAAAGTAGGTTACTGTTCACTGTGCCACCTCTTGGCTCCTGGTTCCCAGTGGGCAGACAAGAGGCATGTTACTGCCTGATACAGATGTATATATCCCCACGAAATGTACAGCAGTAATACTGAAATGTCTGTATTGAAATCGGTAAAGATTTTTAAATAAACGGAGTCATTTTCAATTATTTGCAAATTGCATGAAGGTTACTGCCAAGATGTGCACTTGCGTGCACTGTGGTCCGCTCTGTGCAATTTTCCTTGCTTGCACTATAAAGGGCATCAAAGGCATGGAATACATGCAAAGAAGTTTAAATGCCATGCGAGGCATGTAACATGGATTCCTATGGTATCCCCCGTCTTTTAGAATATGCTAAAAGCTGTGGGATTCCATACTAATCTAGTTCATTTACACCAGCATCAGAATAAGATGCTGACGTTCATGCATTTCTTTTTGGCAAGCGAAGTGGATGGGAAGGTGGAAACGGTGATTTCATGTTATGCCTCTACTCCTCTGCCTAAAAATTATAATCTCCCTCGTAGTGGTAAATAAGGTGTTAAACCATGCGTAAATCCCCAATTTTACCACTCATTGGGATTGTAAAATGAAAGTGTTTCCACTTGCTCCTTGCTTGGAAATTGAATCACGGTTGCTCGAGACTGTAACACATTGACTGAATCCCTGGCCACATGATGTACTTGGGACATTCCTTGGGTCACTTAAGTTAAGGTTCCAGGGAATAGAAGTGGCAAACGTGTCTCAGTCTGATTGGCTACGGAGGTAAAAGGAGCCTGCATCTGGCAGCCCTGTCCCTGGACACTTCCTGATTTTGTAGGTCTAGGTGCTGCCGTGAGGAGAATATCTCCCCTAGGCCTCCATGGCCCAGACCTCTGACATGGGGCCCAGCCAGCCTGTGTACCCTGCTTCCTGCCGCAGGCTCTACAGTGAGGCGACCAGAGTGTCGGGGACTAGAACCCATCTGCTGCGTGTTGAGAGATTGGGAAAAGAAAGCTGGGTGTGGGCCCTGAGTGTGGAGGAACGGCAGAGGAAGGAGAGATTGGCCATAAAACCCCAGAGCCATACAATGCTCCCAACCAACTTCCAGGGGAAAGCGGGTACACACGCGCACAGCATAGTAATCTGTTGGCTTTTAAATGTTTAGATGATATCCATTCTGACCAGTAGCGCTCTAGGGATCTTGGAGGTAGTTAAAATAAATGCATTCCTATAGCAACGGTGTTTGCGACATTGGGGCGATGTGTGTTAGCCAAAGCACAATATCGGGGGCCACAAAGGCTTCTCTAATATTCAAGGACGTCATTTCACCAAAATGCCAGGGGTAGCGGAAGTGACATCACAGTACCACGCCCCCAAGAGTGACATCACATGAAGTGATGTCATTTGACCACACACCCCACAGGAAGTGATGTCATTAGACCACACCCCACAGGAAGTGATGTCCTTCGACCACGCCCCCACCATGACATCACAGAAGTGGCCTCATAAAGCATTATCCCTCAGTGCACTAAGAAAAAAATGGTTACGATATCAGTGTATTGTGACATTTCATACAACAATGGATCATCATATGTAGCAGTGTCAAGGTCCATGTTGCCACGTGAAGTGACAATCCCCTCTTTATGTGGATCTGCCCTTTTATTTCAACAGGACTACAGAGTGAAATCACATTCTGGGGGGAAAGGGACAGATAGGTGGGCATGGGGATATTCATGTATCATATGGTTATCATTCAACCTTTAATAACAAATACAATGATTACAATCTAAATTCCATTAAAAGCCAAAAGTTAGAACATATAAAGGAATGTTTAGGCTTTTCTATGTCCTGGTGGTGGTAAATCAGTGCTGGCAGTATTTACCACCTTACTCTACTGTACTTGTTTTTCACTAAATAAAAAGTCTTAATAAAATAAATGCACAAAAATACAAAGAAAACAAAGGGATGCTCTCATCCGCATTTGCCATAGCTCAGACATTAGGTTACCCACAATCCTTACAATAAAATGGGCCTTCATTCGTCTAGCACAAGCAAAGCATGTTTTAATAAAGGATAACATAAGGGACTGGCAATTTTGAGAGGTTAGGCAATACAAGATTAAATGAGATGCCCAGGATCGCACATGTGTTATGGGGTGAAGCTGGGATGTGTGCCAACTCTGGAAACTCTGCATTTGAACACTTTCTTTTCCAGTTCTTACCATGAACTAAAATAATCTAATTTTATAAAACTGACTTGGAAAGTACACAAATCACATTACCAAACATGACCATTTTTAAAAGCAATATATTATAGAAGGGTGTTATCAATATGCACTTCAACTTTGGCTATTGCACGTGATCAACAGAATTCCCACAGGAAGGAAAGCATGCTACAAGAGTTGTGCCGTAAGGAATACACAAACTATGGACACCACAGTGAACACAGAAAGCATTACACAATGAATTGATCAAAGCAGAATGTACAGACAGGGAATAGGTTTAGAGCCTCAGCAGCACATCATAAAATATCCTGACGTGTGATATTTAAGTTAGGTGAAGAATGGAATCTTACTTCTTTAGATCATGCAGCCTTCTGGGGCCCCCTCCAAGTGGGGCCCCGGGGCAAGTGCCCCTTTTTCCCTCCAATAAAAACTGCCAGCCACAACATTTTAGGGGGACTGGAGCGGCAGGGGCAGAGCCAGCCAGAACATTTTAGAGGGACTGGAGCGGCAGGGGCGGAGCAAGCCACAACAATTTAGAGGGACGGGAGCAGCACGGGCGGTGTCAGCCACAACATTTTAGGGGGACCGGAGAGCAGTTTTGAAAACTGATCGTGAGTGGGATCATTAAACCCATTGCGCCCAGGAGGCTAAATAGCTCTTATGCCTTGCTTTGTCCCATTAGGTGCATCTTTAACTTTAACCCCAACTCGGCATGGGCCCATCCAAAATTGTGTAACAAGTGGGGCCTGTAGCTAATGCAGTAGGGCTCACCCTAAGGGCAGCCCGAAGAGGGAACTGGGCTTGTTCTGCCCGCGGCCGAATCCGTAGGGGCTACTGAGCATAGCGAGAAAGAGCAAACCCACCGAGCTGGGATAGCATTGCCCCCCTCAGCCCCTGAGAAAAATGTGTAAATGAGGGGTTACAATAGTGAATTTTACAGTACACTTTGTGATAAATCAGGTAAAAAGTCACACAGTTTACAATCATTTCTGTAGGGCAAGACATGAAAAACGTCCATTAGATGCCAATTCATCAACAATGCACAGGAGCATTTTCCCCACTTTATGTCAGTTATTATTATTATTAATTTATTTGTATTAGTTCATAAGAACTTTTTCAAAACAAAAATGTGTTCATCAATTAAACCATATTATTCACTCATAAAAACGAGACTAGTATCATACACCATTTTCATAACTCTCTAAAATGTGTATATTGCTAATTACAAATTACAAGAATCATTAATGTATCTCGTTAAAACACCAAATATATATGTACATAGGACATTTAAAAGCACAATCGCTTATGTAAACATTTCATCTGACGAACTATTCAACCAACAAAAACAAACTTGTGCGTATTCAATGAAATAAATAAATAGAAAAAAATCTGAATTACTCTTTCATTATTTAACAAATGTGGTCCTTCATTTCTTACGGTGTGTTACTATTAGTTCTTTCCCCAAGCAAAAAAAGTGCAACGTGCATAGCCCCGGAGTCTGTGCTCACGCAATAATCCCAGAACTCAATAGAATCATCCCGATTTACAAATTGGCCCAGAATGCGCATGTGAATGGAAGCCAGCTCTCTGCATTCAGTGAACACATGCCGGCCGGCTCCATCTTGTCCTGTGATCTGCATATGCAACAACGTCTGTTTTCAATGGGCATTTGAGTGCACATACCTTGTATAACCAACAATGGTAACTGGTTTATACGAAGCCGCAATACCCGGTCACGAACAGCTGGACTGGGACTATGTAATAAATACGGTTGTGCTTTAAGATACTACACACCCCACAAACGTAGAATTCTTTAGACGATTCAAGTGTTCGTAGTTGTTAATCCAGTCCCTCTGTTTAACTTTGTTCTTAAATATACTTTTCATAATATCATAACAAGTGCCTCTCTCAAAATCTGGGGTCTACTCAATACAGGCAAATAATTATTTGTTTAATTGGACAAAACTGGATGGGCCAGAAGGGTCAGAATCACAACTGCCCCCAAGCATATCAAGTAATGGACAGGTGGGAAGCATTAAAGATTTAATATATAACAGCCCTCTACGTACCATTACCTGCCAACTAAAGGAAACCAACCCAGTCGAGGGGGCCAACTTCAACATCAATCTCCAGAAGTTACCTTCTAGCACGTTCAGCCATTTTAAATCCCCCATAGCCTGGGCATCCAGGCCCTACAATATTGTTGGGCAAAAGCATTGATTATAGAGCATTGATTATAGAGCATTGATGCTGCAAATATGTGCCGCCGCCGGCAGCTTAACAAGCCGCCGCCGGGCCCGGCACATATTTGCAACGTTAGTAAAATGAATTTGGTGCTGCCGCTGTCGACGGCGGCGGCACCGAATTCATTTTACTAACGTTGCAAATATGTTCCGGCGGCGGCTTGCAATGTTGTTAAGCTGCCGGCGGCGGCACATATTTGTAAATTCTTTAGTAAAAAATGAATTGCCTGCATCGGCCGTGACCGGTGGTGACCGCAGCGGTTAACTCACTCACCTGCCTGAGCCTCGACCTCGTCAGCTGAAGTAGTCACTGGCCTGCCGCGCCTGCCTGGCCTTCAGTGGGGTGGTGGTCGATCGTGGTGGATGCCTGTAGCCTGCCTGGACACAAACTGAGGAGCAGGCCAGGCAGCACGAGAGGAGATGCAGGCAGCACGAGAGGAGAAGCACGCAGCGCGCTCGCACGTGCAATAATCAAAATGGAGGTCCTGGAGGAATGAAGGACAAGCGTCGCAGCACACTGTGGCCACGCCCCCCTCCTCTGATTGGTCAACAGCCAGAGGTCGCAAGAGATTGACAGGGGTCGCTGGCCAATCGCCAGCGGTCGCTCTTGCGACCTCTGGCTACCCCCAAATGACGTCCCTGCTAATATTGCAGGCTGCCCATCTAAGGCTGAGTGGGGGCTGCAGCACAGTCTGCGGTGATGTAAGCATGGCACTATAGCGGGAAGATGATGTATGGAACCATCCCTGCCCAGCGATCCCTTGCCCAGTGCTAGGGTGCACATCATATTGTAATTATGGTAAAAGTGCACATGTATCTCTCGTGATGTCTCCTGTATGTGTACCAAGCTCCCCACACCTACCTTCAAGCTCTTGCAACTTGCCCATTCATCCTGCTTGATTACAGCACAGCAACAAACAGTGGGACTGCTGTGGAGGATGTATTATGCCCTCTTGTAAAATGCTTCTTGTCGAAGCACTATGTTCCCTCATAAATAAATGAATACAAATCCTCTGTCGCTCCTCCACTCACCTCCTGTTGCTGTCCCTCTCCACCTCCTCCTCCCCTTCCTCTTTACCTCTCACTCTCTGGTCTTCCTCACACCCGTCGCACTATTCCCTCTCCCCCCCACTACCTTTCCAACTCTCCCCATTCCTCACTCATCCCTTATTCACCTGGCCCTTCCTGTTCTCCTTCCACTCTCCACCAGCACTCCTACTTTTCTCTCTACCCCGCCTCGCATACTTTCCTGCACCGCACTCTGGCTCTATCGCCCTGCTCACTCACCCCACTGTCCCACCTCCTCCTCCTCCTCCTCCTCCGTCTCCTCCTTCCTCCTCTCTTCCTCTTTCATTTCTCGTCTCTGTCTGCCTTCTTCCCACCACCGACTGGTGGGGAACTTACCCTTTTGACAGGAGCCACTCATACACCCCACGACTTCTGACGACAGCTCATTACTTCAATGATCACAGGAGCTAAGCATCACTGCCATAAATATTGGAAGTGTGATTTGCAATTCCCACATTGCGTAACATAACATTTTATTTCTTGTTAGCAGCTCCTGTCATGTTACACATAGTCCTACCTGAGAAATGCGAATTCTGAGCCATTAACAGCATAGTGTCACCTCCAGCGTCTACATAGTGCTGCCACAATCTTATTAAATGTTATGTGAAGTCATGCCATGTTATATTAGGACGGGTCAGGGGCTTATGGTCCTCCTTTGATGAGCCTCGCTATGACTCGATTGGCTGATGAGGTGTCACATCTTCTACCCACGCTTTGCTTTTCTTCAATCTGTTGAATCATTACAAGTATGGCGGTGCGGGAAAATAGTGGCGGTAGCGGAATTACCAGAACGTTTCCCACACTGCCATACTACGAGTGTGACCCTATGCTGGAAGTAAATCCTCCCACTTTCAGCCGAAAATCGGCGGAATTACTGCAGCGGTAATTCCGGCGGTGGTAATTCTGCCAAAAACGCCCCATAGAGTCCTAAGGACTCTCAAAAAATGGGAATTAACTCTGCCACTGCCACTTGTAATCCGGCAGTAATTCTGCCAGACCAAGTGGCAGTAACGGTAATTCCGTTAGGCGGTATTGCAGCGGATTTACCGCAGGAATACCGCCCAACTTGTAATGAGGACTTCATCTTGAAAAATATGTTGGTTCAAGGTTCTGCTGAACTTTAATAATATTTGTACATGTACAAAATTGTGTTGGTTTACACGGGGACAGGCTGTGTCGGGTTTGGGGGGAGATCAATGGAAGTCAGAAGATTAGTGGGTGAACATGCATGCATGCTCAGCTTTTCTGAGCAGTGTTATTCTCATTCTGATATAGTGAGAGTAGGCGAAGGAGTTTCCTAGGGAGCCTCCCAGTGGCTAAACATGCTGGCCTCCTCTGCTAGCTCTTTAGAAGTTTGGGATCTCAAGGGAGACAGCATTTTAGGGGTACAAGGTGTGTGAAGGGTATATCCGTGGAATTCCCACAAGATAAAAAGGTGTAAGATCAGAAGATTCAAAATATGCCTCAATTTGCACGTGTGCATTTCGTTTTTTGTGAAAAAATATTTCAGGAATCAGGCTCACAGAGTGCTTCTTCCCACACCACCCCACTGTAACTTCCTCTCCTGAACCCACACCTTCCAGCCAAAACTGCATGCACTTAAAATGTCAAGTGTGTTTTCTGGTCTGTACCATCTGTGGTACAATGACCTGGCACACTTTCATAAGTTTAGACGAGTCAGTGCGCCCCAAGGTGGCTTCATGTCGCAGTCCAGCCTCTAAGAACGGGGCGGGCATCGAACCCATGCTGCTCTGCTTTGTCTGGGTTCAAAGAGAAGCGCGTTGCACCCGAGCTATCCTCCATGGCAGAACATGTACAGAACATCAATTCACAATGTGGTTGTGGAGCCATATAGTTTCAAACTAAGAACACATCCGTGATGTCATCAGACCCATACTCGTGCTACATCTTGCCACTCGCGGATGACCTAACTAACCTGCATAATACCTACCTCTCAAGAAGGTTGATGCTCTGATTACTTACCGGTAATCTTCATTACTCCTAGTCCTACTCTTCCTCGTCACAGTACTTACTTCATGAGGTACCTGCCTCCGACACAGGACCTTCTTCTATTTCTTTAAATCTCTATAACTCCTCCCCCACATCCATGTCACTCAGTTTCATATTACCAAGCCGGAGCATGGGACCTTCCCCGGAGGGAGGGTGAGGAGGGTCGTCAGTACTGTGACGAGGAAGAGTAGGACTAGGAGTAATGAAGATTGCCGGTAAGTAATCAGAGCATTACCTCCACGTCCACTCTTCCTCGTCCCAGTACTTACTTCATGAGGTATACCAAAGCAGCGGGGAAAAGGTCCCAATGAGACACAGAGCCAAAAACAGTGCAGCAAAACACACCCACAATAACTCTTAAATCACATCCCCACAGACAAAAACTCCAACCACGAAGGAACCAACCCCCGAGTGGGAGAAACTCAACCCATAGCGGTTGATGAACATGCCTAGACCAGCCAAGGCGGCAGCCATACAAATCTCTTGCAGAGAAAAACCCTCCTTGCATCGGCCCAGGAAGCCGCCAAACCCCTGGCAGACCGCCCCTGATTGTGCGCAGGCACAGGCAGGCCAGAAGCCACATAGGCCCTAGAGATCACAACCCGGAACCACCGGAAAATGGAAACCACAGATGCGTTATGCCCAGCCCCAGCCGGACCACAAGCAATCAGAAGACTATCAGATTGGTGTAAAAAGCAAACCAAGCCAAATACTCCAACGCGTCCCGTCGGACATCAATGTTAAGCCGAGCCACCTCCTCAGGCGTTCTTGGATCATGAAAGAAGTCAGGGAGAACCAGACCCTGAGAGGTGTGAAAACCGAGAGACAACTGAAGGGAGAAACATCGGACCACACCCCGGCACCACCGAGTCTGGCAGCACCCTCAGGAAAGGAGCGTGACATAAGAGAGCCCCAATCTCCCCAAGCCTACGGGCAGAAGTGAGGGCAATAAGAAAAGCAGATTTCAGTGTAAGATGTTTGATATCAACCTCAGAAATGGGCTCAAAAGGAGGCCCGTGAAGGAACCGTAATACAAGAGGGAGATCCCAAGAGGAAAGCCCTTTTCCAGCACAAGGACGGGAAGAAGAAAAACCCTGGATCAATTTCCCCACCAACACCTCCCCATCCAAGTGACCGTCAGAGTCCCCCAAAAGTAATTTCATGGAGGCCCACTGAGAGCGAAGCCTGGAAAAACTGCCAGGCCCCTGTCAAAACCCCTCCTGGAGGAACTGAAGGATAGCAGAGGCCAGAACGCAGGGGAGGGATCCCAGACCGCCCATACCAGTCTCGGAAATGGCCCCAGAGTCTGCCTAACACCTTCAGAGTGGAGGGTCTAAGAGCATCCATTTGGACCCAACTACAGGATCTGAGAACCCCTGAGATATCAACCTAGACTGAGCAATAGCCACACCGCCCATTGCATCTGGTGGAATTCCAACCGCAGATCCCCTTGAAGGGGACACGGCCACCTCGGAACCAGCCAAGGTTCCTAGGACCGAAGCTCCAACAGAGAGGGGAGCCAACTCCGGCGGGACCAGAACGGAGCTAACAACAACACAGTCACCCTGGACACTCTGATGCGCCAAACCACCCGGGGCAGAAGGGGAATAGGCGGAAAGGCATAAAGGAAAACCCCAAGGCCACTGTACAGAGAGGGCGTCCATCCCCCAATACCCTCAGCCTGAAACCTAGAGCAGAAGAGGGGAACTTCTGCTGAGGCCGGGGATGCAAACAGGTCTAGAACCAGGGACCCTGATCTGACACAGGTCACCGCAAAGACCTGGGCCAACAGGACCAGTTCCGCAGAGGAGTGAAAACCGGCGTCTGAGAAGATCCGCTTGAACATTGTCCACCCTTCTGATACGTGAGGCCACCAGAGACACCAGATGAGAGTCCTCCCAGGTGCCTATCAGCGCTGCCAGAGCTTTCAAGGAGTGGCCGGAACCCCTTTTGCAGTTGACATATGCCAAGGCCGTCGTATTGTCCGATCGGACCAAAAACCGCCGACCGTCCAGCAACTCCTCGAAGTACACCAGAGCTTGGACAATGGCACAACTTGGATGATCGCCGGCTCTCCCCAGATCTCACAACCCTTGAGCTGAGAGGACCCCCAATGTAGACCCTTTCTGCTGGTGTTGGTAGTAGGAGAGGCCACAGGAGGAAGGACCAAGCACACCTCAGCCTGTAGACCTGAAACCCCCCGCCACCATAGCAGGGACACTCGCAGCGCTGGGGACACTGAAAACAAAACTACGAAAGCTGAGATGTCGGGAGCCAGTGGGAGAGAGTATAAGACACCAGGAGATGTAACCGAAGACGGGCTCAAGGAACTGGAAAACATGCAAGACGCCACGTGCCCCGTAACTTCAGCAACAGGCGAGCCGAGACATACTGCCTTCTGAGAACCCAGCCCAGAACAGCCAGCAAGCGCCCCCCCTGCACAACATCCAGAGTACGCTCTCCCCAGACATCCGGACAAGCAGTGCAGGGTCTTGAGACCCATAAGCAGGTGACACATCCTAGAAGGCATAGGGACCAGGAACACCCGCAAGTAGAAAACATGACCCTGAACAGGGAGAGGAACGGGCAATACGGTAACCCACAACAACCGTTCGGAGAGAACGGATCCCATGGCCAACTACTTGGACCGTGAGCTGGGTACCAAAGTCCTAACCATGCAAACCTGGACAGGAGGAGACAGGAACGGCAACTGATACCCCCTCCAGAAGGAGCCCATTACCCAGGAAGCCGAACCCCACCGGTCCCACACAGCTCCGAGAAGATAGAGACGAGGAGCCAGGGAAAACCGCCAGTCACTGCACTTGCACCAGAGGGAAATCACAGGACGTTGAAACAGGCCTGCGCCACAATATAACAGCATGCTTGTCAGCCCACAAAAAGATCTGACCTATCAAAAGGAAGATACTGGACAGCCCAGAAGTCCAGCAGACTATGGCCCCCTCAGCTGACAGAGGAGCCACCAGGCTGTCGTCAAAAGGGCAGAGTACTGTCACAAAGCGGGGCAAAGCAATCCATCCCGGATAGCCGACATCAAAGGCAACCCCCTACCTGAGGTATGCCTATACTGGAAAACCCACTGAAGTGACATCCCCCTCCACCGGCACCAGGGGTTCTGAGAACCCCTCTAAGCACAGACATGTGCCACCATGTGCCCTATCACTTCCCACAAGTCTGAGAGGAGGCGTGAAAGCAACACGTCGGCACCGGAGGACCTAGGCCCTAAAAGAAGAGACACTGGGAACCCCCTGCATGGCCGTTACTTCCATGATGCATTTTCCATAATCCCATGCCGGACAAGGGAAAAGCAAATCAACTCCTTCGACTTTCCCTCGCGCAGTTTAGAGGAAGAGGACAGGACAAGGAGTCTGCGTCCATAGCTAGCACAGACCCAAACACACCACTAACACGCCACATGACTGAGAGGTGGCTTGAGCCCTGTATCCAGTAGCTGGTAGCCCCATGCTCTAGATCGTTCCAATGCGTCGGTCTAGGAAGGTTGAAGGACCGAGTCAGCACCGCTGATACTCAAACCCGAAGTGTAGACTATACCAGGCCGGTACCCTTCCGGCCGCTTGCAGACGTGTCCAAATCCGCGCCGTATTCACAGGCAGCACGCAAGGAATGCAGCCAACATCCGGTGCATCCTGGGCTGTGTGTGTCTGAGGAGCGCGTGGTATGTGACATGCCTGTGACAGTACAGAGCCCCCACACTTTCAAATACTCTGTCACAGACACCCCACGACAAGAAGCAGAGAGGCCTCACAACAAAAAGGGAAGGCTAGCCCATACCGCCAAGTGCTTGCCATCATTTCCAATAAAGATGTGTACACAGAGCACGAGGTAACGGCCTTTCGAAGGAGTCAAGATGCCATACCAGCAAGAGAGGGGAAAACATCAAGCACAGTCCTCCCCTCTCCTTACCTTCCCCCAGATAATGCAGCTAACATCCGGTGCATCCTGGGCTGTGTGTCTCTGAGGAGCGGGTGGTATGTGACATGCCTGCGACAGAACAGAGCCCCCGTAGTTTCAAATACTCTGTCATAGTCACCCCACGACAAGAAGCAGAGAGGCCTCACAACAAAAGGGAAGGCTTAGCCCATACTGCCAAGTGCTTGCCATCATTTCCAATAAAGATGTGCACACAAGGCACGAGGGAAACGGCATGTTGAAGGAGTCAAGATGGCCATACCAGCAGGAGAGGGGAAAATATCAAGCACAGTCCTCCCCTCTCCTTACCTTCCCCCAGATAATGCAGCTAACATCCGGTGCATCCTGGGCCGTGTGTCTGAGGAGCAGGTGGTATGTGACATGCCTGCGACAGAACAGAGCCCCCGCACTCCCAAAGACTCTCTGCCACTGTCACCCCACGACAAGAAGCAGAGAGGCCTCACAACAAAAGAGAAGGCTAGCCCATACTGCCAAGTCGAATCAAGACGGACAAAACAGGAGGAGAGGGGAAAAACATCAAGCCCAGTCCTCCCCTCTCCTTACCTTCCCGGGGCCGTGCAGGACCCGGGACACAATGCTCACGCTGCGGTCCGGAGCCCAGCAAAGAACCGAGCGAGGCAATCCAGCTCAACTGTGACCCAAGCCCCGCAGGGGGCCCAGGAGCAGCGCCGCACCTGAGGGAGCCGAGGGCCCCGCCACACAGCCCCCCCCAGGGGGCCAGCAATCGGTGCTCCCTGGTGCCCCGCACCGGGAAGAAAAAGTCCAACCTGCCGGAGGCAGGAAAAATTAAAACTGAGTGACATGGATGTGGGGGAGGAGTTATAGAGATTTAAAGAAATAGAAGAAGGTCCTGTGTCGGAGGCAGGTGCCTCATGAAGTAAGTACTGGGACGAGGAAGAGTGGACGTGGAGGTAATGGAGTATTACACCAGTCTTCGTGGCGAGTGAGTGTATTGTTTAGTATGGATCCGATCTTTTTCTTTTCTTGCATGTGCACTCTTGACTTTAACATGTCTAGATTGTAACTGTGGCCCACACATCTACTGATGCCAATGTCTTTTTTCTGTCTTGCAGCACTGTGTCATTGCCTGCTGCTGACCACAGTGACCATGGGAAGATAGTTGCAGCAATACGGGCAGGTAAGTATCAAGACGTGATGCACAGTCAAACACAACTTGGCGACTTTCAACTCACACATTTCATTGGATTTCATGTACAAACGTAGTGCAACTAATTGAATATTATTAAATCTACCTTTAAAACTCTGTATGTAGACGAACGGCTTTCTTGTGCGAGTACTGCACACTTGTGAAATCAGAGATATGGAATAATAGGACAGCAACAGCATCTACATCTTGTCTCGAAACTAGAAAGCTCTTGTATGACTAATTGGTGAACAAGTGGGGTCTGACCTTCCCATACACGTTTACTGACAAACATCTGGTTTTAGTGCGATTACATAAACTGAAAAAGAGGCTCTCTTCAAATGAACCTCCAGATGTGTCAAAAATAAAGGGGGGGATAGAAGAGGGGAGTAAACAAGCCCGCCCTGTTACTACCAAGCAGTAGGGACAGGCTCGTTTCTAAGAACACCCTGCAACAGCTGGAGCTGTATCTTGAAAATGGTAAACAAAAGGGGTATCCCTATGTACTGGGAAGGCCTTAAGGGCATCAATAACTGGTGAACAAGTGGAGTCTGACCTTCCCATAAAGTGTACTGACACACATGCGGTTCTAGTGCAAATAGGTGTTGTCTTAGGTCAGACATCAGCTATTTCATTGCACAATCTAACTCACAAAAACACAAATATATATTGCCACTGTGAGGATGCAGTGTGAGTGTGTGTGTGTAGTTTGTGGATATATGTGCAGTGTATTTGTGTACATATATGGAGTGTGAGGATGTATCTGCAGTGTGAGGACGCATGTACAGTGTAAAAGGGCAATACGAGGGTTAAGTACCAGAGTGAAGGCGCTGTTTGAGCGTGCTTGTGAAACGTGTGGGTGTACATTGTGTTCGTGTGCAGTGTGACATGTATGTGCAACGTCTGCATTATTACTGCATCGCACATTTTATCTTGAGAGAAAAGGAAGCAGTCTCCCTTGATAGACATAGAAGGAAGGAGAGAGAGAGAGAGAGAGAGAGAGAGACCAAGGGAGAGAGAGATTGATTGTTGATGAACATTTCAGAGTCGGACTTCAAAAGTCAGGGATAGGGCTGTTCTACTCCTTCACCAAGGTAGAACAGCATCATACTTCACTGACAGGGAGTGTAAGAAGAAGACACTGCAACAAATGCAAAGGAGTGCTACTACTAACATACTTTCTGCTGTCAACTGCTGAAGTGGTAAATTCTTCCCTGCTTCCCCATGCTCCCAAGCCCTTGCATAGGTCATTGGATGCTCCAGCCCAGCAATCAGGGCATTGTTTAGGCACTCTCCTGGTGCGCCCGCCCAATCACAGCTCTTGATTGGCGGTTCAACCCGGGCACATGATACTGGTGCCCGCATACAATTAAACGCCCCAGGGCAGCCTTGCCAGGGCAGGCACCTTCCTTAGGGCACTTTCTCTCTATTTGCCTGTTCGCCTGGCACCCTAGCCCTACCAGACACCATGCCCTCAGCAACAGCTACATCCACGCAAGGAATGTCTACTGTGAATCTCACCACTGTTGTATTTTGACACCCTTTTTTGTTTCCCAGAGTGTTCCAAATATAGGTCAAACAAAAGAGGTGATGGCTGGAAGATTTTGAATTAATCTGAACCTCTGGCATTGCTCTGGGCAACTCTCCAGACCATCGTTCTTCACCTGCAAAGCCATTACAAAAGGGGAAAGACCATATGCAAATCAGGCTTGGTCCCACCCCAAAAGGGGCAGTCCAGCCCGAACTGCTAGGTCACATCCCTTCTGCACGAGACCACAAGAATCTCAAACATATTTCAGCCTCATTGGGCCTCATCAGTGAGGAGTAGCTTGGGTCTCTAGGCCCAGCAGGTACATGACCTACGTCTCGACAGACCCATCACACTTGGGGTGACCACAGCAAAACAAAAGAGGTGATGGCTGGACGGTTTTGAATTAATCTGAACCCATGGCATTTATTTTATTTTATTTATTTGCATTTGTTAAGCGCGCTTGCAGCCCGTAAGGCATCGAGGCGCTGTTACAGAGGATACGCAAACTTAAGATTACAGACAGGTGCCAGGAGGGCTCTTAGTTACAGATTGGTAGGCATATATGCAGTGGACGATACAGGTTCAGGTTAAACAAAGAGTCTGGTTTTGATAGCCTTACGGAAGGCTAGGTTGCTCTGGGCAACCCTCCAGACCATCGTTCTTCGCCTGCCAAGCCATTACAAAAGGGGAAAGACCATATGTGAATCAGACTTGGTCCCACCCCAAAAGGGGCAGTCCAGCCCGAACTGCTAGGTCACATCCCTTCTGCACAAGACCACAAGCATCCCCAAACATGTTTCAGCCTCATTGGGCCTCACCAGGGAGGAGTAGCTTGGGTCTCTAGGCCCAGCAGGCACGGAACCACGTCTGGGCATACCCGTCCCAGTGGGGGGGAGTACAGAAAAACAAAAGAGGTGATGGCTGGAAGGTTTTTTAATTAATCTGAACCTCAGGCATTGCTCTGGGCAACACACCAGACCATCGTTCTTCGCCTGCCAATACATTACAAAAGGAGACAGACCATATGCAAATCAGGCTTGGTCCCACCCCAACAGGGGCCATCCAGCCCAAACTGCTTGGTCACATCCCTTCTGCATGAGACCACAAGCATCCCCAAACATGTTTCAGCCTCATTGGTTCTCATCGGTGAGGAGTAGCTTGGGTCTCTAGGCCCAGTAGGTTTGCCACTGTGAATCTCCCCACTGTTGTCATTTGCCACCCACTGTTGTATTTTACCACACTGGCATTTTGCTATCCAGAGTGTTCCCAATGTGGGTTTGTTACCTTGAATCTCCTCACGGTTATATTTTCCCACACTTGCATTTCGCTTTCCAGAATTTTGCAAATGTAGGTTTGCTACTTTAGTCTTGCCACTGGTGTGTTTTGCCACACTTGCATTTTGCCTCCCAAGTGTTCCCAGTTTAGGCTTGCTTCCTTGCATCCCGTCACAGTTATATTTTGCCACACTTGCATTTTGCTTTGCAGAGTGTTCCAAATGTAGGTTTGCTACTTTGAATCACGCCATATTTGAACTTTGCCACTCTTGCATTTTGCCTCTCGAATGTTCCCAATTTAAGTTTGCCGCTTTGAATATTGCCACGGTTTAATTTTGCCAGACTGGCATTTTGCTTCCCATTGTGTTCCAAACATAGGTTGGCCGCCACTGTGAATCCTGCCACTGTTGTATTTTACTGCTCTTCCATTTTGCTTAACTGAGTGTTCCCAATGTGGGTTTGTTACATTGAATCTCACAATGGTTATATTTTGCCACACTTAATTTTTTCGTTTTCCAGAGTGTTCCAAATGTAGGTTTGCTACTTTAGTCTCGCCACTGGTTTTTTGCCACACTTGCTTTCTGCATCCCTGGTGTTCCCAGTTTAGGTTTGCTACTTTAGTCTCGCCACTGGTTTTTTGCCACACTTGCTTTCTGCATCCCTGGTGTTCCCAGTTTAGGTTTGCTACTTTGAATCCCCCCACATTTATATTTTGCCACACTTGGATTTCGCTTTGCAGAGTGTTCCAAATGTAGGTTTGCTACTTTGAATCTCATCACTGGTGCATGTTGCCACACATGCATTTTGCTTCCCAGAGTGTTCCAAACATAGCTCTGCTACTTTGAATCTCGCCACTGTTGAAGTTTGCCACACTTACAGTTTGCCCTCCGAATGTTCCCAATTTAGGCTTGCTACTTTTACATTGCCACTGGTATATTTTTCCACGCTTGCATTTTGCCACCCAGTGTTCCAAATGTAGGTTTGCTACTTTGAGTCTTGCCACTGTTATATTTTGCCACACCTGCATTTTTCCTTGCGAGTGTTCCCAATGTGAGTTCACTACTTTGAAACTCACCACTGCGACATTCTGCCACACTTCCATTTTGTCTCCCAGAATCTTACCAGCGCAACTTTGCCACGTTTGATCTCTCCTCTGTGATGTTTTGCTGAACTCTCATTTCGCCTCTTGGAGGCTCTGCAGGGTCCGGGTTACTGCAGTAAAGTGCCTTGACCTCATTCATCCACCCCATGAGACCTGAATAAGTAACTTCCACCCTCTCACTAAGTTAGCATATCCACACTCCCAACCTCTCACTATGGCTAACAGCTCAAAAATTAGAGATTTCAATTGGCGCACCAGAAATGCCACCACCTCCCAATCTAGCAGTCATGCGAAGCAACGGCCAACCCCCCTTCCCGCAGAGACAACCCTCCCTCAGAACTCCTTCGATCATCCACCTTCCCTCACATAGGGTTGTCTTTCCAGCTCTCTCCCTCCCACCAGACCTACCCCACTTTTGACCACTTCACTTCCACTCCGCTAGCTTCACCTGCCCACCCGCACTTCAACCACCCCATTCAGATCCCTGCTTTGCATCTCTAAGCACCTTACGTGCAATCCTTGCCTCCACCCCCTGCTCAGCCACCCTCAAATCCTTACCCGCACTCCCCCACTTCTCTCAAAATACCTAGAATAGACCCTTCGCCTCCTGCATCATTCCTATCAAGCAAAACTCCTCCTACCTATCGACCAGATATATAAATAATTCACACCAACACCCTTGCCTCCTCCCCCGCACCCGAAAACATAGTGAAATTTCTCCTTAACCTGCTAAATGGCCCTCAAGGCTCACACACTATGCATTCCTCCCCACGCACCTGTAGGAGACTGTCACCGGACTCCCCCATCCCGACTAGAAATCCAACCCCATCACAGAGACCTTCGGACCCCTTCTCCCCCTCCAACATTATATAATCCACCTCCACTAACCTATGTCGCCCCCGCACCTGGCGCACTAACCCACCCCTCCCCCACATACACTCTCATCTCTTGTAGCCACATTACCATCCGACATCCAGAACTGTTCCACTATCTTAGCCCTCACCACACATCTGCCAATAACATGTAGGGCCTCTGTCTCCTCACCCTCTGTAGGAAACTAACTGCCTCCCCCTACGGACACAGCTCCCACACACACATCTCGAACCCGACACAGATTCCCACCTTCCCACTCTGCCACACCACAAGCCAACAGCCCCATCTCTCCTTCCAGCCTCCCCCCCCTTCATAGCCTCAATCACTGCATCGGCCATCACTCTCTTCCGCCTGTGCTTTGATCCAGCCCCATCCCTCGTGGTCACCCCTTCCCCTCTCCCAACACCCACCCAGAATGTACCCCCCCGACTACAAACCCTGACTAAAAATAGTTGCAATATATACAGCCAAATTTCATCATAATGCATGACATTCCCTTCATCACCAAAACCTGATTCTCCAAAGACTTCCTACTGACTGCACATGAAGCCTTCCCACTGGGTTACAAATAAGTTGTGCAAAACAGGGCCAGCAGGGCAGGCAGCATTGCCATACTTTACAAAGCCTCCCTATTCACCTTGTACTCTGACTAACAGTCCCTCAACAATGACTGCAAATCCCTCTTGGTTAAATGACTGCTCGTACCCTCTTATACTCAGAGCTTCTTGCTCGTCTTTCGAGCCCTGTGATCAAATAGAGGCTTTGCGGAATCCCCAAGTGACTCCATAGCAGCCATCATGGTCTCCCACCCCCACCTCAGAATATTAGGGGATTTCAACATCTGGTTTGACATGCCACATAACACAATGACTGTTAGGACTGATTTTGTATACTCTGGCCTGGTGGACAGATATATAGAAGGCCAACCTATATTGTGACAGGGACAACTCTGGGGAGCTGTAGCCAAACCAGTTCAGGTAGCAGTGACAGGTGGTCTAGGCAAAGATCTTCAGAGGCGGTGAGCTTGTAAAGGGTTCACGATGAGGTCACACAATGGGAGTCACAAATTACACTTAGACAGGATGTATGCAGTTATTATGTATTGGCCAAAACACACTATGAAAAATGACTACTGGCAAGTAGAGTTCATAACGCAGCACTAATAAACAATAGATAAATATATACAGTCACTTCTTACAGGGCAAAATAACCATCAGAAACTCCTGCAAAGGAAAGTTAGATTGGTATTATGCACTCAAGGTTCACAGAGATGATCCCTAATTAAAATTGTCCAGCCCTAAGTTGTCTGGGGCCTTTTGCCCAATAGTTCAAGTAAAAGTTACACTGACGTTATGAAGCAGGAAAAAATGCTGGTCGGGTCTTTGGGTCCAGTTAAGGGTTTTTATGGGTATGGTACAAGTAAAACTACCAAACGTAGCCCCAATGTTCAGAGGTCTTGCGCAAACAAGCAATGGCAATGCCAAAAGTGTTAGAATTAAGGTTGACTTATAATGGGAATATAGGGGTTGGTTAGAAGCTCTGTAACTTACCCTCCGTAAACCGATTCTTCCCCAGAATGGCAGGACAAAGAAGAGGGTCTGAGGTTGCTTTTCCTGCCAAAAATCACAAGTCCTTGATTCGCTGGGGTTGCAGGTTCGAGTTGATCTCCGGTTGGTGTCAAGGACTCCCAAATGAAGAATGCATTAGAACGTGATGCAGGACCCCTCTCAGGACTGGACTCGGGTAAGTTAAGCAATTTCGGATGGTGGTTACCACAGCACGGCGACACAAAGTGACTCAACAGCCGCAGTCGGACATTCCCTCCTAACTCGGGTCCCCTTGGTGCTAGGACGCAGACATTCTGCAGAGGTTAGCATCGTAGCACCACCTAAGGATCTCCCAAGTTCTAGTTCAAAACTTGGAACGGTGACGCCGGCAGCACGGTAGCCCCAAATCAAAGCAGGTTAGCCACAGGGCGGTTCCAGGGCACTTCCGAAGGCTTCCTTTGGCAGGGCACCGAGCAGATATCAGAAATGGATGGTCCCTCCACTCAAGGGGTTGCAGCTCCTTCGCAGGACTGCTAAAGATCACGATCAAGACAGGGCTCCTCCAGGACAGCAGCAGAAGTTGGTCACCAGGCCTCCTTCAGTCAGGTCTCAGGTTTCTTCGCGGGTCTCACAGCTGGATAGGATACTTGGCTCCTTCATGTTTCTCAAGGATCTTTGAAGAATGGGTGCAGGGGTCCACTTCTTATCCTATAGCAGGACTAGCCCACACACACACCCCAGCAGTGGTCCAATCAGGACCACTGGCGGGAACATTCATGCATACCACTCAGACACACCAAAACCAGTTTGTGGATTGGGACCAGACAGTCCCAGCACACATCCTGCCAGCAAACACACACAGCCCTCCAGTAGCCTGCCGAAAGCTTCTACTTCCCCGGGCACTGGAAGTCCTTATAAGGATTTCCTGGCCTGTCAGGCCAGGAAGAAGGCTAAAGGCATGCGAAAACTCTTGTGTCACTGCCATGTTTGACCAGTAGCCACAGTTAGTAGCCAAACACGGTAAGGCTAAATCTAAAAAATTCCCCAAAAGTGGGAAAAAGTCACTGTTGCCACTAGCTTATTCTTTTAGCAGACCTAGAGTAACCAAAAATCCTCTGAGTGTTAGTCTAGGGCAAAACAAAAATATACCCTATTGTACTGCAGTGTAGGCTGCATTTTACAATGACAAAAAAGATACCACAAGTGATACAAAATTAACCAAAACTAGTAACAGAGTAACACGACTAAGGGAAATAAGGTTTCCCAATACTGACAGCCTGAAGGACATGTCAGTTTCCCCATGACATATGAGCAAAAGCCAGTGTAGTGAAGCTACTGCACTGTGAGAAGTACAGGTCAGATTCAAAAATAAAAGCAAAGGGTTTGGGGGTCCCATAAAGATGGAAGGAAATGTGCAGTACAGAGGAATCTATCCTAACAATGACCGCTACTGGATACCTTTCATTTAACTCAGCTAGTCTTATGGCCAACCCACTCTGCTAGTCACACCCTAGATGCAATCTTCGATTCACCAGACCTCCTCACCACACTACTTCCACGCCTGCTCGTCTGGTCTGACCACCCTGCCATCCTCTTAACCCTCTCCTCTATGGACCCACCCGCTCATCTGGCAGCTCTGGGGCCACTAACCCAATCCTGCCTCTGCGCTGGGGCAAAGCAGGAGAGAAATGCTCCCTTACAATACAGGCAGCCTGCCATCATTTCCAATGGATCATTCTGGTCTGGGTAAGCTGTACACACCACCCCTCCATGGCCCATTGGGCAGATGTGGCAGTCAGGGTTCCAGCAGGAAGAGAAGGGGCTCCCGTGCATTTCTCTCCACCTGCTTGTTTTGTGGGCTCGAAGGTGCTGCTCCTCCATAATGGGTGAAATGGGTGGAGTTGCTCCAACCTTCTCCGCATTATGGACTAACCACCCCATATGGATTCTTATTTCCTCCCTGTACTCAGAACTCTTTCTTACCATGTTACCATTGAACATGTTGTATTGATGCACAATGTGCCTGAATGTGTCCCATTCTGACCTCTTGCAGGTGATGAGCAGGCATTACTGAAATTGAGCAGCCACTCCCATGCCTATGAAGAGGCAGATGCAAGAGGATGGCTTCCTGTGCATGAAGCTGCAATTCAGTTCAATAAGAACGTTCTTGAAATCACTCTCAAAGGTTGCTTTTCTGTCATTATTCACTTAATCTTTTTCAGGCCTGCGTTAACCCGAAAATGTAATTCTCACTTTCCTAATAAATTCCAGCTTCATGTCCCAGTGTGTGGGAGAGAACCACACTGAGTGGTGAGACACCGCTCTTCCTGGCCGTGGACCAATGCCAGCTAGAGAACGTTAACTTTCTACTTCACAATGGCTGCAACCCTGATTCTAAGAATGAAGATGGGGACTCTGCGTTAGTTACAGGTAATGCTGTATATTTTGATTGAAACTTTTTTTGGTGGTGTTCCTTAGAATATTGAATACTTGTATTTGTGGGATAAACTCTTGGGGCCTCATTACGACCCTGGCTCTAATGGGTTAACGGCGCTGTAAAAGGCTGCGGTGCCGTTAACCCATTAGCGCCTAATTACGAGGTCCCTTTGCGGGACCCGACCTTAACGGCTGGTCTAGACCAGCCGTTAAAGTAGGGGCCCGCAAAGGGACTCTCGAGGTAAGTACGGTACCGCAATTTGCGGTACCGTACTTACCGCCTTCCCCATTCCCATTATGCCCTATGGGGCGAAAATGGGAATGGGGAAGGGCCATGGCGGCATGGGGAATTACTGCCCCGCCAACCTTGGAATGGGGTGGTAACTCCCCATTCCGCCATGGCGGACTCCAGCATCGACCATGGCGCTAATAGCACCATGGTTTTCCACCAGAGTCCTAATGAGGGCCTTGGACTATAAAAATGTCACAAAAGCCTGAGACTCATGGATGAATAAGAGGCCAATATTTGGTTGGCTGATCTGTAAGTAGCATAGAGTGTTTGTTTTCAAATGTTTGCAGCGGCTAATGCTGAGAATTGATACACATAGGAAAAGCATGCAATAGGTAAATAGTGTATCATACCTGGAAGGAAAAGCACTCATTTGCGTCCCTGAGGGCTGTGGAATATTTCTTCTGAATGACTTTCAGAGCCTATATTAGTAAAGTGCACTACTGTGAATCTTACGCCTTCAATTTATCTCATTACAGATGCATTAGCATCATGCTTGGTTTCCCTCAAATTATGCAGTCATGGGTTATAACGACCCATATATGCATAGCTTAGGTAGCAAGGTTATTCTACAGGCATCATCCACTTTTAACGTCTGGTCAATTATGGTTGTAGATCATATGATATTTTACAAATAACGCATCATTATGAGTTAAAACCCTGCATCAGAATTCTGCATATTTCTTCCTTCGCCCAGACAGTAGTAGTCAAAATAATTCCTCCTCCCAGGATTTGAAAAGATTTTGGTCCAATTATGGAAGGCTTGCACTTGCGCAGCCTCTGGCATGGTAGCAGGCCAAGTCATACAAAGTGGACTGATTTTCTGAGAGCCTGCTGAGGATTTGTCCATGACATCTCTGCCTCCTCCATGAACGATATGTGGAGGCGAGTCAGATATGTATAACTATTTGGGAGTTATTAGATGACACAATGAGAGTGATTTTTGAATCAGTTCTGGATGGCAAGAAAAAGTTATTGTGTGTTTTTAGATGGTGTGGCTCACCCCGGTATATATGAAGCAAGACACAATTGGTATTGCGTTTTGGCCTGATGAAGGTTGCATCAACGAAAGGGCACTATTTGTGATGTTCTGCTTTGACAACCGAAACATGCGTCAACCTAAATCTGTTGGAATACTGATATACAGATAAAATCACCTGTATTAAAGGAAGGGAACAATATTGTGTGAAAAACAAATGTGGATAGTGATAGGTGTTACACTATCATGTTTGTAAAATCAAGAGAGATTGCTAATAGGGGAGTATGAGTATGAGTGAGTGATGGGATAATGGAATGTGAGCAGAAAATTATAAGTCAGTTGGAATAGATAGTACATGTCTTTTTATGATTTTTAAAACACGAAGAAACAAAGGTTCGATTCCCGGGTCCGCACTTAGAAACCTCTGGGTGTTTAAGCCGTTATAAATACGCAAATAAAACAAAAGCAATTACGCAACTAAAAAAAATAATTCCTGTAACAGCGGCTCGATGCCCGCTGGCTGTGTGAGAGCTTTAAAAATGCTAAATAATAAATAAATAAAACTAGCGCAGGCAGCAACATGAGTCATAAGACATGATGGCTTTTCATTAACTCGGTGTCCCCGGGGCCTAAGTGTATGAATACTCAGAGTTCCTTAACTACTAGATATACTCAGAGACCGAGCACCCAGCCCTCTCTTTTGCTTCACCAATTGTCTATGGGTTATAGCGTCCAGCTCGTGTCTTGGCAATCTCAGTGCTAGGGATAAAGTGTTCTTTCGTGATTAGAACTAATGAGGGCTGCAGTGCTGGTGGCACAAGGGCTTAAAATGTTCTTCTGCCATTTTGAAGTATGTCGTGGCTCTGCAGTGCAGTGCCATGTTCAATCACTGGATCAATGCTGGCCAGTGGCAGCAGCTTGGGACAGTGGATGAACACATTCATTCTGTTACAGTGACAGGACCCGTTATGAAAGGCTGCACTCATTCCCGTAGTCAACCAGGGCCAACATGCATGGTCTCTACAAAAGAGCTCGCTGGGCATAAACGGTTTAGGCAGTAGAAAAGAATGACTAACTTTTCACACAGAGGGATGCCTGGCTGGAGAGTCTGGCCAATACCTACTCCCAATCATAGAATATAAGACGGTTATGGGAAACGAAGAGGGGCTCGAGGCAATCCCCCATTCATGATTTTGATTTTGAATGTTTATAAAGCGCTCAAGATGGACTTAACCGTGTAAAGGCACAGCTGGAATACAAAAATATAGCACTGAAATGACACACAGAGGATGAATATATAGCTCTACTGACTAGCGAGAAAAGGAAAACAGCCCTCATATTGATCGTCCTGCTGCTATTTAAAAAGGAAGGTCTTAAGGGCCTTCCGAAACTGAGTAAGTGTCTGACAGCCCCTGATCTCCATAGGGAAATTGTTCCAGAGGCTGCGGCCGAGGACAGCAAATCTTCTGTCTTGGGCCGAAATCCTGATTGAAAACTGTCCAGCAGCAACTCCTTTTCTACAAATATTTGCAGCTGGGAGGAAACCACCTTTTCCAATATTTTTCCGCGCCACTGCATACCTGCACCCGGACGATAATTCTTTAGACAAGCCGGGTCCAGATTAGATTTTTTTAAATAAAGGTGTAAAAATCACATTTTTTAGCTTACTAGGGACCATCCCCCTGACTAACGATTTCTTTATAAAAGTGGTCATGAAAGGAGTCATATTTTGAGCTAAACGTCTGGCTGTGCAGGCAGGCAGGTAGAGTAAACAGGGAATTGTTGGTAGGTTTGAGATTTAGGATAAGTGCCTACAGCTGGCACATTGCACCGCCAGTGGGCATCCTCGGTCTCCAGAGACCAGTGTTAAACAGTGTGGGTGTTTGCCAGGGCTCAGCCCCAGAACCTATGTTTGATCCCTGGAACTTATTGTCTCAGTTTGATTATGAAGTGGTGTTTTGGCAACTTTATTGTTTCAACTGTTAGTCGTCGTAGTCAAATATCAAGCAACTAAAGTGCGCAGTGGCCAGGTTCTCTGCATCCTAGGCAAGCTCATTGTTAATGATGAACCTGATGATTCAGGTGGGCAGGGCAATGCTAGTCATCCATTTTCAGGGAGAATAATTAGATGGACAGTGGCAGTCAAACCTCCGTGCTTGTGGACGGGAAAGTGACCATTGCCAGCAGCACCAACACAGGGCAAAGGACAGAGAAAAGGTCAATGCCCAAGAGCAGTGCCTGTCATGAGTGAAAACCTCTACAGATGTATCTAGCTGCAGGGAGGTGCATAGTGCAGTTATGACTTTTCATGAATGTGCTCATCAATTTTCTAGACGAGGAAAGCACATTTGCTTTTTTTCTGTGTATAGATGGTCATCATGTTCCACTTGCCACTTATAGCGTCAGCGCCACATGTTAACAATGATGTGTTTTAAAAAGCACTTAAATATTTCCCTTATTTCAAGACACAACTAGCATTTTGAGCTATTTTGTGCTAGGTTTGTTGATATCTGTAAAATGCACATATGCATTGGGTAGTGTATCCATCTATCCCGATGGGCTGTTGAGAGTTACAGCCTTCGCCCCAAATATCCTGACATTGTGGGGAGCTGCCATGGGTAGTGGCAACAGTGGACTGGGAGCTGCCCGCCCCGGCATGCTAGAAAATATTGAGGCACATATCACTTATTTTTTTGCAAATTAAGCACTGCCAGAGCCCCTCTAAGCACAGAAAGAGGATTGGATATGACTTTGTATATTTCCCTTAAAGGTAAAAACCCAAACGATGCAGTAGGAGCAGTTATAACCCAATGGGTAAACAACATAATTACTACAAAGTGAAAGTGCACAGTAGGATTATTTTCACACCCCCAAAAAAATGAAGTTAGGGTACATCTGCATCTAAGTCTTCTCTCAGCTTCCTTAGACCTTTTCTCTTTCCCCACTAAAGTGGTTCTGCGTTTTTGGCAGCAAACAGTTACTCACAGCCTCAGACCTCTTTCTTGGCTTTTTACAGTGTCTTTATTGGCTTGTGTTGGACTCATCGGTATGTTGCAATGTTCATTCTGGACTTTCTGAATACTTCTCCACGCCAGCCCTGGTGTCCTGGGTTATCTATAAAGGGGTGGGTGGCAGACTATTGTCTCAGGCTGTCTGGGTTTCCTCTTTCACCACCACCTTAAGAGTTTCCACAGGGCACCAGCTCTTGGCCCGATTACTCTTTTGCTTGCCTTTTCCCCTTGGCCACTTCTCCACCTTCCTACTACTCCCCTCTTCCTCCTTTCTGGTGTTTCTGTTCCTCCCCTCTGGCTCTCTTAACTCTTCCTTAACTCCCTTCTCTCTCTCATTTTCTTCCTGACCTCTCCACTTTGCTTTATGCTCCCCCTCCATGGTTCTCAATCTCTTACTCCTTCCCACCTCTTTTGACCCTCTCTGTCTCTTCTCTACTACCTCCTCTTATCTCTTTTTCCTCCACTGTTTTCCTTCTCCCTTCTCCTCACTGTCTCTCTCCTTCATTTCTTCTACTCACATCTCTCCCACTCTCGCCAGTGTTCTCTCTCTCTCTCCCACCTCTGCGCTTCTTATTCTCTCCCGCATCTATGCTCTTTTCTCTTCCCTTCCTCCTCACAGCACCGGCATATTCTGCACCTCTCTCTCTATACACCTGACTCCCACATTTCCTTCTGTCCCTACCATTCTTTTATGCCTTTACGGGATCGGACACAGCATTAGCAATTTCATGGGTGCATTTAAGGCTGTGTGCTGTTGGAGTGTGTCTTGTGATTGAATAGTGTCCCTGTGGACCACAGTTTCACCAGGTACTAGTAATTGCCTAGCGGACCGCACTGAGGCTGTGTTAGCTGAGGTTATGATTCATCTTGTCCCCATCTTGGATTTATGCTATTGCAGGTTATAAGGGATGGCATCACACCCATTTTAAATCAGAGTAACACAGCACACCACCTTCTCTCACTCTCCTACTCCCTCTTCTCCCGATTAACCCAACCCCGCCCGCCTTCTTGTTTACAGATCTGCCAGAGCGCATGGGGAACAACTCCGTTGGTGACGGTGCGCAATATAAATAACTTTAACATTTAACAATTGAAGCCTCTGTCATATGTGGGACTCTGGGAGCCTGGTACATGGTCGGCTGAAACCGTGAACCTTTGTCTTTCATGCAACCAGCCTTCTCTGTCTGTGCTGTTGGTTTTGTGGAAACCCGCGGAAGCTGCTGTGTGAGCCGTGAGGTCCTCCTTCCAATTCTGCCTGTGTTTCACCTGAAATTACTTCTTTGTAGGCCTCCAAGTAGATTTCAGAATGGCAGGGCTTGCTTTTCATAAGAGGCTAGGGGTGCACTGGGGATCCTGTGGGGCCCCCATATACCTACCCCAGAAAATGCATCACCTGGCGGGTGGTGGTCATGCAACCACAGGGTCTCCCTAGTCCCATCCCTTAGCCTCAAGTGTGAAACGTCATCAAATACCCCAAAAGGAAGTGATAACGTGGGCTTCTTTGAAGCCCATATTGTCACCTCCTTCATGTATAAATCACAGAAGGGTCAATACTGGTCCTTGTGTTCATGGTACTGCAACATTGTTAAAGCTGTTGCTTTACCATATGCATAGCCATCCCCAAAACAGGTGTCCTATAAATATCTCATACAGTTTTTCAAGTGATTCTTCATTGTAATTCAATTTAGAATGGAACTTCATATTAAGAGGTACACTGAAAAGGAACATGGCTGTCATATATCTCTTAAGGTCTTGTAAATATTTAGTCATTTTATTTCCATTTTCACACAAGTGATCCTCGTTGTACCTATAATTTCCAGTGGATTGCGTCCTCCCCCAGATTCCTCATCTACATGGATGCACAAAATGAATTAATAGAAATTGCACAGCCCAACAAAACCACCATACCGCTCAAACATTTTACAAAGCATGTAGAAGCCCAAACTGAAAATAAGGTGACGACTGCAAACAAAAAAATCTAAGAGAAAAAGGATAAAGAAAACAATAAAAACCAAGTGGTTTCCCATTTAAACAGTTGAAAAACGATGTTAAGCACTCCATTTGCAGTGCTTGACCCGGAGGTAAACAAACTAGTGGAACCACAAAGAAAACAAACACATGGCCTATTTCCAAAAAGGAACCCAAATCATTCTCCACCTCTGATTCAAAATCAATAAGATGGCACTTTAAAGTCAAAGAGGTTATAACCAATCAATCAAACATAACAACTAAAAAACAAGAATCAACCAAAAACACACAAGAAAGTGCAAGTGCCTGGAAAGAAATCACGGATAATGATTTATGAATGGTTTCTGGTCGATACGACGAAAATATACATTTAGACATGGTCGACCCGCCAAACATGAATGAAGACAAAAGTCCTGAACAGGATAACATTTCTCCAAACAGGAAAACATGAGAACTCACACGCCCTGAACTAACTAGTGAAATTAGAACGCACACCAAGGACATCAAAAGTCAGGAGGGCAGAGACACACAGCCAGATAGCCCAAATACTGAACCAGGGGGCTTCTCAACCAAAACTAACAAGCCAATCAACACTTCAACCCCACATCAAAGAAGAACTAAAAGAGTGATAACAGAAGTGGATCTAAGCAAATCTACACTGAACATGGCTCCCTGAAAAAAATCTAAATTAACAAGACCGACCGACAAGCAGACCGCAGAACCGGAGCATTTTCAAAACAAAATACCTTCCAAACCAAGTCAAAGAAATCCATTGTTAAATCGCTCGAGGATCGACAGGCACCATGACTTATTATGCAGTAATACTTCCACAAGTAGTGACCTAGAATCCTCGTCTGAAGAAGTCTTCAACAGAACAAACCAACAAGAAGGTGCACCCGTTCCAAGACCACACAAATCATACAAAGAGGGCAAACACACACAAACAACCTCAATGTCAGACGGTTCCATGTAATTTCATGGCGGGATGTTTTTTCGCTGGGTTTTTTACCCCGAATATTTTATCGAAAAAACCCATCGAATTTTTTGTAAATTTTTTTTTGGGGGGGCTCCACCAACCCCCATCCGCTTTCAGTTTATATCTATTGCCAAAAACCCACATCCCATATATATACATTTTTAACCCCCCCCCAAAAAATGAGATGGTTTTTTTTCGATAAAAAATGTGTGGTAAAAAACCCTGTGAAAAAACGTCCCGCGATGAAATGACGTTGTACCTGGTGGACATCGTCCAGATGCAGAAAGAAGAAAACATTAATCTGCAGGCCGTTATTAGTTCAATGATGACCATAACATTGGCTCCCTACCTCAAGTTATATGAAACATTGCATGAGAACTACAAAGACCAAACCACACTACTGGCCTTAATGCAAACAAAATTAGCATTCATTGAGACCTACATAGAAACCACAAAATAACGAGAGCCAGAGAAAAAGAATCGGAAAACGTTATCATCAAGACCCTCATCGCCTTGATCGTAGAAGCATGCGACGATAAGCAAGCATTCTTAAGCTGTTTCAGTGACACAGTGAACTTGCTGAAAACTCAAACAACTGGATGCATGACCAGCACATCGGACGCGTGCCCAACCAAAGATCTAAACCTCATTGGAAATAAGCCTGATGGAGAAAGTCCTACTAGAGGTTGTTTTAAGGATTCCATTACCACATGCGTCCTCGACACAACAAAATCAACCAACGAAAACACGACAAAAAACGACACAGATAATTCTTGACGAAGAAACTGGAGTAACGGCCACAAATACAGATGATGCCCATGTGCAGCCTCCAAAACAAAACAAAGATATGTTTTCCATCTTTGATCAGGAAGCACAACATGGAATGTCTGGAAAAGAACTAGGAGCAAGGAAAACAACTTCAGAAGGACAATTAAAAAAACCTAAAAACTTAGCAAAGGTAAAAATAACAAACACGGGCACAAGAAACTTTATTCGAAACCTAAAGCCTTTGCAGGTTCCCACACCAAATCAAAAACAACTGAAACAACCACCAAATAACACAAATTAAGACTCAGCTTCAATGCAACCAAAAAATCAGAGGCAATTTATACAAAAAGTCATAGAACTAGAGCAGAGGGACGAGGATCTCTCAGAAAATTAGCAAGAAAGACTGTCCATAATATCAGTATATGACGATGAAAGCTTCACAGACATGGAAGGTGACAAGTCTGATGAACCAGTTGAGGAAACGGCAAGTCCAGAAAAGGAGACTCGCAACTTCCCTACTTTACAGCAAAAACGTGAACAACTAGTCGCGAAAAACAAAACTGCAAACAAGCAAGCCAAGGTGCTTGATTCCTTAATCGATCATTCAAAGCAACAATGCTTATTTAAACCGAAAACAAGCAGTGACGTGGAACTCGAGTCTGGGACAAACAACTGCACCGCCTCCACGCTCAAACTAAAAATCTAACTATTCAGAACAAGCTACAAAAAAGAAGCATCTAACATCTATAAATTATCTTTAGAACAGTTCTAAAGGCCAAAGATGGACTCATTATGAACCGGTCCAATCAAATGAGATTGATGCACAACATTTCCCCAACTCGGTGTGGTGGAACCGAGAGACATACAAATGGTGTCCTTCCCAAATGAAGCAGAAACAGATCATATCCATTTGCATCTGACAACCAAATCCACCTCAAACCTACTCTTATCAGCTATTGAGGAGTTGTGTGTCCTGGGTTTTGATTTAAAACCTTTCTCCTCGTTGGAAAGCTATAGCAAGCACAAGGTACAACCAGATAAAAACAGGCAAATGCATGAAGAGCACGCAGCACAAAATAACAACGAGGATGAACTGAACTATAGACCAATCAGATTCTCTCCAACTGTACTGAGGGGCCCGCATGCACTAAAGATTATGGTTAAAGGCAATACAGATGAAAAGCCACCTGAAGATGGCTCAGCTTGCTCGGAAAGAAGACCCGAAAAGCAAACGTCCTGGAACTGGCTCGCAAATACCCTATCATCGGCAAACCAAGATTAGGCCGAATATCAGAAAACTCGAAAAGTGTTCTTGATAGCCTCATGGAACTCAAGAGGCTTCAAACATCTGTTTGTAAATATTGACTGGGATCTAATGACAGCCAAAGTTATTTGCATTCAAGAATGCTGGCTACAGGAAACCCCAATGCTTGACGGATACACCTGCTGCTTGAACAAAGCAGTTAAAGGAGCAGCAAGGAGACCTTCGGCTGAGCTTCTCACCATCATCAAAAACATAAAAAATGGAAAACTGGTGAAAACTATGCACCCGTCATCTCTCATACAAATACCAGTCTTACAGTATGATCTGCTGGAAACAAATATCACACAAATAATAATTAATCTGTATTGGAACAGCAAAGCAAAAGCTGGAGCAAACTTTGTAACTACGGTTACTAAATTCATCGATGACCTAAGAGCAGAGTATGAAAGTCCAACTCTCTTTATTTGTGGTGACCTGAATATAGACTGTCACAAAACATTGAGTACCAAAGGTTCGCCACAACGTAACACCCACAAAAATTCCAGGATGCAGATATGGTTACAAGAAATGAAAACAAGAAATCTACAAATGCAAACGGCAACATAGAAGGTGATCGCGAAGGAGCCATCACTTGGACGTCCTTCAATCCCAAAGCAACTTTAGATTACTTTTTTGTGGATGAACCAACACATGCCAAAATCATATCATTAAAGATCCTAGAAACAACTAAAAGTGACCACAAACCCTTAATCCTAGCTTGTGTTGAAGACCACAGCCAAAAACTTGGCAAAAATGATTTTGAAGTGTGGCCACATAAGATCAACGCAAACCAAGGTCTAAATCGATTGAGACTAACAGTAAAGAACATACCACACCTAACTATGGAAATTAAAAAATGGCAAGAAGACAAGAACATCAACGTGGAATACGAAACGTGTTTAACACTGTTTCGAGATGCTAAGACTCAACAAACAAACAAAGCTAGAGTCACAAGACTACATCGCTATGACATTAATCTGCATGCAATGGAAAAACAGCTAGCAAAGGATCTACGAACAGTAAGAAAAGAAAACACACTAAAAACCAAGAAAAGTGAATTGGAAAAAAAACTCAAGGCAACATAACATATCGTCATTGGGCAAAAACATACAGAGCGACCCTATACCAAAAGGATTCTGTACAAATGCTAATGGCATTGGAAACCAAAAATGAAAATATTTTATGGACCCTGATAAACAAAGAGCAAAATGTACAAAGCTTTAATCAACTGAATCCAATTACTGAATCTAAATAGTCTGCTCACTTCGAAAACATCTACCACTCAAACACCACCAGTAAATCTTTGTGGATGCAAAAAGAGCTATACATTTGAACAAAAATTAAATTCTACCTTTGATTAAAAAAAGCAGTGCATCCCGGGCTCCGGGGCCAGAAGGATTAACCAACTGCCTACTAAAACAAGTGCCGGAATTATGGTCCGAGATGTGCAACACTCTTTTCAAAATAATAAACCTCAACAAACAAATCCCCCCTTCATGGAAGCGAGCAGTGGTGATGCCCATCTTCAAGAGAGGAGATCGAAAATTACCAGAAAATGGTCGTCCAATATCGTTACTGGATGTGCTGGGTAAAGTATACGCAGTTATCCTGCTCAAAAGATTGAAGGAATGGATATCATCTAGCAAAAACTATAATCATAGACGAGCTGGCTTTGTCGATAACGTAGATTGCGGACTAAACCTGCTAATTCTAAACCTATTGAAAATACAGACCATAAAGGAAAATAAAACACTATTCCTAGCATGCATTGACATGGCAATGGCTTTTCAACAGAGTTGACAGACAAATGTTATGGGAAAAACTTGAGAGCAAGGGCTGCCCAAAGGACCTTTTGACAGACATTATTAGTCTACACACTGACACTGCAGGTGTGACTAAATCAAGCTGGGTCATTGAGCAGAGCCATTCACACCACAAGAGGCCTAAAACAAGGGTGTCCCCTTGCCTTGATCATGTACAATTGGACAGAATGGAACCCCAAAGATCATGCTCGCCATGTTTAGGAGGAAGACCAATAGGCCATCTACTTTATGCAGATGACCTCATTTTATTGGATACCACTTCCATCGGCTTAAAACGCAAGCCAGACGCATTACAAAAACTGGTGAATGAAAATAATCAAAAAATAAACACAGCAAAATCAGAAATTCTCATAATTAAAAAATCTCGAACAAAAGTAAGAAAACCTTTCAAATGGTGTCTTGACAACCAATCTGTCACGACCCCTGCCCTAGGCCTGGATTGCCAGGCCAGGTGGGCTACTTCTAGAACCCCCATCAGGCCCTCAAGGGCCTTGACATTTGCCCCCAGACTCTCTTGGAGTCAGTCCTGGTGCTTTGGCGCCAGGTACATGTGCTTAAGCAGTAATTTGGGCCCATAAGGGCATTGCGCAACAACATGGATGCATCCACATGGCTCAGTTCCTGAACTGAACTATGCGGTCTAGCATTTTGGGTGTGGCAGGCCCAGAGACACCTGGGATGCCTGCAGGCTATATAAGCCACGCCCGGACTCCAGTACATGCTTTGCGTTACTTTGCAATCCAGCAACGTGACGCTCATCGTGTTCAGCTGCATCTGCAAACCTCGGAAGAACAGCATCTGAAAAACAAAAGGACATCGTGAAAAGCAGCAGCTTACCTGTGACTCCACCGCAAGCTGCCCTCCGCTCCTGCAACCATCATCCAAGGTACACCGAGCCGCCCGGATCGTCGAATCTGCAAAAGGAGAGAAAAGGACATTAGACATTTTGCAATTGTGCCGGCAGCTTACCTCACGAGTCGCCCATTGACTAGCATCGCCTTGGGACTTCTTGCTCCAGGTGAGCACCGCAACCTAAGAACAAAAGAGAACAAGTTAGCAAAGGCAAGGCATCATAGCGCTGCGCATAGTGCCTACTTACCGCATCAAGGCGCTCTCAAGACACCATCACCTGTCGGCGAGTCCCAATTCAGCCAACGTTCCAGAGTGAACTTCCGTGCATCTAAGGAGAGAGAAAGACATTATTTAAATCCAAGAAAGGCATACAGTATAACAGTAATAAGACCTACCTGAAAGACTCTAAAGGGCTTGCATCAGTGAAGTAACTAGATCGCACTCGCCCACAAAGGACAACGCGCCCCTGACAAGAAGGCAGGACGGAGAGCACGCCAAAACCTATAACAAGGTGAGGAAAGGTCCAGGGAGGGGCTGCGGGCATACGGGGTGTTGGGAGGCTCTTACCCCCGTTGCCCAGTCTTGAACATTGCCCACCTGTTTTCGAGGCAGAACTTCTCCGCTGATTATACCTGGGAGCGGTTGAGAAGGGCACCAGTATCCCCACAGCTGGGTGGCGTCCCTATGGATACCAGGTGAGCCTAACAGAACGCAAAGCCAGCCAAATCAATCCACCTGGGCACCATGGAAACATCAGAATTAGACCAATTGGCCCAATTGTTGGGAGAACTTCGTGCCGAGGTTCACTCTGCCAGACAGGAGACTTACGCTCTCTGGAGAGACTTATTGGTGACTAAAGAGCGTACTGAAGATATCAGCAGGCAAGTCTTACAATCACACGCGGGTCAGACGCCTCTACCTGGGAACAACCCACCGACGCAAAATCCTAGCATGTCATCCACAGTCTCTACTCCAGTACAAGTTGTGTTACCAGGTACAGTTCCATTGGCCCCACCGGAGAGGTTTGCTGGTGATCCATGAAAATACGCAGCTTTCATGAATCAGTGTCGCCTTCATTTTCTTTGCAGGCCGGGAGCATTCCCAAATGACCAAGCCCGGGTAGCCTTTGTTTTATCGTATCTAAGTGGCAGAGCCGCAGATTGGTCGGTACCATTGGTGTCCCATGATGATCCTTTATTACATAAGTTTGGGGACTTTCAGAGGGAAATGGAAAAACTCTTTGCTCGCCATACACGAGAACAAGCTGTGGACAATGAACTCCTTTCCCTCCGACAGGGGAATCAGGATTTGTTAACGTACACCACTGCTTTCAACCGATTGGTTGCTGAAGCTAGGTGGCCTGAAAACAAAAGAACCACGTTGTTTCATCGGGGCTTGCGAGGCAAATTAAAAGACGTCCTAGCTCAAGTGTTTGATCCTCCCAGAGATGGTTCTGAATTCATAGACTTGGTTGTGCAACTGGACCACTGGTTGCAAGACCGAAAAGCAGACCGCTCTAAAGCAGACCCTCGGCCAGTGTACGTTCGACCTAGAGACAATGTAAGTCGAGTGCAAGAAAATACTGTGGAGCCCATGCAAATCGGAGGGGTACGACCCCCGCTAACAAAACAAGAGCGAGATAAAAGGAGACAACAACTATGTCTGTACTGCCGGAAGTCAGGACATTTCCTGAAGGACTGCCCAGTGAAACCTCCGAGGAAGATCGTTGGAGCCACGGAAAAAGATGAAGAGAAGGAGTCTCAGTCGGGAAACTACCCAGCTTGGCGATCATAGAGGTCAGTTTGTCGAGTGAGGAAAAGGAGCCACCGACCTCACACTTTGCAATTCCGGTGATCTTAATTAATAGCCAACGGTCGTCAAGAATGCATGCCATTGAAGCATACATCGATAGCGGAGCAGTTGGAAATGATATAGATCAGGACCTGGCTGCAGAGATGGGGCTTCCCCTGTGTTCCAAGCCGATTACAGACAAGGTAACCACGGTGGATGGGACAGAAATCGCTTCCGGACCCGTAACCCAGCACACAGCTGAGATAACCTACCTGTGTCAGGACGGACATCGGGAACTTATCTCGTTCGATCTCATCAAGGCACCTCAATTCCGGCTCATACTAGGAATGCCATGGTTAGTTGCTCACAACCCTTTGATTGACTGGCGGGCAAGAAAATTAACCTTTCCCAGCGACTGCTCTCCAGCCTGTTATTACCAAGAACAGAAACCTGCTTTCAGTATTTCTACGACCCCTGAAGTGGCAACTTTGGGAGTGACTAGTACCTTGCCTGAGGAATACCACGATTTCCAGGATGTATTCCAGAAGGACTAAGCAAACACGCTGCCACCACACAGGCCCTATGACTGCCAGATCGACCTTGTTCCCAGGGCTCAAGTTCCTTGCGGCAGAATCTATGCTCTCACAGAACCCGAAAACCTTCATTTGAAGGATTATTTAGGCCAGTACCTCGCAAATGGATTCATTCGTCCATCCAAGTCCCCTGCAGCTAGTCCTTTGTTCTTCGTACCGAAAAAAGAAGGGGACTTAAGAACATGTATTGACTACCGCGCATTATGATATGATATGATATGATATGGCATTTGTAACACGCCTATACACAAGTGTTTCAAGGCGCGACGAGGCAGGGAGGGGGGAACAAGGGGAAGACAGACAACGATCCTACTAGGCCAGGTATCATTCAGACCGCGCAAGTGCAGGGGTAGGGGAAGGGAAAAGTGCAAGGGGAAGGGGAGGGGGAAGTGCATTACAAGTAAGTAGAATACAAATAATTAAATAAATAGGGCCAGCTGGTGGCAAGTGCAAGGTAAGTGCAGACAAGTGCTGGGAAGTGGGGGCTGTAGGGATGCAGAGACAGTCCCGCAGTGCAGGGGATGCCAGGGAGGCAGTGCAAGTGGAGAGTGGCTGGGCCCAGGACCGAGGTCGGTGAGAGTGGCTCAGTTGCAGATTCAGTGCAATTTCAGTGTAGAATTTTGCAGGGGAGAGGGACAGAGAAGGCAGAAGCAAAGAGGAAGGTTTTGAGGTACTTCCGGAACCGGAGATGGTTCTACTCAAGTTTCAGGGAGGCAGGAAGGCTGTTCCAGAGGGAGGCCCCTGCCGCGGAGAGAGATCTACCCCCAGCTCATTGCTTTGAGAAGCGGCTGACCCTGAGGGAGTTGAAGACGGATGAGCGAAGGGCTCGGGAAGGAAGATATTTAGGAAGAGAGAGTTGAAGGTATTTTGGCCCCAGGCCCCAGAAGGCCTTGTGGATAATGCAGAGGGTTTTGAAATTAATCCTCACAGCCACTGGGAGCCAGTGTAGAGATTTCAGTCCTGGAGAGATACGGTCCCTGGGCTTGAGGCCAAGGACAAGTCTCGCAGTTCTGTTCTGGATGAGTTGCAGAGGGTGGAGAGTGGAGGCAGGCAGATTAAGATAGAGGCTGTTACAGTAGTCCAGCTTCGAGAGAACCAGGGCTCGGGAGACAGTGAGCTTCTGGGGGAAGGAGAGGAAGGGAAGAATACCTCTGAGGAGGTGCAGCTGGTAGTGTGACTTCTTAGAGACGTCAGATATGTGAGGAGAGAAGGAGAGTGTAGAGTCGAAGATGACCCTGAGGTTTTTAGCCTTGCAGGTAGGAGCAGGAAGAGGGCCAAGAGAGGCCGGCCAGAGAGCTGCAGGGAAGGAGGGAGTGGGTGTGCCAATGAGTAGAATCTCAGTCTTACTGGCATTAAGGCAGAGGTCATTGGCGGCACACCATTCCTGGATAGCAGACAGACAATCAGAGACGAGGTAAGGAGAGGAGGAGGCCGAGGGTAGCCTGAAAATGAGCTGGGTATCGTCCGCAGAGCACTGAAAGTTGGGGCAGAGGGCGGCAATGCAGTGGGCAAGGAGTGACAGATACTGGTTGAAAAGCCAGGGAGAGAGATTAGATCCCTGGGGAACACCACAGGTGGAGAAGAAGCCGTCAGAGAGGAAGGACCCAAGTTGGACCTGGGAGGGTCGATTGGAAAGGAAAGAAGTCAGCCATGCCAGAGCCTGACCAGTGATACCCAGGTTATCACGGAGACGGTTGAGCAGGATGGCATGGTTGACAGTATCAAAGGCAGAAGAGAGATCGAGCAAAATGAGAACACAAGGAGTGTTAGAGTCAAGGTTGGAGAGCAAGTCTTCACGGATAGTCAGTAGAGCAGTTTCCATGCTTCTGGCAGCTCTGAAGCCAGACTGATGGTCATGAAGGCTACCAACAGATTCAGCATGGAGGTTAAGCTGGGAGATGGCCAGTTTCTCCAGTAGCTTGCCCAGGAAGGGAGTGATGGAGATTGGGCGATAGTTAGACGGGCAGGAGGGGTCGGATTAAACCAGATCACTGTAAAGAACCGTTACCCCTTGCCGCTCATCCCAGAATTGCTGGACCAGGTCAAAGATGCCCAAATTTATACCAAACTGGACCTTCGAGGAGCATACCACCTGGTGCGGGTCAGAAGCGGGGACAAATGGAAAACTGCTTTCCGCACCAAATATGGTTTGTTCGAATATCAAGTCATGCCCTTTGGGTTATGCAACGCTCCTGCAGTGTTTCAGTATTTTATGAATGACGTTCTGAGAGAGTTCATTGATGTCTGCGCCCTAGTGTACATAGATAATATTTTAGTGTACTCAACTTCAAAACAGGATCATATCAAGCACGTCCGTTCAGTCCTCTACAAGCTCCGGGAACATCGTTTATAAGCAGAGCTGGAGAAGTGCTTTTTCAACGTCACCGAAGTTGAGTTTCTGGGTTTTATTCTTACTCCAGGAGGCATCAGAATGGACCTGCATAAAGTGGACGCCGTTTTGAAATGGCCATCACCAACATCAGTAAAAGGGGTACAGAGCATGCTGGGCTTTGCAAACTTCTATCGCCGGTTCATACCAGACTTCCACACGTCGTACACCCGATCACCATATTGCTAAGAAAAAATAAAAAGAAATGTGCCTGGACTGAAGAAGCAGAGAAGGCTTTTCAGGAACTCAAGAAAAGGTTCACCTTTGTGCCAATCCTGCGACACCCTCGCCCCGATCTTCCTTATATTGTGGAAACAGCGCTTCCAGCATAGCAATGGGAGCTGTCCTCTCGCAAAGAGATCCAGTTACAGGCCAGCTACATCCAGTGGCCTTTTGGTCAAAGAAATGTTCTCCCCCGGAGATGAATTATGCCATTACAGACAAAGAACTCTTGGCGATCAAATCTGCCTTTAAGGCTTGGCGGCACTACCTTCTGGGGGCCAGACACACCATTACAGTTATCACAGACCACCAAAACCTGCAATACCTTAAGACAGTTAAAGCCCAGTCTTCACGCCAATTGTGGTGGGCCCTTTTCTTCGCCGAATACGACTATGTCATCACTTTTCGACCAGAGGTCAAGAATGGAAAAGCTGACGCACTCTCTCGTACATGCACTGATGACTTGGTATATACGCCCCCAGATCCAGTCCCCATCATACCAGAAGACAAGCTCTTGGGCCTCACTACGGCCCTAACCCAAGTTGAACTGAGAGATAAGATTCAGCGAACCATGAACCCAGATGCGTACATCGCATGGCTAGCACGAGGAGAACAATATTTCGTTAGAGATCACTTACCCTTTTTTAGGGATCGATTGTATGTACCCACCAAAGATTTACAACAACAAATTGTTGCTACTTATCATGATTCCCTGATCGAAGGGCACCCAGGAATCACCAAGACTCTAGCCAAGGTAAAACAGAACTTCTGGTGGCCAGCCTGGCGTAAAGATGTCATCCAATATGTTCAGTCCTCCGGAGTCTGTGCGCAAAACAAGTCGCAAAAACAAAAACCATCCGGTCTTCTACAACCTTTAGACATCCCTCCCACTCCCTGGCACACTCTTTCCCTCGACTTCATCACTGACCTACCTCCCAGTCATGGGTTTAACATCACCCTGGTAGTCGTGGACTTATTCTCAAAGATGGCGCACTTTTTTCCGCTCAAAGGCCTCTCTGACGCACCCACTCTAGCCAAAGTGTTCCTGAATGGTATTGTAAAACTACATGGCTTCCCATCAGTCCTGATCTCTGATCAAGGGAGCCAGTTCATCTCCAACTTCTGGAAAAAATGTTGTGCAATGGCACAAATTGACATCAGGCTATCCACTAGCCATCACCCCCAAACAGACGGCCAAACTGAGAGGACCAACCAGACCCTCGAACAATACCTACGTTGCATGTTAGACCATGAACTAAGAGACTGGAAAGATTTGTTATGGATAGCCGAATATGCATATAACAACTCCTTTCACTCCAGTACCGGACAAACACCCTTTTATACCCTTTATGGTAGACACCCATGTACCTCAGAACTAGATGTCCCAACAGATTTGGAAATGCCAGCAGTAAAAACCCTTCACACCAATATCACCCAGGCTTTCAAAAAGGCCAAAGAACATCTTATTTTCGCCAAAGAAAAGCAAAAGCAATTTGCCGACCAACACCGGAAAAAGGCCCCAGACTATCAGGTAGGAGACAAGGTTTGGCTGGCTGCCAAGTTTGTACCCATTAAGGGAACCCAGACTTTTCAACCCAAGTACTTAGGACCTTACACAAGGCAATTATCAATCCAGCTGCCGTCAAACTAGATTTACCATCTAACCTACAGATTCACCCGGTGCTTCATATGTCCCTATTAAAACCAATGCAGCCTGGTACACGGATTGGGACACCACCAAAACCCATACTTATCGACGGAGAACCAGAATTCGAAGTCAGAGGCATCTTGGATTCCAAGTACTCAAGGGGCAAGCTGTACTATCTAGTTGATTGGAAAGGATTTGGACCCCAAGATAGGTCCTGGGAACCCTGTGGAAACATTCATGCACCGCGTCGGATCAAAAAATACCATCGAAATGTCCCATCTAAGCCTAGGCCGGACAGAAGGAACATCTTGAGAGGGGCCTTAGGGGAGAGTGCTGTCACGACCCCTGCCCTAGGCCTGGATTGCCAGGCCAGGTGGGCTACTTCTAGTACCCCCATCAGGCCCTCAAGAGCCTTGACATTTGCCCACAGACTCTCTTGGAGTCAGTCCTGGCACCTTTGGCACCAGGCTCATGTGCTTAAGCAGTAATCTGGGCCTATAAGGGCATTGCTCAACAAGATGGATGCTTCCACATGGCTCAGTTCCTGAACTGAACTATGCGGTCTAGCATTTTGGGTGTGGCAGGCTAAGAGACACCTGGGATGCCTGCAGGCTATATAAGCCACGCCCGGACTCCAGTATATGCTTTGCGTTACTTTGCAATTTAGCAATGTGACGCTCATCGTGTTCAGCTGCATCTACGAACCTCGGAAGAACAGCACCTGAAAAACAAAAGGACATCGTGAAAAGCAGCAGCTTACCTGTGACTCCACCGCAAGCTGCCCTCCGCTCCTGCAACCATCATCCAAGGTACACCGAGCCTCCCGGATCGTCGAATCTGCAAAAGGAGAGAAAAGGACATTAGACATTTTGCAATTGTGCCGGCAGCTTACCTCACGAGTCGCCCATCGACTAGCATCGCCTTGGGACTTCTTGCTCCAGGTGAGCACCGCAACCTAAGAACAAAAGAGAACAGGTTAGCAAAGGCAAGGCATCATAGCGCTGCGCATAGTGCCTCCTTACCGCATCAAGGCGCTCTCAAGACACCATCACCTGTCGGCGAGTCCCAATTCAGCCAACGTTCCAGAGCGAACTTCCGTGCATCTAAGGAGAGAGAAAGACATTATTTAAATCCAAGAAAGGCATACAGTATAACAGTAATAAGACCTACCTGAAAGACTCTAAAGGGCTGGCATCAGTGAAGTAACTAGATCGCACTCGCCCACAAAGGACAACGCGCCCCTGCCAAGAAGGCAGGACGGAGAGCACACCAAAACCTATAACAAGGTGAGGAAAGGTCCGGGGAGGGACTGCGGGCATACGGGGTGTTGGGAGGCTCTTACCCCAGTTGCCCAGTCTTGAACATTGCCCACCTGTTTCCCAGGCAGAACGTCTCCACTGATTATACCTGGGAGCGGCTGAGAAGGGCACCAGAATCCCCCCAGCTGGGTGGCGTCCCCGTGGATACCAGGTGAGCGTAACACAACCAATTTCCACAAATAAAAGTACAAAATACTTAGGAGCCATCATCATCAATGATTGGAGACACAACCCTGGATTCAGCATCGATATTCCAAGATGGACCAACTAACAGCACAAGCCCTAATTCTCAAAAGGCGATATGGAAAATTTTCCATCAAAGTGCTTGTGGACTTCTACAACTTGAAAATAGTACCTGCAATTACATACGCAGGTGACACTGGCCTAAGGATCCCTTAGAAAACATGGGACAAACTGAAGGGAAGATTTTGGCAAAGAATTCTGACATTGCCAAGCAGTGTACCGATCGTCGTCATACGCCACGAACTTGGACTATATTCCCTTCACGTGCAAATAATTTGGAAAACATTAGCCACGTTTAGAAAAATAGAGCTCCTTGACTGCCCAACACAATATGAAATCTTAAAAGAGGGGAATGACAAACTACCTTCCTGGGCGTTAACAGCGTGGAGACAAAAGTGTAACAATCTACTAAACCAAATGAGCGTAAGCCCAGAGACCTTACGAATTTACCCAAAGCGGGTCAAAACACTACTCATGTCGATAGACTGGTCGCTATCAGAAGCCACGCGTGTAGCTTCACTTGAGCATACATTAACGAAAACACTAACCAATAATCCCAAGATCTTCCCCAAATACCTAGAGAAAAGCACCAATCCCAAATACAGAGATCTGATTTTGCGCCTCAAATTAAACATCTTGAGAACAAAGCAAAATCTGAAGAAATACGGCTTGACAAAGGATGCTTCATTACACGGTAGGCGGTAAACCCTTACCGCCTTACTACGAGGTCCCTTTGCGGGTTGGGGAATTTAACGCCTGCTTTTTGCAGGCGTTAAAAACCAACCCGCAAAGGGACCAGGGAGCTAATTACGGTACCGCAATTTGCGGTACCATAATTAGCGCCTTCCCCATTCCCATACAGCCCTATGGGGCAAAAATGGGAATGAGGAAGGGCAATGGGGGAAGGGGGAATTACCGCCCCACCAACCTTGGAATAGGGCGGTAATTCCCCTTTCCACCAAGGCGGTGCCGGTATTTTACCGGCATGGACCAAGGTGCTAATAGCACCTTGGTCCACCGCCATCCGTGTAATGAGGCCCAAAGTCTGTTGACTGTGCCACCAACAAGAAGAATCCTTACGACATCTACTGATGTTTTGTGAAGCAGAAAGAGAAAACATTCTGAGCAAAACTCTATCGGCATTCTGAACTATGGTGGAAAGCCCTCTATGAAGATCCCAATCAAAGAACAATCAGGGCCCTGGGAATCTTCCTAGAAATGATGCTGAAAAAACTCATAGCAGCGACTGATGATGGAAAACTTGATACCACACCGTCTCACAGCCAAGCAACTCCATCTACAGGACACATTAAAGACTAAACATGAAAGTAATGCGACAAGAAGGAGAACCATTTGCTTGGCTTACGAAGGATGGAGAAAAGAATACATTAAGGAATAAGCAAAAAGTTTGTATTTTTATATACTAAATGCTTAATAAAAAAATAAAAATATAATAATAATAATTTCCAGTGGCTTGCGTCCTCCTCCAGATTTCTCATCTTTGGTAGACATCCAGCACTATAAACTACCTTTGGAAACTCTTCCAACAGGGGGCAAAGTGTAGCTTTGTATATATGGCTCTTGCTCCTCCAAACTGGCTGCCTGCTGTTTAGCCTCTTCGGAAGCCAACTGTGAAATACTCTAGTCGTCCCACTATATGGAACCGCTGACACTGTAATTCCAGGAAATGGTGAATGAAAAGGGCGGACACACACTGTGAACATTTGAGGGAAATTGCACCGGTAGAACGGAAGCTACACGGCCCACTGTGCAATCCGGTGTGAGGCCAACATAAGGAAGAGCCGGGGAGCACCCTAACAGAGGTGGCGAAGTGGAGCTGCGATCTGATTGATCGGTGAGAGAGGCTGTGGAGTAGGGGATCATGCTCCCGTGAGCTCAGAGGGGAATCTGAACCCAGGAAGCAGTCGGGACCCGACCCAAAAGCAAAATGGCCCCTATAAAGTGAACGCTGTGTACTGCCCCACTAGGGGAAGCCAAGATACCTGAAAAAAAGCAGGTGAGCATGGCGCAGGGGAAAGAGATTTCAGCGCTCAGCGCACAACATAGCGGCTGCATACAAGTGAGGGGGAGCAAGCCTTGTGGCCGGCACAGTGGAGGCCCGGTGAGGGTGTATGCCGGCTGTGCTGCCACAAGGAGAGCAACCAGGAAGGCTCTGGTGCAGACTGAAGATAACCCTGCAGCCGTGTGGTGCTTAGCGGGAGGACCCGGGCTTGCTGCTGTTGGGCTCCTCCTCGCCCCAGAATTGTGATAGCTACAGTGGTGGTGTAAGATTGGAAGTGGCTCTGGCGGGTGGAAGAAGGCTGGCCGGCAGGATAATGTGGGCTTGCAGGTGTAGCGGGGAAGCAGTGGGAGTGCCAGAAGCCCCACCCAGTCACTGGTCCTGTGAAAGGTAGTGAAAATATCTGGAGCAGAGCCCAGCGAGTAGGCACAGGGGCTGCCCCCTCCTGAATGAGTTCAGATATCATCTGAAGCCTTGTCAGATGCTCAGAAGAGAAAGCTAAGAGTTCTCAGGAACCCAGCTACAACTGGAGTGCTGCTTGAATTCAGATTATATTAGGAGCCTTTTCATATGACCTGAAAAGGAGTCCAGGAGATCTCTGGAGCAAAGCTACAATCAGAGGAATTGGGGAAAGGGGAGGAAGAAGGAGACTGCCCTCTGCCGACCCCTCCTGCCTGGCTAATACGCCTTTCTCTATTACCCCCTTCCTGGACCAACTCCTGGAGAAGCTGGTCATCTTCCAACTGATCCAACACACTGAATCTGTTGGTTGTCTCCATGACCACCAGTCTGGCTTCAGAGCAGCTAGAGGCACGGAAACTGCTCTCCTTAACAACTGTGATAACTTGCTGTCAAATCTTGATTCCAACTCTCCATCCGTTCTTATCCTTCTGGATCTTTCCTCTGCCTTCAACATGGTCAATCATGCCACCTTGACAAATCGGCTCTGTGACACTCTTGGCATCATGGGCCTGGCACTGGACTAGTGGACCTCATTCCTTTCCGACCAACCTTTCCAGGTTGAATTGAGCTCTTTTCTCTCCCCTATCACACTCTTCACCTGTGGCATCCCTCAAGGCTTTATCTTCTTGCCATGACTCTTCAACATCTACCTTGCCCCTCTGGCCCACCTAATCTCCTCCTTCTCTCCTCACTTCCAGTGTTATGCAGACAACATGCAGCTCTACTTCAAACTTCCTTCACTGCCTCCTCTTTCTCCTCTCTTATCCCTGATTGCTATTCAGACATGGTGTGCTGCCAACAATCTCTGCCTTTATACCAGTAAGACTGAGATCCTTCTCATTGGGACCCCAGCTCACCCCTAACATCTGGCCACCCTCTATGGCTCCCCTCCCTTCACCCTTTTGTGAGGCAAAAAAACCTTGGTGTCCTCTTTGACTCCTCTCTCTCATTCTCTTCTCTCATCGCGAACCTTGCCAAGAAGGCCCACTATCCGCTGCACTTCATCCGAGGCATTCTCCCTTTCCTTACCTTCCCTCAGAAACTCAATGTCTCCAGAGGGTTTATAGTGACTGTTTCCACAGTCAAAGTTGCGAATGACAAAACTTTTGATAACAAAATAAAAACTTTCGAATGCATTTCTTTTTTATTTTATTTTTTATGGGGGGTCCGCCCCAAACCCCTGTTTTTTTTAAAAAAAACAACACTTATTTTACTCTACGAAACTAAACTAAACCCTTTCACATTAAAAAAATGCATTCAAATTTTATTTTCTCCAAACTTTGTATTCGAATGTTTTGTCATTCGAAACTATTTTTCTGAAACTATGACAGGACACCCTCCAGAGCTCTTGTCCTTTCGAGGCTGGACAACTGTAACAGCCTCTTCCTCAATCTTCCTTTATCCTCTCTTCGCACCCTTCAACTAATCCAAAATAGGACTGCAAGACTTACCCTTGGCCTCAAGCCCAGGGACTTCATCTGTCCAGCCCTAAATTCTCTCCACTGGCTCTTGGTTGCTGCTAGGATCAAGGTCAATACACTCTGCATCATCCACAAGGCATCTGGGTCCTGGGATCCCTCTACATCCAACTCTCTCTCCCTAAATACCTCCCTGCAAGAGCCCTTCGGTGTTCTAGCTCCAGCTCTCTGCAGATCAGACGCTTCTCTAAGCAGAGAGTAGTGGGTAGAACGCTCTTGACCGCAGAAGCCTCCATCTGGAATGGTCTCCCTGCCCCTCTCAGGCTTGAGCCGGATCTCCCAAAGTTCCGGAAGCTCCTCAAGACACACCTTTTCTCTTCCTCCTTCCCTCTCCTCCTCCCCTGCTAATGCCTCTGTCTGCCGCAGCGGCTGGGTGCCTGGATTCCCTCTGAGTTCTACAGGGAACCAGGCCCCCCAAACCCAATTCACCCCCTTCCTCGCACTTAGCATGTGGGCCTGCACCCCATGCAATCCCTAGCACTTGCACACCTGGCCTCCCCTTAGCATTTGCCTAGCCTCTGTGGCCCTCTTCCCCCTCTCTCCACCCTCCCCTTTCTCTTGCACTCTCTCCTCCTTGCCCTGCACTCACTCCCATTCCCACTGTAGCACTTCCCATTCATGCAAACCGGCACTCCCCCCTCCCTCACCCTTCTTGTTACTGCACTTGCACGATCCGAATGTCACAAGGCCTAGTAGGACCATTTCTGTTATCTTTCTCCCTTGTCTCCCCCACCCCCTTTTTGTTTTGTCGCACCTTAAAATACAATTTGTTGTATAGGTCCCTTACAAATATCCAGTAAATAAATACCTAAATACATATGTATTGATTTGAAGAACAGGGAGGTCAATTTTGATCAGAAATTACTTACAATAACATTGTAGAGGAGCAGCTGCATGCCTCTGCAGGAAACGCCGCCCCCTTAGCTCCCATATGTTGGAAGCCTGAGATTGTGCCGTGTTTGACACCAGGAGCTGTGTCAATGCCACACCGTATATTCGAAAGAACATACCCATTGAGACAACCCTATCGAATGTATCCCCGAAGGGACGACAATCTGAGGGAGGAACTCCCTGAAGGAATATGAGAAAAGACCAAAGAAAGAAGCCTGTGACGTCATAAGAGAATATGAACAATGTCTCAGGATAGTGGCTCAAGAGAATGTATGGATCCTACAAAAACTAATGACGAATGTGAATCAACCGTTCAATAATTGTACAGATGCTGAAACGCAAGGTAGACATCATAGAAGCTGGCTATATGTAGTGAATAGAATGCAGGCAAAGCCACCACTGTATAGAAGCTGGTCATCGGTATCATGAATATTAGTAAGCCACGACCCAGGAAGAAGAAAGGGAAAATTGTGTCGCAGTAATAATAAGCTGAATAGTGAAGCTGCATGGCGAGGTTGTCTGATCTAAAGTCAAGACTGAAGCAGACAAGGTCGTCTATCTATTCTGGAAAGTAGTGAACGTGCAAAGGATGAATCATCTCTTGTTAAGGTGCAAAGAAAGTTTTATTCATTTAAGACATTTAAAACCTGCAAAATGGACCAGATTGTGGTCTCTTGTCACGTGAGCCAAGGATTAAAATAGAGTCAAACTTGGAGTCCTTGAACACGATAGTGAGTGCCCGCACTCCCATGTATTCTCAGAGACAAGGATACTTGGCAAGGCCAAGTTCAAAGACAATCTTCATGGCAGAAGGCTGGGGTGATGAGAGATGCTCGGCTAATTGGGTGGGGAGGTAGAGTCAGGCCCCATCTCCTTGCACCTGGGTCTGGGTTTATGTGCTGCTAAATGAACCAAATGTTCCAGATGTGCCACAAGCGTGCCAACCAATTGCAGTGGTCCATATAATGAAGGAACTTATAGTTTGAAGACCAATGAGAAACCATGTACTTAATGTTTTTCAAGACTACATGTTTTTGAGGTAGGTATATATTGTCCATCTGACAGTGGGCAGCCAATTACAATCCTAGTTCCCATATAATGTGTACTTAGATGTTCCCCTTAAGCCTATCCCAATCCCCAATAGGTTTTTCATTATTTGCTACATAGTATGAGGTCACCGCTGACATATTTTGAGTATATAACCATGTTTTTATGAAAGGATCATTGAGAGAAATAAAGCGTACATCCGTTAATGTTCGTTGTAACTCCCCGTTTTAGATCATTGATAATAAAACAGGACTTTGCCATCTTCCTGAGTTGGTTTTGTTAGTTGGACTCTTCTTATTCTGTGAACCCATCCATTGCATTCACATTCCTAAAGGGCCCTAAGCTCACATGGTAGCGGTGCAGATGGTTCAAAAGGATCCAAACTAGTTTGTCTCCAGAGTTGCGGACAACTGGGCATCCTCTGCCATTAGCTGGAAGATTGCAGAGTTTCCTGTGGAGAGCGGCCGAATTAAAATAAATCTGCACAAAGAACCGAGACGGTGGGCAGGTCCTCGTTTGACGAAATCCCTGCCCGGTTCCCACGGGCGCTCTGTGGATGGAAGGCGACATGGTCGAATTGGAGGAGGAGTGGATACCGAAGGCCTCAGATCGATTACCGAATGGTAAGTAGACTAAAGGGAATGGCAAATAAGAGGACGGGATTGTAATCATTTTGAGTAACGGCAAATAATTGTAGAGATAAGAGAGACAGCCTAGAAAAACCTGATTCTAGGGAATCAGAAGGAGACATTTCAAATCCCAACGGGGTAGAGTGAAATATATAACGCATAGTCAGGACTACGTAAGGTGATATCTCAAACCCAGTACAGGGTAAAAAATAAAGGCGAGGGAAGAAGTGATCACTGTGTTTATAATGTCGAATGTTTGACTTGTCTGAATGTTATTTGTTGAGTAAACTATCGAAGAGTGATACAGAATGTGAAAAATTGAAAATGTTGAGGAGCAACAGTGATTGAGTATAGCAAAACAATTGGCACCAATAAAGAGAATAGATACGCTCATCAAGAGAATAGATAGGTTATTGAAAAAAAGAGGATTGCGCAGCGATTGATGATGCCTGATCATATTTGTTGTTTTAAAACATTGAAAAGTGTTGATTTAAGCCAAGGTATAAGGTTTATTTAACAGTGTGGTAATTATCAACAGTTGATTGAGACTTGTCATTATGGGGGATACTCCTCTCAGGCACCTATGTAAGACACTGCAAAAGCATATGCCCAAGCTCAAACAGTATAGTGTGGAATGGGTAAAGGGCACGGCAGATAATATTTTCATGCCGTGGCCACAAGGGGGATCATTGCCAAGAGCGGTATTGCAACACATGACCACATACTTGCACGCTACATATACAGGGAAGAAATTAGAGAAAAGATTAGTGATTTTTGAGCTCTGGAAGGTGTATTAAGAGGAAAGAGAAGACCCGCCACCTGAGGAATGTATGCTTAACCAGCATAAGGGAGAAGGCGTTCAGCCCTCAGCTCCCCTTAAATTGCTTGAGGCAAAGGGTGTTGCTACAGAAGAGATAGGTGTTGAAGGAACTAAGAGAAGCGATGGGGTATAGTAATATCATATATGAACCCCCACTTACAGTAGCAACGATAGTCCAGGAAAGAATAAGAGAAAGGAAGAGATTTATAAGATCATGCAAGACAAGGAAGAAAAGAGTTAGCCATCTTATTTGTCGACAGCAATAGACAGAGAGACTAAGAGATGGAAAGGAGAAAAGGATAAGGCTAACAAGAGTGCGCTCGTGCAGAACGAATGGATGGGAGAACAAATATTACTCAAGATAGATGGGAAAAGTATCGTGGAAGTTAGACAAAGAGAATATAAGGATGAACGAGAAAGAAAAGATAAGGTACGAGAGAAGAGATTAAAAGAAGATGAGCAGAAGAACAAAGAAAGTACGATAATAGACAAAGAGCGATAGAAGAAAGAGACAGAAAGGAAAGAAAGAGAGAAGAGGAGGAAGCACAAAGACTAAGGGACAAAAGATAACAGTGATAAAGGGAAGAAGAGGAAAGAAGGGAAGGAATAAGGAGAGGAGACAAAAGGAGGCAAGAGGAAGAAAGTATTAGAAGGGATGCGAGAAAGCAAAGTGAAGTAGATGAAGAAATAGAACAGAAAAGGAGACAGCGAGGTCTCAATGCCAGTCTCATTTGTAAAGAACAAATGAGGCAGAGCACAGAAATACGATGGGACAGTGTGGAAGAGATTCTTCCGATAAAGGAAGTAACGACAGCAGCTTCTAGAGTAGCGCTAGTAGAAGAAAGATTTGATGTGGAAAGCATTGGAGAAAGGATCAATAAGGTCTATCAACAGTTAAGATAAGGTAGCGAGTATGGAACTCGAGAGAATGGTGATCGATCCCCAGTACCTCTGTTAGGGAGAATTCTCTGTAAAGGCTAATTTCCCAAACCTAGTGAGTCCCCCAGCAGCTTTGCTGGATTTTTTGGGGTTTATTTTTTTCTCCTGCTAATAGTGAGACTCTTCTCCTCCCACTCTTAGACATGATTTGAGGTGTTCCTTTGACTTTGTATGTGTTTTATGGGCTATGGGGTCCTTTACCCCATAGGGCTTTGTTTTTGGTATATGGGTTACACAGCACCCTCCGTGCCGTAACCCAGGGGTGTCGTAGCGACCCCCAAACATAGACTCCATACCCTGGGACTGACTACTGTCTCCCAGGGAATCTAAAGTCACCATTGGCTTTACAAGTCTCAAATTGTGAACAGAACCAGTACAAACCATCCTATTGTAGACATACTGGTCGGGGCAATTCGATTGCCCCGGGTCTGTTGTTCGAGGTGGCACTGTCCAGTCCCCCCGACCGAGTTTTGGCTGGTGGCAGTGGATACTACTTTTTATATTCGACCGCAAATATATTCCTATGGGATTTTCCCATTGTTCGAGGCTACCACTTTTTAATATAGCCTCGAACATACCGCGGGTTTATTAAATTAATATAAATTCACCGGTTGGTATTTTTTGCCAAAACGTGGTTCCAAAATGACGTTTGTGTTCGTTTCTGTGACTCCAACCCAAGTCGAGCCCTTGGTTCCACTTTTTGGTGGGCTTCTCCACAGAAGCCTCCAAAAGTGGTGCCACTCTGTCTGGGTACCACAGGGGTGTGGGAGGGGGTTTAGGCACCCTGGACTGAGTTGCCTCGGCAACTCAAGTCACAGTCTAGTGTGATTGGCCCAAGTGGTGTGCCGCCCGGCTCACCACTTAGCATGTTGAGTGACAGCTAGGCTGAATGAATGGGGGTTTTCTGCATAAAAGCAGGGCTTTGGGGACTGGAACTTCAGAAGTCGCCACAGGACCTAAAGAATCCGAGGAGGGAGAAGCCGAGCCGACCTGCAACGACGACACCACCGGTGGAGCCCTGCTGAACCGTCTCACCACTTTTCCCGACGACAGAGGAGATCTCCAGTCCGGAGAGTCTTCTTCCTTTGACTGGTGGGGATAACCAGTGTGCCTGTCTTTTCACCTTCCAGGACCATCTCGTGGCCGCCTTGCCCGTGCCAAGCACCCCGGCAACTGGAATACCACGGTTTACCACTACCACGAAGAAAAGGGTGGTACCTTGCAACCGGGAAATCTCCGCAGCTGGTTTCTTCCCTGGCAGCGCAACAACCTTCAGCTTTCCTCCACGTCGAGACCTCCTCTTCCTCTGGACGAAGCACTGACTTGTACCCGCTCGCAGGAACAACTGCCCCTGCTGGAGCGTTCTTCCCACTTTCAGGTACTGTGTCCCGCCTGCCTTCCCTTGTGACAGATCGTTCGGTGTGACAGTAAATCCTCGACTTTCTAACTTGGGTTAGCCTGGGACCTGTTAACTAACTTTTCCTGACTTGATCTCAATCTTTTTGTGAACTATTTACAAAGACTCTTTGGGCATAACCCCACTGTGTGATCCTGGACACATTTCGCTTGCTCTCTCTAAGTGTGGGCCTGGCATTTGAACTTCCCTGCTCTTCAGTAGACTTTGCCTAACCTGTCTCACTGGGGTTCTTTGGAAAGTATTGAAATTTGTGTGCTTTCATAACCCTGCCTTTTTCCCTCCCTTTTTGATAATTTATAAGAGTGCCATCTTATGTTAAGCGCTCACCTCTGTCTGAAAATAAGTGGTGTTTCTCATTAAGACTTGTCTAATAAGTAATTAGGGTTGTATATATATAATAGTGACTATGTGTTGAATTTATTTACCTCTCTTTGTGCTAGTGTAATTTACAAGTGTGTCTTTAAATAAATAATTATATACTTTTACACCAAAGCTCTGGTCAGTGTTTGCTTGTACTACTGTATCTCTGTACCTATTGTGTATACTCTATATACTGCCTAACTCATCTTAAGAGAAGTCTGACTGCTCAGCCACAGCTACCAGGTAAATCTGGGTGGTACAGACTGCTACCAATTGGGTTTACTGCCAACCACCTGTAGTCCTAAATATTTTGCAGTGGTCCCTAAGGGAACTGCACAGGTTTCTGCCTAACAACCTCAATTACGAAGTGAGGAGGGAAACCTGTTCAATGATGAACGTCGAGCATTGTCTTTGAGCAGACTGAACTTAGACAAGGGTGAGGGGGATGATAGTCACATTAGTTGGGGACTAGACATGTCAGACCATGGGATATATTGACCCACTCAATATCATTCCCCATATCACCAAGCTGCATTTGCGCAGGAACAGCAACATGGCTGTGCTGGTTCCTGTGAGCGCCATAGCCTCAAAACTGCATTTTGCAGCAACAAAAAGATGGTTGCACCTTCTTGCCAAACATACATTGGGCAGGATGGAACAAGGGGACACACTAAGGGAGCGTGCCAGTGTGTTCTTACCTGTACAAAAGAAATGGAGTGAAAAGGCAGCACTGCTTTGCTGAAAGCCCAAGATCTCCATTAAAAGGAAACTTTTCACCTTTAAAATAATGCTGCTGACGCTATTTCCATCTGTTCTCCCTTAAATCACTGTGATTAATAAGGCCCTGCCATGCCCAGTATTTTATTGTGCCTCAGCAAAACCAGGCATGATTTCTGAATGATAGGCCCTGTCAAACCAACTTTGAGAAAAATCAACAAGGAGCTTCACTTTCCCGCATGGGAAAACGCGTTCATTTCTTTACAAATGTATCAAAGCTCAGTAGTTCAAAAGGGACTCCAGCTATCTGAGCCATGTCAGTTCCAATGCATCTGTGCTTCAAATAAACTACTGGCTAGAAGAAAATAACTATGGCTGCAAGACAATATTGGGAAGTCAGATGGCAAAATCGTATTGCAATGCTAGCAGTTTTCACCACATGTGTAAAAATGGGCTTTGCAAAATCAAAGGAGAAAAATGCCTGTTTAAAAAGTAAACTGTTGAATGAAAGCCTGCCATTATCTAGCAATGTGAAGGGGGTTTGTTGCTGGTGATAATACACACATGGGCTATTTTATTCCACAGGTTTGTTTTAATTCAGGACCAAATATCAGAGAATAAAGGTTTTAAACCACCTTGGCTGGATTTGCAAGCTGTCAAAAACAGGTTATTCCAGTTGGCAGAGTTAAAGCTTCCCCCTAGGAAGGGAGCCACACCATAAACTTCCAGGAACGAAAGTGATAATTGCTAGCTTGAATGGACCTAGACAAAGAAATTTCACACGCTCGTCAGGCATTCGTCTGTGCTCCAGGCTGGGACAATAGAAGTTCTGGGACACTAACCTGTGAAGTGGAGGTGGCCATAAAACCTTCAATCAAACTGGGAACCCCAACCCCACACAGGGCTGAAGTGACAGTTGGTGGCAGTTGAAGAGAGAAAAAAAAAATGATCCAGTGACAAAAGATTGCCATTTGCTTCCAGAGACCATTTCATGAATAAACTTTAAAGGGTTTTATCTCTGCAGCAAAACGTTGTAAAAATGTGAGAATGTTAAAGTTTAAATATGATTTTATGGGCTTTCTTTTAGGACATAGTAGAATTAACTGGCACTTTGGGGACAGAAATGGCAAAGTATTGCGGATTAAAAGAAAAGAATCCATGTTGCAAATGCAAAGTTTTGTACATAGATCCCTTATGATCATCCACTCTGGACCACGGAAAACACCCTATAACACTTCATAGGTTTGAAGATACCTTGAGAATACCAGAATCAAGTAGTGTATTCGTCCTGAAGAAAGCGGCCTCTCAAGAATCCCGCTGAAACCGGTTGACTGTTGTTGAGAGGAGTGGTTGATAACCCAGACCACAACACCCTTATAAATAAAGAAAAGGGCTTGTTAAAAGAAATTGTTTCAGTTATCATCACACATTTTCTCTCCATTACACCACAGCGGTGAGAAAATAGGTTGTTTTTAAGAATACTTCTATTGACCGTCAGGTCATAGAGTCACTTTGTTGTTTTAACGATAAGACACACGCTGTGGGGGCGGAAAGATTAAAATACAAAATACCGACCTCCATGTTGTGTGCACTTGTAGACACTAGGAAAGTGTTTTAGAGAGTTCAGGGTCAGGATCTCGACATCCCTTGTAGTCGGCTCAGCAGCACTCACTAGGGCCTTCAATCAATCGATACAAGATTTTTTACAGATAGGGTCATTTAACTTTGTGCTAGGGATTCGGCGTTAGGAATAACTTTGTAATTACATTCAGGATAACCAGCTTGAAACTTGCGAGCCGTGGGAAAAAACAGTGACATTATTTTACCATATTTTATGTCAGGGGTAGCCTGAGCCAGTACAGAGGCAGATGAAGAAACAAGTAGGGATGGAAGCGAAGCCATGGGCTGAGATAAAGTTGACAATAGTACATCATTGTCGGTTATTACAAGAGAAAAACAAGAAGAAAGATAAGAATAGGAAAATCAAGGAAGTTAAGTTAGTCCAGAAAAGATTGTCAAAATGTGCCATAGAAGGGGTGGTACTGACAAGCGAAGGAGGATTGGGAATGCAGGAAGCAGTGGGTGCATCGCAGGCAAACAATTCACGCCCGATGGACCAACATGGACATGGGTTTAAGCCACGAGGCAGAGGTATGGGTTATAGAGAAAGAGGAGGTGGATTTCAGAATAACCAAGGTGGGTTTCAAAATATACAGAATGAGAACCATAGTATTCAGGGAGGATATAATCAAGGAGGAATGAACAGAAGAGTTCCCTCAGTATGTTGGAATTGTGGAATGACAGGAGATGTTGCGCGCATATGTGGAAGCCAAGGGAATGTAAACAATGGTCAGTTTTCTAGAGGGGGGACAACTTATCATCTGCCATATAGCACACAGACCAGAGAGGGCTTTTCCCAAGATCACACATCTTATCAGACACAAGCGCTGCGAGTACAACAGGTACAACAGCAGGGACAAGTACAAATGGAGCCGCCACAAGGGCAGTCGCAACAAGCGCCTATGTAGGCACAACATTATGCAAACACAGGACAAGTATTGACACCCAGAATAGGAGGTGTCACTGTGGTGGGAGGAAATCCTTTCACATGGACAGGAGTGAGCTTGTATTCACAAGAGGAACCAAGGGTCGATGTGATGATAGGAGGCAAATCCTTTTGTTTTCTTGTAGACACTGGAGCAACTAATTTGGGTATGCGAGAGGGGAAATATCCAATGTCACATATTGCTATAAATGCTCACGGGTTCTCATTAAAATGAATAAAGATTTTTTTACTTTAGGGAGTGAGGCTTGCGCTGAGCAGAAAATGATTTATTGTTTCATGAAGATCAGTGTCCCTGAAAGGAAAGATCTATAGTGATTGCTAAGAGGATATGTGTTTTATGAATGAGGGTAATCATTACTCTTTGTATGTGAGGGAAATGATAGTAGGAGGAATAGACAGAAAGAATATCAGCCCAAGGAACGATTTTGGATGATTACCACATATGATGGTAATGTGTAGAAATTGCTTGGAGAGGACATAGAACTGGGGACGAAGGGGATCAGTTAGTCAAATACCAATTAGATAAACCCAGTTTATTATTGGTGCTATTGGACTAGTCGGCCACATTCGACACAGTCAACCATGAGATTTTGATTGAAACCTTATCTTGTTGAATGGGGTCAGCAGCCTGGTTTTTGAGTGGTTTTGCCCATTTTTGTCAAACTTATAGCATACTGTTTTGATGGGAAACTCGCAATCTAAACCATTTTTGGTTCCTTATGGAGTCCCTCATGGGTCAGATCTTTCCCCTTTGCTTTTTAATTGATATGTGGCGCTGCTAGGGAATTCGACTGCTAAGTATGTAGTTGATACACATCAATATGCCAATGATATCCAGGTATATTTCAGAATATGAAGCAATTACTTCATTGTTTAGTAGAAATTGAAACATGGATGTAACTTCTCAGATCAAGCAGCATTTTCTAGCTGGTTCATTTATTCAGATATAGATGGATCTTCCACTGAAATTTCTTCATCAGCTAAATCATTAGGTTTTTATTTGCACTGTAAAATGTCTTTTATTCCCCATATGAATATGTTAGTAAATTTCCAATTATTTGTGTTAAGAGCAGTTAAAATGATGTCTCTCCGGATCACTTTCGGATTTTAGTTCAACCACTGGTTTTATCACAAATCGATTCTGGAAACTTATGTAGAAGGGGGCCCCAAAAACCCGATATGAAAACCAACTCCAAAAAGAGAGTGAATGAACATTGTTGAAAATGCTAGTTTATTACATGCAAATGGCCAGAAGGTGTTAGCTCTGTGAAGCTGAAAATGAACAATTCCTTGCTCAACAAAGTTACAGCTTTTATACACAAAATTAGGTAATTTACATAATTACACATACCAGTTATAACATCATCCCACAATACCCTTTGGCTAACCATATACAAAGAAATCTAATCACCCCCTAAACACAATCCTTTTCCATGTGGTCTCATTACATAGTCAATCATGACATCCTGAAATATAATTGGTTTATTATCTCAAACAATTCATCAGTTGACATTTTAACCGAGTACATGATGTGTAGGCCTCGACAGAATTTTACAATTTAGAGGGAGGAGAGAAAACATTTATCATTCCTTTCATCGCTCAATAACCTCCTATCATCCCAGACAAGCTGGCGTCCCAAACTGCCCCTTCATCATTCCTTAGCCTCACCTTATGTGACTTCCATCTTAAATCATATGGCCTCCCAAGCATGTATTATGCTTATCTTCCTGAGAATCTAGATGAAACCTATATAACACCGACCAAGCTTTGCCCACGAGTATGTATTCCATGCATTTATTACCTAACCCCAATTTGACCCTTGCAATCTGACCGGACCCCACTGGTCATTCAATAACAAGGTTTTGTGTTCCTAGGAAGTTTGTCCCTTTTATCTACACATAAATCTGGCCATAAAACCCACCTTAATGGCAATTAATTATGTCCTCGCCTCCAGAAAACATTTGGCCTGCAATGCCATCTGCTCGAGGTGGTTCTCCTCCTCCCTTTCTCTTGACCGGGTCCTCCAAACACCCCTGGGCTAAGGAGAACTCTGCAAATCAGAAATTCTGCAGCCTAAAGCAGGCTGCAATCTTCAAAGTGTTTATGTACAGACGGTAGAACTCATAACACCATAAAATTCTAACTGCATATGCAATCTAAATCATCTCAGTCCCCACATGTTCACTTCATCAGATTACTGCTTCTCTGTTGACAAACCCCCTCGCACTTCACTCTAGGTGCTACAAAGTTGTTCCAAAGTCGTCCCCCACAGATAAAATTTGTGATTACATTGTTGCTTATTATGTTGCTATATGATGCAAAATAAAATGTATTAAAAACTAGATACAACGTAACACATATATCCCACATTTTCTAACTACACAGAACACATGTTAATTGCAATATCACGTTTAAACAAGCCACACCATAGGCGAATATAACTTTCGTAGCGTAAAACTCTTTTCCTTGTTGGGACATTGTACGTGCATCTCAACATTGCATTTTAATTGGCATTCCACAGTCATCTTTGTCCCCTCTGAAGGCAACAAGCACTTTTGGTTTCTGGGGCACGGACATTTGATCCTATTACTCCTATTTTGTTGTCCCTCCATTCGTTGCCTCTGGTAGCTAGCATTATATTTAAACTATGTATAGTTTACAAAGCTATCCACCTTCAAACCTCTCCTTACTTAGCAGTTAAGCTAAACATTTCAAGGGGGTCGAGAGGTCTCTGTAGTCGAGACTCACTACTTCTAAAGTACCAAAGGTTAGACATGCAACTTCTGCAAAATATCCTTCTCAGGTGCTGCTTTGTCTTTTTGGAACCTACTACCACCCGATCTGCACACAATTCTGGAATGCTTGAGATTCAGGAAAAACTTGAAAGCATGGCTTCAGAAGTCTACTATGATGTAATATGGTTGATGTTTTTGATGATTTACATGCTTATTGATATTTTCTCTTTGATATTTTATGTGACCATAATATTTTAAGTTGTGAATGTTACTGTTTTCTATTCTTATGTAATTGATAATTATACATGTATTTATTGTAAAGCGTTCAGGTACATATGTGCCTAGTTCATACTATATAAAAACCTTAAATAAATAAATGAGAGCATAATGGATGCACAAATCAGGGTGCTCGTTTTCCCAAAGTCCGGTCCAGAAGCCAGTTTAAGGGAGGTAGGTCAGGTGCCTGGCAGGGGAAGAACTTGGCAAGCATGCTGGATGTGGTAAGAAGTTGCTCCCTTTAGATTGTGAGAGATCTGGAAGATTTGGTGCAAGGAAAGGACTCCAAACCTGAGGGGAGGCCTAGTAATGGCATCCAGGCCCTGCAGCATTTCCAGAGGGACCCAAACATGGCCAGTGGGGGATTGGTTGTTCAGCCACAGGAGGGATAAGTAGGTGGACTACAAACCATGGCCACAAAACATGTGGGTATCCACAAAATTGGAACCAGGTTAAGGGTTCTAATACTCAAATCTTCCCTTCATTGTCATCGTAACACAATTGGATTCAGGTCACTTCTATTTGCATATTACTTCTGTTTCAGAGTTAATCCATAATTTAGTATTCCCGTTTTCATATTCCTTCAGGATTCTACGCACTGTGGGTTTTTCTCGTTGTTTTCCAGGTAAACATTACATTTTATTTCGGTTTCTTGGAATGCAACTATTTAAAACAAAGATGGTAATCAAATGTTTCTCGGCTAGGAACAATATATAAGTCGAGAAACAGGATTTTAATTCGCATGTATTTTTTCCACAGAATATTTAAGAACAAAGTTTCGGAGTATTGGACCAATGTTGATCAAAAACAACTCCTATTCCTTGGGATTCAGAGACCTCTATCTTATTGTAGGTTCCGATCCTCAAGTTTTTAGTACTTGATCCCTCCTGATATTTGTTAGGAATGGGATCAAATTGTGGTCTGGCTCGTGGATCTCACTAATCCATATTTGCACAAAAAATACATGTGAATTAAAATCCTGTTTCTCGACTTACATGTTGTCCCTAGCCGAGAAACATTTTATTACCATCTTTGTTTTAAATAGTTGCATTCCAGGAAACCAAAATAAAATGTAATGTTTACCTAGAAAACAATGAGAAAAACCAACAGTGCACAAAGAAGGATATCAATGGCATTCTGCAAGAGATAAAGGCACTGCAAGGGGATATTCATGCCTCTATGTGGGACTTACGTGGGAAAGTTGATGCATTGGAAAATAAGGTTGAGGGCATGAAAATGATGACCTAACTATGGATCTGCCGGAGATGAACTATGATGCCAGGTTGTTGAACTTGGACAGTAAGGAGGAGGAAGCCTGGTTGAAGATGAATGATCTGGAGAACGGGTAGAGGAGAAACAACCTCAGGGTGTTGTGCCTGAAAGAGCAGAAAGTTGAGACAGCAAGGGATGGTGTACTCCTTTTTCTCTGAGGAAGGTGGCAAAGAGGTTGAGCTAGATAGGGCACATAGAGGTGGTGGTGCAGGTAAAGACCCCAGATCTGTGGTGGTGCGGTTTCAGCGATACCGAGAGAAGGCTGATGGTTTGGAAAGAGCAAAATGCCTGCGAAATATCCTGTTTGCAGGGGAAGTGGTGCGCATCTATTAGAAACTGCCCAACTTCATGTTGGCCTGTCGCAGAGATTGTTGGTATTTGATTTTGTGGCTTAATGAAAAGGGGATCCGCCATTGGTGGGCCTACCTGTTCGCCTTGATATTTCAGGTTGATGCCTCTGATATAGGAATACGATTGGGACAGAGGCCATGCCCGTGTTACAACATCTCTCGGGGGAGCCGTCAGATGGGGAGAATCCACCAGTGAATGGGGAGAAGCTGACGAATCGTGGTCAACAGAGGGGTCTCCTGCCACAAAGAAGAGTCCCAGATAGTAGAACATATCTGAGACTCAATACGACACATTTTTTTCAGTTGGGGAGTACAGGTGATGGGGGATGGTTATTGGAGGAAAGGGGGGATGGGTGTGAGTTATTCCTGGTGGCCCATTTGCTGATGGGCATCTCAGAGGGAGGCAAGGGAGTGTTTACTCTTAGGGGCTACGAAGAGCAAGAGGGTGTGGGGGGCATGGGTTGGAATGGTGGGGTAGAATTGGGTGCAGAAGATGGGGAGGTTTACATAGTTACAAGAAGGGGGACATGGCTGAATCAGTGCTGGTGGCTAGGCTATGTGTGCAGTGGGCATAGAAATGGGTGGAAGGGATATTGGACACTAATGGGAGAATCGATTCATCCCTGCCTGAGATAGGACAAAGCATTGCCACTTTCTATGAGGTTCTCTATGCCATAGAGGTTGGGGGAGTCGTAGAGGATCTTGAACGGTATCTGAGTGCCATCACACTCCTGGCATTAAATAGGGAGGAGGCCTGTAGGGTTCATGCCCCCTTCACCTCGGAGGAAGTTCTGTTGGCTATATCGAGGTTGTCTGTGGGTAAGGCACCTGGGGACAATGGCTTTACAGGTGGCTTTTATAAAACATTTGCTGGTGGGCTGGTAGCCCATGTGGTGAAACTTTTTAATTCCATTTTTGATACAGGATGGACACCCTCAAACATTCAGGTCTTGATTTCGGCTATACCCAAGGAAGGGAAGGACCCTCGGTCCTGCATGTCCTACAGGCCAATCTCGCTTCTCAACGTAGATGCCAAAATTGGTACTGGAATGATTGCCTCCAGGTTTGAGCACTTTTATGACCAGATTGGTCCATCCGGAACAGGTGGGTTTCATTCTGGGTATTTTATGGATTTGCCCAAAGGGAAGGGGGCAAACAACGCGTGTCACACATGACGTGGAGAAGGTGTTCGGCAGGGTGGGATGACATTTTCTGTGTGCAGTCTTGGGCAATTTTGCCTTTGGGGAATGTGTTCCCAATGGGATTAGGATGGTTTACACAGAACAGAGGGCATGTGTGGTGGTTAATGGGAAAGTTTTGAGGCAAATCGAGTTGCAGAGGGGCGTGAGGCAGGGGTCCCTGTTGTCCCTGTTGCTGTTCACCCTCTCACTGGAACCTCTTGCAGAAAGAATAAGGAATTCCACACAGATAGAGGGGATGCAAGTAGGGGAGAAGGAATTTAACCAGGAATGTATGCTGATGATATCCTCATTCATCTCTGAAATCCACATACCTCGTTTCCAGTGGTTTTTAAGGGGATTGCGGAGTATGGAGCCTTATCGGGGTTCAGAATCAATCAGAAGATATGGCTTCCGTTTGATGGGGACACTGGGAGAGATATAGCAGCCCTCTGATCAATGGATTTGTAGATTCAACCGGCAGAGTATTTGCCTTTTTGTGGGTTGTAATGTATCGGTGCCTAGAGGACCTATGTAAGGTTATGATATGATATCTAATTTATAGCGAGCTTTTACACAAGTGTTTCAAGTTAACTTTCCACTGCTGTTTGAGAAGCTTTACAGGGAACTGGCCACTTGGAGTAAGAACACTCTGTCTTGGAAGGGACGACTTGGTGCACTGAAAATGCCTCTTGCCTGGGGTCCTCTATTTGTTTCAGATGTTGCCTGTAAAGATGCCCAACAGTTGTTGAAGGAAATGAGAGAACGCATGATTTGTTTTCTCTGGCAGGGTAGGAAGCAGAGGATTGTGTATGATACACTGATGTTGCCTAAAGATATGGTGGGAGGGCTACTGAACTTGAGCTATTATTATAAGGCGGCTCAGTTGCAGGTATTGGTGTCGCATTTTCGGATGGACTAAGACAAACAGTGGGTTTATCTGGAGAATTATCATCTGAGACCGTTTGAGGTGGAAGTGTGGTTGTGGGCCCCTACAAGGAACATTCCAAAGAGGATTAGGGGTACTGCATGTTGAGTGTGGTATGGGATATTTGGAGTAACCGATCTTCAGTGAAGGGGGTAACTACATGGCCGTCATCTTTGATCCATTTGTGGGCCCCACCAGTGCGTGATGATATCCCGGACCTGTCTAGATAACAGAAATAGTTTCAGGGTGAGTCGATTGTGGGTGAAAGCGAGATTTATATCTATTCAGGAATTTGAAGCCTCCTTGCATTTTGGGTCTCTTTCTGTATTTTCATAACTACAGTTAAAGGGGGGATAAAGGAGTTCTTACAGCAGAAATATGGAAGTCTGAGATTAAAAAGGATCTTACTGAAAATCTTAGATACGCACTGGGACACTAAGGGATTGATATCTAGCCTATAACTTGCACTGATTGTGTCTAAGGAAAATGATACGGCAGGCTTAAAATCTAAGTGGGAAAGCAATTTGGATAGGGAAGTGGATGAGTCCTTACAGAGGAAAAGGTGCAGAGGAACTCGATAACTTGACAATACAAACTACATGGTGTAAAACTATTGCACAGGTGGCAGTATGACCCAGTTCGGCTATCTAAAGTGATTTCATCGGTGATCCCATACTGTTGGCGTAAATGTGGAGAATGAGCTACATATTGGCATGTGTGGTGGGCCTGCAATAAGGTGACGGTGTAGGACTGAAGTCCTGAGGTGGATAAGGGGAGTAAAAGGTATTCATAGAAAATGTGATCTCTTGTTAGTCTTATTTGGATTGGTCAAAGAGGAAGAAGAGGTCCCTTCCACACATGGCTCATTTCATTTTACTGGCAGCGGGGGCCTGCTTGGCGATTTACTGGAAGGGAGAACAACTGTTGTCTGAAAGGGAATGGACCGCCAAATCCAAGGAGATATATTTAATGCCAAATATCACTGCATCTATAGCTACTAGGGATTCTTGCTAGAAGTGGAATGGTCCTCCTTATTACAGAGATATGGTTAGAGATAGGATTCCGATGTGTCCTGGGCTCAGAAAAAGTAATTTGGAGGCCACCTTAGGATTGGGTAGAGTCTGTGTGCTTCTCCCCTATTTGCTTCTTTCTTGTTTATCTAACATATGACAGAGCACATTGTTTGTATGGTAACCCTCCCTAGTCTCGGACATAGGCACTTGAGTTTGGTTTCTTCCTTGAATTATATATATTCTTGGGGATTATCCACACTTGGAGTGGGGAGGGCGGGGGAATTGGTGAAAAGGGATTTTTGGCAAAGAGTATGTTTATTTGTTTATTTCAAGCATTTTTCATATTTTTGTCTTGGAAAAATTGATACAAATTAAATACAATTCTTTTTAAAAAGAAGCATAAGCAAGCCTCCTGTCTTTGAGTGGGATAGGACGACACCCATGAGTGTTGGTGGCAGAGCAGTGAAAGGGACTAAATGAGCAAAATGAAAGAGCAAGAGGTCACCAAACCGATTAGGTCCCACTCTTATAGAGTTTGGAGAAAAGAGATAGCTATGAACGATAGGCCACACTTGATCTATGTGATTCAACTGAAAAAAACCTGGTTAAATCACAAAGCCTTGATTAAACACACACTGAATCCCACCCATGGGCGTGGGACATGGGGGGAACAGGGGGGACAAATCCCCCCCCCACAATTTTAAGTGGGGGGATACAATGGCATTTATCCCCCCCCCCCAGTTTCCCCAGGTTTGTGTAGCCTGTGCAGTGATGCGTGCAACACACTTCATAAAGCTGCAGTGGGTAAACAAGGTCCTTCCTCCCTCAATCCCCCTTCCCTTCCTCCCTCCCTTCCTTCCCTCCTTACTTCCTTCCATTTCCTTCCTTCTTTCCTTCCTTCCTTCTTTCCCTTTCCTTCCTTCCTTTTCCTTCCTTCCTTCCTTTCTCTTCCTTCATTCCTTCCTTTTCCTTCCTTCTGTCAATCCTTTCCTTCCTTCCTTCCTTCCTTCCTTCCTTCCTTCCTTCCTTCCTTCCTTCCTTCCTTCCTTCCTTCCTTCCTTCCTTCCTTCATTCCCTTTCCCTTCCTTCCTTCATTCCTTTTCCTTCCTTCCTTGTCCTTCCTTTTTCTTCCTTCCTTTTCCTCCTTCCTTTTCCTTCCTTTTCCTTCATTATTTCCTTTTCCTTCCTTCCTTTTCCTTCCTTCCCCTTCCTTCATTTTACTCCTTCATTGCTTCCTTCCTTTTCTTTCCTTCCTGCATTCCTTCCCTCCCTTTCCTTCCTTCCTTCATTCCTCCCCTTTCCTTTTCATTCCTTCCTTCCTTTTCCTTCATTTTCCTTCCTTTTCCTTCCTTTCCTTCCTTTTCCTTCCTTCCTTTCCTTCCTTCCCTTCCTTCCTTTCCTTCCTTCCTTCTTTCCTCATCCTTCCTTTTCCTTCCTTCCTTCCTTTTTCCCTTCCTTCATTTTCCCTTCTTTCCCTTTTACCTCCTTTTCCTTCCTTCCTTCCTTTTCCTTCCTTCCTTCCTTCCTTCCTTCCTTCCTTCCTTCCTTCCTTCCTTCCTTCCTTCCTTCCTCCTTTTCCTTCCTTCCTTCCTTTCCCTTCCTTCCTTTTTCCCTTCCTTCCTTTCCTTTTCCTTCCTTTTTACTTCTTTCCTTTTCCTTCCTTCCTTCTTTCATTCCTCCCTTCATTCCTTCCTTTTCCTTCCTTCATTCCATTTCCTTCCTTCATTCCTTCCTTCATTCCTTCCTTCATTTCTTTTCTTTCCTTCATTCATTTTCCATCATTCCTTTTCCTTCCTTCATTCCTTCCTTTTCCTTCCTTCATTCCCCATGTCAGCTGCACATTAAAAGAATAAGGCACACGTTAAACAGCCATTGGGACTTCTTTTCGTTCACCATGCCAAAAATCCCCAAACCCTACCGGCTGCTAATGATGGTGACGGAAGGAAGGAAAAGGAAGGAATGAAGGAAGGGAAAGGAAGGAACGAAAAGCAAGGAAGAAAAAAAGGAAGGAAGGAAAAGGAAAGAAGGAAGGAAGGAAAGGGAAACGGAAGGAATGAAGGAAGGAAGGAAGGAAAAGGAAGGGAGTAAGGAAGGAAGCTGTGCCAGAGAAGATATTCAGGGTTCTACTTGCCAACCACAGCCATCTTCTCTAAAGGAGGGGAGGCCTGAGGACACCTCAACGAGGGGCATCAGGGCACCAATGCCAACAAGGAGAGCAGGGAAAAATGAAGGGGATGTTGGTCATCACCTTTCTGGCGCTGTCCAGTTTCTCTTTGGGTAAGAATGATGCAAATACCCTGAATATCTTCTCTGGCACAGCTTCCTTCCTTACTCCCTTCCTTTTCCTTCCTTCCTTCCTTCATTCCTTCCCTTTCCCTTTCCTTCCTTCCTTCTTTCCTTTTCCTTCCTTCCTTTTTTTCTTCCTTGCTTTTCGTTCCTTCCTTTCCCTTCCTTCATTCCTTCCTTTTCCTTCCTTCCTTCCTTCCTTCCTTCCTTCCTTCCTTCCTTCCTTCCTTCCTTCCTTCCTTCCTTCCTTCCTTCCTTCCTTCCTTCCTTCCTTCCTTCCTTCCCTTTCCTTTTCCTTCCTTCCTTCCTTCATTCCTTTTCCTTCCTGCCTTGTCCTTCCTTTTTCTTCATTCCTTTTCCTTCATTCCTTCATTCCTTCCTTTTCCTTCCTTCCTTTTCCTTCCTTCCTTCCCCTTCCTTCCTTTTCCTTCATTCTTTCCTTCCGTTTCTTTCCTTCCTTAATTCATTCCCTTTCCTTCCTTCCTTCCTTCCTTCCTTCCTTCCTTCCTTCCTTCCTTCCTTCCTTCCTTCCTTCCTTCCTTCCTTCCTTCCTTCCTTCCTTCCTTCCTTCCTTCCTTCCTTCCTTCCCTTTCCTTTTCCTTCCTTCCTTCCTTCCTTCCCTTTCCCTTCCTTCCTTCCTTCCTTCATTCCTTTTCCTTCCTGCCTTGTCCTTCCTTTTTCTTCCTTCCTTTTCCTTCATTCCTTCCTTTTCCTTCCTTCCTTTTCCTTCCTTCCTTCCCCTTCCTTCCTTTTCCTTCATTCTTTCCTTCCGTTTCTTTCCTTCCTTAATTCATTCCCTTCCTTTTCTTCCTTCCTTCCTTCCTTCCTTCCTTCCTTCCTTCCTTCCTTCCTTCCTTCCTTTTTTCCTTCCTTCCTTCCTTCCTTCCTTCCTTCCTTCCTTCCTTCCTTCCTTCCTTCCTTCCTTCCTTCCCTTTCCTTTTCCTTCCTTCCCTTTCCTTTTCCTTCCTTCCCTCCCTTTCCTTTTCCTTCCTTCCTTCCTTTTTCTTTTCCTTCCCTTTCCTTCCTTTTTTCTTTCCTTCCTTTTCCTTCCTTCCTTCCTTTCTTCCTTCCTTCTTTCCTCTTCCTTCCTTTTTCCCTTCCTTCATTTTTCCCTTCCTTCCTTTTCCTTCCTTTTCCTTCCTTCCCTCCTTTTCCCCTTCCTTCCTTTTTCTCTTCCTTCCCTTTTGCCTTCTTTCCCGTTTCCCTCCTTCCTTCCTTCCTTCCTTCCTTCCTTCCTTCCTTCCTTCCTTCCTTCCTTCCTTCCTTCCTTCCTTCCTTCCTTCCTTCCTTCCTTCCTTCCTTCCTTCCTTCCTTCCTTCCTTCCTTCCTTCCTTCCTTCCCTTTCCTTTCCTTTCCTTTCCTTTCCTTTCCTTTCCTTTCCTTTCCTTTCCTTTCCTTCCTTCTTTCCTTTTCCTTCCTTTTCCTTCCCTTTTCCCTTCCTTCCTTTTTTTCTTCCTTGCTTTTCGTTCCTTCCTTTCCCTTCCTGTTACGCTCACCTGACTCCCACGGAGGTGCTGGCCTGGTTCGCGCTGCTGTGACCTCTTCTAAGGTGATGCGCAGGGTTCGGAAGACGGATTGGACCGGGCCCCCAAATCTGGCTTGCCTGGCTCGCAGAAGTATCCTTCTGTAGGCGAAAATAGGGGATTAACTGTCTGCGGGGTAATGCAATCGGCCTCCCACTTTCCCCTCTCACCCTCCTCGAAACCCTTCTGTGATTTCTCGTAACGTCTCACCTTAGGGTCTGGAAGGACGAGCTCTCCATCCTGCTTCTGATGCAGGGGCGCGTTGGTATCCAGTTACTTCACTGGATTTTAGGATTGGTGAGAACCAAACTTGCTTGGCTTCCAGGTAAGTTTTTTTATAAGAGGTTCCCCTTGTGTCCATGCATTAATGTACTAATGCTAGTGTCTTTTTCCCCATAGGGGCCGGGGTATGGAATGCCGGGGAACAGGCACCGACCCGAGATGAGCGGTGAAATCCTTGTAGAAATCAGGTAAGTCTTTAAGGAGCGTTTTTTGGTAATGTCTTATCATTCGCTCATTAACGCTGATGTCTCTTTTTCCCCTTAGGGGCCGGGGTCCGGAAATGCCAGGATGCGGCGCGGACCCGAAATGAAGAGGGAATGAATCAACAGGTAAGTCTTAACATGGAGATTTAGCTTTCCTTATTCCCTTCTCTCTCTCACCTTTTGTTCTGGTCTTTTTCTCCCTAGGCGCTGGGGCGTGACTGCGAATCCGGATGATCGCTGCTGGACATGGAGGCGCCCTGTAAAGGTGAGTGGAATGCGGCGCTGCAGCGATCGACGCGATGAGCTTTTAAATTAAAGTCTTCCTTTTCAGGATTGTCGGCGAGATGTCTCCGGGATGCGGATTTAGCAGGTAAGGACTTTTCCTTCTTCTGTTCTCTTCTTCTCTTCCTTTGCAGGTGATCCAGGATGCTGGCAGGCGTGGCAGAAGTCAGGATGCAGGAGCAGACACTGTGAGCGTCCAGCTGCTAGATGCAGAACAACGCGAAGCATGTGTGGCTGTTCGGGTGGGGTTTAAATAGCCTTGGAAGAAGTTCCAGGTATGTATCCTTCCTCCAATCAGGTATGTATCCTTCCCCGACCACGCCCGGATGGTAAATTAGTCCCACAGGTAAAGTAGTTCCTTTCAGGCCTCAAGGAGGCCGGGATCCTGCATCCCTGCATGGGATGGTCTGCATCAGGTAAGTGCACCCAAGCACTCCCATAATGAACCTGGCACCTATGGCGCCAGGACTGATGTCTTTTATGAGCCTGGCGCCATAGGCGCCAGGACACTGTCCAAAGGGCCCCTATATGGGGTTGCTGGGTCCTTCCTTGGGGACTGGATGTCTGCTTTCGGGGACGCAGGGCTTGAACCGGCTCCCCGGGAGCGGGCATCATGACACTTCCTTCATTCCTTCCTTTTCCTTCCTTCTGTCAATCCTTTCTTTCCTTCCTTCCTTCCTTCCTTCCTTCCTTCCTTCCTTCCTTCCTTCCTTCCTTCCCTCCCTCCCCACCTTTCCTTCCTCCCTCCCTCCCTCCCTTCCTTTTTCTTTTCCTTCCTTGTCCTTCCTTTTTTCCTTCCTTCCTTTTCCTTTCTTCCTTCCTTGTCCTTCCTTTTTTCCTTCCTTCCTTTTCCTTTCTTCCTTCCCTCTTTCCTTTTCCTTCCTTTTCCCCTTCCTTCCCTTTTCCCTTCCTTCATTTTTCCCTTCCTTCATTTTCCTTCCTTTTTCCCTTCCTTCCCTTTTCCCTTCCTTCATTTTTCCCTTTCTTCATTTTTCCCTTTCTTCCTTTTCCTTCCTTCCTTCCTTTTTCCCTTCCTTCCTTTTTTCCTTCCTTTCCTTTTCCTTCTTTTTCCTTCCCTTTTCCCTTCTTTCCTTTTTCCTTTTCCTCCCTTCCTTCCTTTTCCCCTTCCTTTCCTTCCTTTCTTTCCTTCTTTCCTTTTCCTTCCTTCCTTCTTTCATTCCTTCCTTTCCATTCCTTCATTCATTTTCCTTCCTTCCTTCCTTCCTTCCTTCCTTCCTTCCTTCCTTCCTTCCTTCCTTCCTTCCTTCCTTCCTTCCTTCCTTCTTTCATTCTTTTTCCTTCCTTCACTCCTTTTCCTTCATTCCTTTTCCTTCCTTCATTCCTTCCTTTTCCTTCCTTCATTCCTCATGTCAGCTGCACATTAAAAGAATAAGGCACACGTTAAACAGCCATTGGGACTTCTTTTCGTTCACCATGCCAAAAAATCCCCAAACCCCTATCGGCTGCTAATGATGGTGACAAGAGTGGTATTTGCATCGTTCTTACCCAAAGAGAAACTCGACAGCGCCAGAAAGGCGATGACCAACATCCCCTTCATTTTTCCCTGCTCTCCTCGTCAGCATTGGGTGCCCTGATGCCCCTCGTTGAGGTGTCCTCAGGCCTCCCCTCCTTTAAAGAAGATGGCTGTGGTTGGCAAGTAGAACCCTGAATATCTTCTCTGGCACAGCTGTGGACGTGATGAGTCTCGAACTCCAAACTGGGTGTTGGAACAGGCCCATGACCCGGTGGGTTCTGCCCGGGCCCAGGGTTTGGATGAACCCTGTCCTGCCTGTGCTTGCCTGTCCCCCCCGCAGGACAGGCCCTGGGACCCCCAGAACACTGAATGCTGAAGGCTGGCTGGACTGTCGCCCAAGTTTGGCTGTGAGCCAATGCCAGGCCTTGCACTTGGGCTGGGATAGGAGAGTTTATGGGAGGAAGACATTCACCCACCAACAATGCAATGTCCTCTGCTTAGGAGCAACCCTTGGCAAAACAATGTTCCATTGCATGAGTCCTGATGTTCTGTTCTATATACTAGAAAGTCCCCCCGCCCCACTTTACTTAGGGCACTGCGCACAGTGTAGTCATGGTTTTTCAATCTGCTACTGGCTAGCGACGAAGCAAAATGTGATTGCTTACATTCTGACACATGCAAACATCATGGTATGACTGATCATGTACAGGGCCGTCATGAGGTGGGTGCCAGACGGCAAACTGCCCCAGGCCTCGCAGGGCACAGGGGTCTTGTACGCTGCGGTAGATGCCTTCCTACCGCTCTGACTGCAGTCACATACGTATGCTCCCTTGCACATGTGTGTTTTGCAGCACGCACCTTATGGGGAGGAAGTAGGGTGATAACTGACTACAAAAGGGGTGTTCCCATTGTGACCCATCCTCTTCATTCAGGACACTGAACTCGTGCAAACCATAAGTCTATTTGACTGAATACATAGAGATGTTCCAACCTGGCAGAGGCCCCTCACCTGGCAGTGCCCCCCCAACCTGGCAGAGGCCCCCTCACCTGGCTGTCACATCCAAAGATGTGATCGATTTTTTTTTTACAAGACTTCCACAAGTCATGGAGATGTATAGTGCGCTGATGAGTCGATGGCAACTAAGTTGAAGGAAATTCTTTCAGTGTGTATGCACTACAGGCCCCCTGCATTGCACCCCGTGTGTCCACTCACTATGTAGCATGTAGTGCACTATTTATACTCAAATCTGTGTAAGTGAGAAATACATTGTGAACTTTCATTGAAAATCTTTCTGTTCAAGTTGCACAGTTCAAACCCATTAAGCAGACGCCGCGCCGCGCACCAACAAACCTGGGCTACCACAACAAACATCAACACAATGCTGTGTGTTTTCAAATCTTTTCAAGATGTAACTCTGCTAAAAGGGGCCATTCTTCTGGCAGGTCTAGGTCTAGATGGAGCAGCACACACCACAATGAAAGACAAGCATCAGCCAGAGTTTTACATTAAGCATTATCCTCTCGATTTTGCTGTTTACTGTTTCCACTGGCTATTTATTTGCCTGCACATACAGGAAAATCTATCACACTAGGACAAGGCCTAACATCGTGCTCTGCCATTCCATCAGTGTATCATGTTTCTAAAGTTTGTTAATAGTTCAGCTCAGTTAATGGCCATAATCGGAAACGCTGAGTTATGCCACAGATTAAGGAGTTTGTGTATGGTATCCTCGCCAGAATTGGTTGCCTCTTATTGTGCGATATGTTAAATAGTAATATGCGTCTCTTAGATACTGCTTTGAAGCTTTCAAAACTTTGTATGTATTGAAACCAGGAGTGTTTCCTGATTGGGGATCACCTATCATTATGAAGTCTTAGATATTCCCAGTCCATAGCACATCCAGCCTATCTCAACTCAACAGAAGCCAAGCGCGCACAGAGTCTATATTCCAATCCGAATGTACACAGGTTCTGGTTCTTTTAACTCATTGCAGCAATGTCAGGTGAACAGTCACTGAGAATGCTGCTGCGCGAGTGCGGCTTTTTAAGGATCAACAGGAGACCTTTTTTGCTTCACTCCCATGGTTGATGATTCCAATAAGGATTTGGAGACCTTAAATATGTATTTTAAAGCTTAAACATTGGTGCCTCCGGTGGAGCTTGTAGAGAGGTCCCCACCCTAGTGTGTAAGCATGTAGTAGTAGGTGAGTGCAGATTTATTGTGTGATGCGACTGAGACCAATAAACAAGTTGCTTGTTCAGGTATTTACAGGAAGATGGGCACTTCAGGGAAGGAATCCTGGCCTCTTAAACTGTTTCATGAATTGAGAAACTTGAGGGGCGTACCCTCGTTTAATTTCATGAATCATGATAACAGGAAAAGACAGTGACAGTGGCTGAGGGGAAGTGTGTGCATTACCTTTAGTTGTAAATCAGTTTAGGCCCATTGGAGGCAGATTTGTTCCTGCGCCCACTAATACATGTTGAAAGCAACCTGTCCTTTTCAAATGTCTCCTACAGTTTTTTTGTGCAATGTTTGCCCGCGCTTTTAAAGTCCATACAAGAATTCAAGTCGTTTTACTGTCGTCACCAGATGTAAGTAACTTACTGTTCTTGGTAACGTAAGGGGATCTGTGCAAGTCACATTTGGCTGGGTGGCTACTCCCGCCATGGCAGATGTGGTAGCTGAGACAGTCCCTCCAGTCATGTTGCGGCAGAGACTGCTCAGAGGAGCGCAGCAGAGCCTGCCCCCCTCATGGCGCAAAATTATCTGGTTTCCCCCTTGTTTGCACCCCAGTGAAGGGACCTGAGAGCATGTGTTTTCGGGGCAGACATAAAAGATCTATCTATCATGTGGTCCACAGGTTTGATTGCGATTGGCATAGAATTGGTGCTTTATTCCTGAGGTTGCCCATATAAATGCCATTGGGCCTCATTACGAGTTTGGAGGCAGCCATTCCCTTAATAAGCGCATAGCTGCCTCCAAACTCGGGTCCGGGTTCCCTGAATGGGGAAATACTGGGCCATTCCGACCTTGGAGGGCCTGGTATTTCCCCATTCAGGGAACCCGGACACGGACCATCCCCATTCACATTTGAGCCCCCATAGGGCTCAATGGGAATGGGGAGCATGCTAACAACGGGCCCCTTAATGACGGGCCCGTTGTTAGCATGCTGGGTCACTCGCGGGACCCGCTAAGGACGTCTGGTAAAACCAGGCAAAGTACCAAGGTCTCCCCTGTCCCCCCCGATTTTATGGGTCTCCTACGCCCCTGATCCCACCCATGGAACCCCTGTCCAACATTCCCACCCATCGAATCCCATTATATTGACTCCCCTATGCATAGCCCTACCCCCAGAACCCTGTTGTCCTTGCTAATGGGCGGTTTCACCCCTGCATTCACTCCTCCCTCCTCCGCCCACCTCCCTCCCATCTGTATGCCTAAAGGGGGCCTTTGCAAAGAATCTAAAGTGATCCCTAGTGAGCTGGGATAGGGAGAAATGGGAGAAACACTACATACACTTGCTTTGGTAAATAATCAACACAGACCCCTCAAATAAGAAGGAAAGCGCTACAAGTTGTGTAGAGGAGGTCCCAAATGCAGCCCGCACTCCAACCGTCCATTTTGAAGTACCAGGAACGTTCACGCTGAAATATGTGACGTATGATGAGCAAATAAACCAGGAGAGAGCCGCAGTGGGGCTCTGTCCATTACCTATCAGAAGAACAGCACCTATTGAAGTACCGATACCAAGGAAACCATGGACAGTAAGGTATCCATTGAGAAAGCCATATCAACAAATAAAACAAAATAAAGACCGTCTGAATACAGTCCCTGAAGGTCTTAATGGAAGACGAATGGTGACATCACAAGAACCTGTACTGACTTACATATAGAAGATATGACGACCAGAGAATGATAAAAAGAGAAGAAACCCATGCATAAAGGATACCATGAACCCAAAGTGAAAAGACAATGTCAAATGTAAGAAGCTTACGCTATGAGCACGATGAAGATAGTCGACCAGTTTACACATGTACATATGCTTGAAACCGCAAGAGGGCTAAGAAAACCGCGCGGCTTGCTATGCTTAGTAGAAGGATAGTGCAGCAAGCGCCACCTATACATATCTACCTCAAAAGAAGCATGTTATATAAGTATATTTCCACTTTGCAAAAGAAGCAGAATTAACCAAAGGGTTACTAAAGGCCACACAAGAAGAGTTTCATATTTAGCAAAATCAATAATAAAGCGGCAGAAACGAAACTCAGCAGAGGCAAATCATGTCAGGAGAGCCAAGGTCTTAGATGTCAAGATGGACCAAGAGTAGCTACAATTAATTGAAGCAAAGAACAGAATATACTGCTCTAAAAGGTCAAGATAAGAAGCCGAAGGCAGGTGGTGGGTGAAACGAAAATCAAATACACTAATTGATGAAAAAGAGGCAAAATTCACAGTGTCTGAATCACGTGACCAGCCGAGCAGCAGAAGCAAGACATTCACACCTACGCATGGCAACAGGCCAGGAGAAGATATCAGAACTTTTCCAGAAAGGAGATGCAGTCTCGAGGCTAACCACAGTGAAATAATTGACACATGGCCACTAAAGTGATGATTGATTGCAACAATAATTGGAGGAAGGCCGGGAGAACTAAGGGGCACCCTGCACCTGGCCAACCATTCTGCTTGCTGTTAAGCAAAGTGAAAAAGTATGAGTGGGGTTGGTGCCAACCCAGTCACAATGGACCGAGGAATCTAGGGTCCTATAGTTAGTAGAACCAATGGGACGTCGTACTTTTAGTGATGGCTACAGTACCCAGTTTGAAGGTAGGGCTTAGATGCCTCACCTGACAGTGTTTACCCAATCCCCTTACTCCGTTACCATATACAGATATAGAACCTATAGTAAAGTTACCTTTTCCAAACCAATAGAATTGTATGTCAACTTTTAAACATTAAACGTCAGTGATGACGGGTTTTTAGTATAAAATATGTGTTTTTTATGAAGTTCATTGGAGTTGTGAAGCGAGAAGGAAGATCGCACATCTGCTGATAATCATGAGACTCCCCGTTTTTTGTACTTGTCCTTAAACGGACTCCCTTTGCCAAACCGTCGAGTTGTCTTTATTGATTTGGTGTTGGAGTATTAATCTGCACCCCATCCATCTCATGGGTGCTGCTATCTTGTTTTAAAGTGCTTCTGAGCAAACCCTGACTCTATGAGCCAGTTGGGGGTCTCAGAGCACACTTGGTAGCAGAGGTCGGAAGGTTATTGATTATCGAATAGATAAGACACCCATTGACCGTCGAGATAAAGTAACTCTAGCTCCTCAGCAATATCACAAGTCCTTTGCCATCCGGCTGAGTAGACCGTGAAGCTCCCCGTAGATAGTGGTTAGAATAAAAGTAGAATCTGCAGACAGAGGTCTGAAGGGACCTTTGTTCCCCACATAACCCCCTTCCCATTCCTACGGGCAGCTAAGCGTGTAAACGGCAGGAGAGGCAGTGACAAAGGCAGTGATCCCGAGCATCCACAGAGGAAACATAACCATCATGAAGACCAACATTAGAATGGGACTATTTACTTGGGACTATTTAACTTGGGGGCTTCAGCCAACATGGAGGCACACACATAGCTCAGTTACAAGGAACTGAGCTATGCGGTCTAGTCTTTTGGGTGTGGCAGGTCTGGGACTACTTTACCTGGACTACTTTGGGTGTGGCAGGCCTGGGTCTATTTTACCTGGACTACTTTACCTGAGACTATTTAAACCACACCCAAACAGCAGAACATGCTTTGCGTTATTCTGCTGTGGACAGTGCTCACCGTGTCTAGTTCTTTGATGCCAACTTACCTGAAACCAAGGACCTGCAGAGAGAGAAAGAACACTACGAAATATACCTGGAACAGTATCCTGTCTTCAATCCATCGCCGACTTCAGTTCCACTCACCTGAAGGTACGAACTCCATCATCCGGCACCGCATGCATCCTAGAATACCATAACCTGGAAAGAGGAGAAAGAAAGACAGCATTAGTAAGTGTTTACTCATGTTTCCTCACGAATTAAGAAAGCCACACAATTCTTACCTGGGTAGTCATTTCCTGGTCAGTATCATTGCTGGAACATTACAGCGCTCGGCGAGGAACAGCGCAACCTGCAAGGAGAGAAAAGACACAGGTTAGCAATATAAAAGGTGAAACAGCGCAGCGCATCGCGCATTATTCACCGGACAGCATTGCGCACACCGCGCTTTCGCCTACTGGCCCATGTTCATCTTCAAACTGCATGAGAACACCAAAATACCTTTCCATACCTAAAAGGAAAGAAGCAAGACATTATTATTCGAACTAAGAGGAACATAAGAACTGCATACAAAGACTGTAAGCAGCAAACCTACGGAGTCGCAGCAGGCCTGGATTCCCACAGGGGGGCTTGCACCAGTGAAGTAACTTGGTCGATGCTCGCCCCCCACATCTACGCGCCCCTGCCATGAGGAGCAGGACCGAGAATCCACCTTTTACAATATTAAGCTGAGGAGAAGGCCCAAGGGGGAGGAAGGAGTTGAGGCCAAGGGAGGTGGGAAAACATAAAGACAATCTGTTATTGAATCCAGCTCTCCTATATTGCAGACCCATCTTTAACCAGAGGCCTTACCCAAGGACCGGGACAGGGTTCGAGAGTGCAAATCATCCAACCAGGGCTGGGTGGCGTCCCCATGGATACCAGGAGAGCGTAACAGAACGCAAAACCTCAATAATATTATAAACCTGGGCGTCATGGAGACTTCAGGGACTGACCAGTTAGTTCAGTTGTTGGGACAATTACGCGCTCAAGTACATTCAGCCAGGTAAGAAACCAACGCTCTTAGGAGGGATTTGATTGTTACTAATGATTGTACCGACGAAATAAGTAGACAATTGCTCCAATCACAGGAAGGACAGACCCCATTGCCTGGTAGCATTCCGCCAGCACCTGTACCAACTTCTTCCACCAATCCAGTACAAATAACCCTTCCTGGGGCAGTTCCTTTAGCTCCACCTGAACGATTTACAGGGGACCCCAAGAAGTATGCAATGTTCATGAAGCAGTGTCGTCGACATTTCCTTTGCAGACCTGGGGATTTTCCTAACGACCAAGCGCAGGTTGCTTTTGTCTTGTCATATCTGAATGGCAGTGCTGCGGATTGGTCGTTACCATTGGTAAGTCAGGATAACCCATTGTTACATGACTTTGGGGGTTTCCAGATGGAAATGGAAAAACTCTTTGCTCGTCATACCCAAGGCCAAGCATTAGACAACAAACTTTTGTCACTCTGTCAGGGAAGTCAAGACTTGCTTACATATATAGCAACATTTAACAGACTAGTCTTTGAAGCTGGGTGGCCTGAGGAAAAAAGGACCACACTATTTCATCGCGGTCTACGAGGGGAACTAAAGGATGTTCTTGCTCAAATGGTTAACCCACCTAAAGACTGTGGAGAATTCATCAACCTTGTGGTGCAATTAGATCACAGATTACAAGACCGAAAAGCGGACCGAATAAGGTTAGACACTCAAGCTGTGTATGTCCGGTCAAAGGTTAATGTTCCACGTACATTGGAAAACACAGTAGAACCCATGCAAATCGGAGGTGTACGGCCCCCTTTAACTAAAACTGAAAGAGACAAGAGAAGGCAACAGCAATTATGCTTATATTGCAGAAAATCAGGCCACTTCCTCAAAGAATGTCCAGTAAAACCACCAAGGACAACTGTTGGAGCCACAGTGAAGAAAGATAATAACAAGGAGTCAAAAAACTACCAAGCCTGGCATGCGTAGAGGTCCGCTTGTCGAGCGAGAAGGGTGAGCCACAGACCTCACACTTTGCATTACCAGTAATTTTGATCAATCACCAACAACCGTCTCGGATGCAGGCTGTCGAAGAATACATAGACAGCGGAGCAGTTGGGAATTATGTAGACCAAGATCTGGCAGCAGAGATGGGGCTTCCCTTATGCTCTATGTCGACTACTGAAAAAGTTACTACTGTTGATGTGACAGAAATAGCTTCCGGACCAGTAACCCAATGCACAGCAGCACTAACCCTACTGTGCCGGGATGGACACCGAGAATCTATTGCATTCGATCTCATCAAAGCTCCTCAGTTTCAACTAATCTTAGGGATGCCATGGTTGGTAGCTCACAACCCTCTAACAGATCGGCGTGCCAAAAAGTTGTCCTTTTCCGATGATTGTGCTCGCACCTGTTATTACCAAGAAAAAGGGGAAAACAGACTAATGTACATCTGCTACTCCCAGTACGGCGGTGATTGTACTAGGTATGACTAGTACTCTAACAAATGAATAGCAAGATTTTCGAGACGTGGTCCAGAAAGAACAAGAAAGAACAATACTCTACCACCGCACAGGCCCTACGATTGTCAGATCAACCTCATACCTGGTGCGCAAATTGCTTGTGGTCGAATATATGCACTTACTGAACCAGAAAACCTCAATTTGAAATCTTATCTTGATCAGTACCTGGCAAATGGATTTATCCGCCCATATAAATCACTGGCAGCCAGTCCCTTACTCTTCGTACCAAAGAAAGAAGGAGATTTGAGGACTTGCATTGACTATCGCGCATTAAACCAGATCACAGTAAAAAAACGTTATCCACTGCCCCTTATTCCCGAATTATTGGACCAAGTCAAAGACGCCCAAATCTATACCAAACTGGACCTTAGGGGGGCGTACCATCTTGTTCGAGTGAAGAAAGGAGACAAATGGAAAACTGCGTTTCGTACCAAATACGGCTTGTATGAATACCAGGTAATGCCTTTTGGACTTTGCAACGCTCCTGCTGTATTCCAGTACTTTATGAATGATGTTTTGTGGGAGTTAATCGACGTTTGCCCCCTGGTTTACATTGATGACATCTTAGTGTATTCTGCTACAAAAGAAGACCATGTCAGGCATGTCTGCTCCATCCTTACTAAACTCTGCCAACATAAACTGTATGCTAAACTCGAAAAATGCTCTTTTCATGTCACCGAAGTGGAGTTCCTCAGTTTTATACTCACACCAAAAGGTATCAGAATGAATAAGCACAAGGTAGATGCCATTCTTAACTGGCCGTCACCAACTTCATTTAAAGGAATCCAGAGTATGTTGGGCTTTGCAAACTTTTACCGCCGATTCATCCAGATTTTTCCCAAATATTGCATCCAATTACATCACTATTGAGAAAAAACAATAAAAAGTTCCATTGGACCGAAGAAGCAGAGAAGGTCTTTCAAGAACTTAAGAAAATATTCACTTCTGCTCCAGTTCTAGAGCATCCTCGCCCAGATCTCCCTTATATAGTTGAAACAGGTGCCTCTAGCATGGCTATGGGAGCTGTTCTCTCACAAAGGGACCCAGGAACTGGCCTTCTGGTCACGAACATTCTCATCTCCCAAACTCAACTATGCTATCACAGACAAAGAACTCTTGGCTATAAAATCAGCTTTCAAGGCATGGCGATACTATCTCCTTGGTGCTAGACATACTGTCACAGTCATAACTGATCATCGAAACCTGCAATACCTAAAAACAGCAAAGGCTCAATCATCCCGTCAGCTGCGGTGGGCTCTTTTCTTTGCTGAATATGACTATGTGATCACCTATCGGCCAGGAGTCCGAAACGGAAAGGCTGACGCCTTGTCCCGCATGGGTGTTGATGAAAAGGTATACATAACTCCAGATCCAGTAGCCATCATTCCAGAAGACAAACTCATGGGTCTTATGACAACATTGACACAGGGTGAACTGCAAAACAAGATCCAACTCTTAATGGATCCCACTTTCTCACAAAAGTGATGTACTCAAGGAGAACATTACACCATTAAAGACCAGTTACCATATTTTAGGAACCGTCTATACTTGCCAAGTAAAGATTTACAAGAGCAGATTATTTCGGGTTATCACGACTCCCTGATTGAAGGTCATCCTGGAATTGCCAAAACTCTAGCTAAAGTAAAACAAAACTAATGGTGGCCGACATGGCGTAAAGACATCATACAATTTATCCAATCTTGCGGTTTGTGTGCACAAAGCAAGTCCCAAAAGCAGAAACCAGCTGGTCTTCTCCAACCATTGGAAATTCCTCCCGCACCATGGCACACACTGTCCCTTGATTTCATTACAGATCTAACTCCCAGTCAAGGATTCAACACCATCTTAGTAGTTGTAGACTTGTTCTCCAAAATGGCACACTTTATTCCTTTTAAGGGTCTTCCAAATGCATCCAATTTAGCAAAAGTATTCCTGGAGGAAATTGTACGGCTACATGGCTTTCCATCGGTCTTGATCTCAGATCGAGGTAGTCAGTTCGTATCCAACTTCTGTAGGAAATGCTGTTGAATGGCCCAAATTGACATTCGACTATCCACAAGTGACCATCCTCAAACAGATGGCCAAACAGAAAGAACAAACCAAACCCACGAGCAATACTTACATTGCATGTTACATCAAGTGTAAAGAAATTGGAAGGACTTGTTATGGATAGCTGAATATGCCTATAATAATTCATAACACACCAGCACTGGACAAACCCCTTTCGACACCATACATGGTAGACATCCACCTACTTTAGAATTGGATCTCCCAACCCCTTTGGAAATGCCAGCGGTTAAAACCCTACATACGACTATTTCCCAGGCCTTCAAAGAAGCATCAAAATATGTGCCCATAAAAGGGACTCGGACATTTCGTCTCCGATATCTGGGACGTCATTCTATTGAATCCATAATAAATCCAGTGGCAGTTTAATTAGCCCTATGCCCCACTATGCAGATTCATCCTGTGTTTCACGTATCACTCCTGAAACCAGTACAACCCGGTGCTCGGGTTACTGCACCACCAAAACCAGTATTAATTGACGGAGAACCAGAGTTTGAACTACAGGATATCCTAGACTCAAAATACACCAGATCCAAACTATACTACTTAGTTGATTGGAAGGGATACGGCCCTCAAGACAGATCATGGGAACCAAGTGTATACATCCATGCACCTCGCTTAATTAAAAAGTTCCATCAGAATTACCCAGCCAAACCAGGACCAGGCAGAAGTGCCACCGTGAGAGGGGCCTTGGGGGGGAGTGCTGTCATGACCCTTGCCCCGGGCCCTCACTGGCAAGTCAGCCTACCAGTTAGGGCCAGGTTAAAGGCCTTAAAACCTCATCCAAGACTCTCTTGGAGTCAGTCCTGACGCCTTTGGCGCAGGCTCATAACCATCATGAAGACCAACATTAGAATGGGACTATTTGCTTGGGACTATTGAACTTGGGTGAGTTCAGCCAACATGGAAGCACACACATAGCTCATATACAAGGAACTGAGCTATGCGGTCTAGTCTTTTGGGTGTGGCAGGTCTGGCTCTACTTTACCTGGACTACTTTGGGTGTGGCAGGCCTGGGACTATTTTACCTGGACTCCTTTACCTGAGACTATTTAAACCACACCCAAACAGCAGAACATGCTTTGGGTTATTCTGCTGTGGGCAGCGCTCACTGTGTCCAGCTCTTTGATGCCAGCTTACCTGAAACCAAGGACCTGCAAAGAGAGAAAGAACACTACTAAACTTACCTGGAATAATATCCTGTCTTCAATCCATCGCCCACTTCAGTTCCACTCACCTGAAGGTACGAACTCCATCATCCGGCACCGCATGCATCCTGGAATACCATAATCTGGAAAGAGGAGAAAGAAGGACAGCATTAGTAAGCATTTCCTCACGTTTCCTCACGAATGAAGAAAGCCACACAATTCTTACCTGGGTAGTCATCTCCTGGTCAGTATCATTGCTGGAACATTACGGTGCTCGGCGAGGAACATCGCAAACTGCAAGGAGAGAAAAGACACAGGTTAGCAATATAAAAGGTGAAACAGCGCCGTGCATCGCGCATTACTCACCAGACAATATCGCGCACACCATGCTTCCGCCTACCGGCACATGCTCATCTGCAAACTGCATGACAACACCAAAATACCTTTCCATACATAAAAGGAAAGAAGCAAGACATTATTATTCGAACTAAGAGGAACATAAGAACTGCATATAAAGACTGTAAAGCAGCAAACCTACGGAGTCGCTGCAGGCCTGGATTCCCACAGGGGGGCTTGCGCCAGTGAAGTAACTTGGTTGCTGCTCACCCCCCACATCTACGCACCCCTGCCACGAGGAGCAGGACGGAGAATCCACCTTTTACAATATTAAAGTGAGGAGAAGGCCCAAGGGGGAGGAAGGAGTTGAGGCCAAGGGAGGTGGGAAAACATAAAGAAAATCTGGTATTGAATCCTGCTCTCCTATATTGCAGACCCATCTTTAACCAGAGGCCTTACCGAGGGACCGGGAGAGGGTTTGAGAGTGCAAATCATCCAACCAGGCTGGGTGGCGTCCCCGTGGATACCAGGTGAGCATAACAGGAGGCAGGAAAAACAAAATATAGTCAGAAGTGGAGTAGGATGTGTATATAAATAAATGGGAAAGGAAGGGTGATTAAAAGTAGTAAAAGAGGATACCGCGGAGGACATCCGAGAAGAGAGAGGATACCGGGGGTTGAACACCCGAGAAGAGAGAGGATTTTCCTTATTCCTACACTTTAATATAGCGGCTACAAGAAACTTGCATCCAGAGTCCTGAATAGAGAGGAACAAATAGTTCACTACGGCGGTTAAAGACGCGCGTGAAAGGGATGAGTTTAAACTCCATGTTGGGCTAACATATTAGAGGCATAGGTCTGTGTAACCCACTGTAGTTTGTCTAGTCTGTGAACGTCTGTTTTACGTGTTGTTTGTTATGACGTCATAGGACGAACATTTTTCCTCATGGAACTAGCATAGAAATTACAAGATTGGATACTTGAAATATTGTAGAATATAACCTGATGTTTATTGAGTAAAATAGAAGATATCAAATTTTGAGGAAAAATGGGATTGGCACTTGTGACAATTGGTGCTCGCTCATATTGTTGGCATTGTTTTAACAAGTGTTGTATAAAGAGAAAGTTAACACATTTAAATATGGAAGACATAACTCATTAGTACACCTGTGCAAACAGTTGCAAAACATGCACTTAAGCTGAAAAATTACAGTGCAGAATGGGTTAAAGGAACCGCAAGCAAAATGTTTATGCCTTGGCCACACGGTGGAGCGTTCTCTAAAACAGTCCTACAGCACAGGACGACATATCTGCATGCCACATACACAAGGAAAAAGTTAGAGAAATGCCCGTCTAGTCTAGAGTTGTGGAAAATGTACCAACAGGATAAAGAGGAGGAGCCACCACTAGATTGGATACTTAATGTATGCACCGAGGGGGGTGAGATGCCCACAGCGCCACCCACCCCATCTGAAACAAGAATTGAAGACAGTAAGGATGAAGGGTTATACCCGCTGAGAGAACTTAAAGCACAAGGTATAAGGTATAGGGTACAGCAACCCAGCATATGAGTCACCTACGCAAAGTAGTGACGAAAATCCAGACAAAGATAGAGATAGAGATATCACCTCCAAAGTCCTGAGGGACAAGGAGAGACGCGAGAACGAGAAAAAAGACCAGACACAAGCAAGTACATCTCTCGATACAGAGAGAGAAGGCAAAAGATGGAAAGGAAGCGAGGATAGAACTGATGAGATAGTATTCACACAGAACGAATGGATGGGAGGGCAGATTTTATTGAAACTTGATGGCAAAGGCATTGATGACACAAAACAAAAAGAGAAGTTAGACAATGTACAGAGAAGGAATAGGAAAAAGAATTGAGAGACGAAAGAATAAAGAAGAAAGATAGGCAGAGACGGGAACAGTTATAACGCGAAGAGCAAGAAAGGCAACGCAATCGTAAACAGAGAGCAGCCAATGATCAAGACACACAGGAGCAGTAAAGGATAGAGGAAGAACAAAGGATACGAGAGAAAAGGATAAAGAGACAAAGGGATGAGGAAATCGGATGGGCAAATGAAAATAGAGACGCAAAGAAAGAGGATGAAGATCAGGTCAGAGAAGAAGCGAGGAAGCGCAGAGAATTCGATGAAAGTGTAGAACGTAAGTGAAGACAGAGGGCACGCGATCTTGAATATCGGGAAAGGGAGTTTAAAAATCCTGAGCCAGTAGTAGACTGGGAAGATATAGAAGAATTCTTTCCCGAGTACGATTCAGTACCAGGCACGACTAGGGCGAATATCGAGGATGACTTCGACACCAGAAGCATCGAAGAGACGATCGATAGAATATATGATGAAATGGGGCTAGAACAAGTACCCCAAGGGGAGGGGGAAGACGAGTGCCTGGAGAGCACTCAGCTTTACGATGCTGAGGACCTCTCCTGAAGTAGTGAAAATAAAGAACTGTCCCTAGATCGGTTAGAAATAAGTAGGAACAAAGAGAATGCAAGAAGTTGCACGAGTTGGGCACAGACAGTGTGTAACGCTCACCTGGTTCCCACGGGGGGCTGGTCTAGTCTGGATTGCTGTGGCCTCTTCTAGCGTGATGCGCAGGACCCGGAACACCGATTGGACAGGACCTCCAAATAGTGCTTGCCTGGCCCGTAGGAATATCCTTCTGCAGATGAGAAAGGGGATTAACAGTCTGCAGAATAGTGTGCTAGCTCCCCCCTTTCCCCCTTCGTTCCTCTCTAACTTCCTCCAAACCCCGGTTTAAGCTCACCTTATGGTTTGGAAGGATGAACTCTCCATCCTGCTTCTGGTGCAGGGGTGCGCGTTCGTCCAGTTACTTCACTGGTTTTCAGAATGGCGCTGGCAAAATCCACTTGACTTTCCTGAGCGATGCGCCGTAAGTATGAAAGTTCAAAGTTCAAGTGAGGCCCCCTTTATGTTGTCTTTCTAACCTGTGATCTGTCCTTTATTTCAGGTGCAGAATGAAGGCGATGCGTCGACGGGTTAAACTGCCGAGGTGAGTAGTGATGAGGGCGATCCCTCTAAATGTCCTTATCATTCCCCAGAAATGTCTCTTGTCCTTTCCCCATAGGGGCTGGGGTACGGTACCTGCCAACGGGGCGGCGCCGACCCGAAATGTGGAAGAAAAGCCGGTAAGTATTATGGCTGTTAATCAGGCTTTCCTTCTGTGTTCCTTCTGCTCACCTTTTGTTTCTTCCTCTCTCCCCTAGGTGCAGAGATGTGGCGTCCGATGCTGACAGCCGCGATGGAGCCGGGAGATGTCTCGAGGACAGGTGAGTGAAGCGTGGCGCTGCAGCGAGCAACGCGATGCTTTTAAATGGAAGTCTTTCTTCAGGGATGCTGGCAAGAAGATTCCAGATGCAGGTAAGAAGTTTGAAATAGTCCTTGGTTTTCACCTTTCTTTTCTCTTCCTTCCTTGCAGGTCTTCCAGGTTCGAGGCGGGCGTGGCTGGAGTCCAGGAGCAGGAGCAGACACAGTGAGCGTTAAGCTGCAGGAAGCAGAACAACGCGAAGCATGAGCTGCTGTCTGGGCGTGGCTTAAATAGCCTCCAAAGAAGTCCCAGGTATGTATCCTTCCCCAACTAGGTATGTATCCTTCCATGGCCACGCCCGAGTGAAAAAATAGTCCCTATGAAAAAATAGTCCCTTTCAGGTCTCAGGGAGGCCTGAAGCGTGCAGCATGGTCTGCATCAGGTAAGTGCACAAAACACCTCCCTTTATGAGCCTGGCGCCTATGGCGCCAGGACTGATGTCCAACATGAGCCTGGCGCCAAAGGCGCCAGGACTGAGTCCAAAGAGCCCCTATAAGGGGCCGCTGGGCTTTTACCCGAGGGCATGATGCCTGCTTCCGGGGGTGCTGGGCCTGGCCTGGTGCTCCGGGGGTAGGCATCATGACACAGTGGGCCTCATCACGAGTTTGGCGGTAACCCTTAAATGCGGTGATAGCGCTATTACAGCCGCATTTAAGGGTCTGCCAAATCACGGCTTCGGCTGATTTCCCCCCAGCTCTTAGCTGGGGAGAAATCCACTGAAATCTCGTGCTCTTACCGCCGGCGGGAAATCTGCTGGCGGTAAGAGCGCAAAATTTCCCCATTGAGCCCAATGGGGAATGGGGAATTCCCGAATAGACTCAATGGGGAATGGACAATACCCGTTCCACCAAACCCGTGATCCGGCGCTATTAGCGCCGGGGGTTTGGGGGTAGGGCTATTAGCGCCGACGTTACCGCCCAACTAGTGATGAGGCCCAATATCTGAAGCTGAAAGAGAGGAGCATGAGGAAAAGGAGGAAGAGAGGAGACACAAAAAACGATTCTCAGGAGGGAAAGGGATAAGATGGCTAGATTTTAACGGGTCTGCACCGAGAGCATCAGAGTCAGCCACACAGTCAGACCGAAGTGAAGAAGTATCTTACGGTCTGAGGGGGGTGTTTCCACCACCCTATTTGAGCCAGTTAAGGTCATTGCCCAGTAGGCGGCGATGCGAGAATATTACTCCTGCAATAGACAGAAGAACAATGAGAGAGGAAAGAGAGGACTATGAGTCCCCATTTCTGTTGCTCGAGAAAGGTGGAGCGAAACCACAGTATATTCCATGGCCACACATGGATCGGGAAAACCTGAAAAACAAACTTCCAATGTTAACATCGGGAGTGGGAAAATGCATACACGAACTAGAAAAAATGACAGGTGGGAACACGTTAGCCATCGGGGATATCAAAGGTCTCTTAATCCCATACTTGGTGATAGAGCAGATGATGTGTGTACACGGGCAGGTTACCCTGGTGTGACCATAGTTAATACTGCGCACGACGGAGCTCCATTTAACAATTGCAGAGCCGTGGTATGGAAAGCATTACGAGTGCTATATCCAGACACTTCTGATATGGGAGCTATAATGACACGTAAAATGAAGGAGTCGGAGGACCCTTTGGTTTACATCCAGAATTTTCAAGACGCGTGGGTACTCGAGACGTGGGAATCTTGGGGGAAATCTATACCCGTGTTCTACCATATATTATGCTGAGGGCTGCCAGAGCCGGTACAGAAACAGCTTAAGAAATTGGTGGTAATCGAGGCCAATACAGCTGACCATCGCACACTATTGCAGGCTACTGCAAGAAAAGAATCACAAGAAGGAGGCTGCACGAAAGGGTGAGGAGGCAAAATTAGAGCAGAAGAAATTGTCAAAATACGCCCTTGAAGGGGCAATGATAACTAGCGCAGATGGAACAAGCATGCAACAAGTCAATAATCCACAGCAGAATAATCAGGGCAATACAGGGTTTTATCCCAGGGGAAGAGGATTTAGAGGAAGAGGATGGCAGAGTAATCAGGGAGGTTTCCAGAATAATCAAGGAGGCTTTCAAAATATGCAAAATGGCAATCAAGATATGGCAAATGGGAAAATGATCAGACCACTGCCAGTATGTTGGTTGTGTGGGATGACAGGGCATTTAGCACGCACATGCAGAAATCAAGGCATGATGCAAAACGGCCAAAGAACAGGAGCAGGTATAGTGAATCCACCTGTGTTTTTACAGCAGGGAGGAAATGGAGTTGCATAGAATCACACAGTGCAACAACAAACGCCAGGAGCACAGCAAGGTTTGCAACCTCAGAATTTGGTGAATTTTCCGCAGGGACAGTCTCAACAGTCACTGATGCAACTGTCACAAACAGTAAGTACAAGAACGACTGTGAACTCTGGATTGAGGAGTAACACTGGTGATGGGGGAAGTCCATTCGCACAAGGTTGGACAAAATTATATATGGACTAGGACAGCTCACTGGGAAACCTGATGTGTTCTATCCTATCAGTGACACCAGACCCTCACCAGGAACCAAGGGTGGATGTCGTTATAGGGGATAAAGAATATTCCTTCTTAGTTGACACGGGTGCAACACGCTCGTGTATACGTGAAGGCAAATTTTCTTTGTCCGGCGATGCTATAAATACTCAGAGTTTCACAGGAGCTACAAGTTGAGTTGCTTTTACAAACGCACTTCCAGTCTCTATAGGAGAATGTGATATGAATGTACCGCTGTTATATTCACGACAAACACCAGTAAACATCTTGGGTCGAGATTTAATAACAAAATTAAACATGACAATCTCCTTCACGGAGGAGGGCAAAGTATGTTCAACTCCAGGAATGCAATATTTGAACGTATGCAAAATTATTAGAGCATACACAGGGTACACATCTATGAGGGCTATGCCACTAGAGCCATAAATATTTGCATATGGAGTGCGCATGTTAATGGCAGAGCTGCCAGCCCTTTCTGAGAAAAATCATGAGGACCCCAGATGAATTTCTATTCAGACCAAGAATACCCATGTACAAGGAAAAGAGACAAGCATTTCCCTTAATGAAACACACAGCCGTGATACGATGGAAAATGGCTTTGATAGATGGTTGTAATGATGAAGGTCGACAATGGTGCACAGTAATCGCCATTGAAGAAGGATACAGATTGACTGACATCACTGATTACAATCTGTTTGATGAGCAAGCAGACGGGGAGAAACAGCAGTTGAGGTGAACCTCAGCTTTTGGGTGAAAATGATCAAAAGAGAAGTGCCTCAGAGAATGATGTTAGTACAGAACCGTCCTGAATATTTCGAGGACGACATGGCCCAGGTGCCTGTCTCAGTGTGGACCACAGGCCCCTATGACGTAGGATTATTGAAAGGAGTCGGAGAGGTGAAAATTAAACTGAAGCCAGGAGCAATTCTATCAAAAGCATGGCAATACCCATGTCCAGAGAGGCCGATGAAGGAATTTTTAAGACGATTTCGGATATGATGGAGCAGGTTATCTAAGTGAGGTCAGAGTCGTCATGCAATACTGCAGTTTACCCTATCAAAAAATCAAAAGGAGGGTCTTCTATCTTTAACAGAGTCCTGCAGATGGACCTAAGCAATATTACATTAGAAAGTGTTGTCTTACAATATGTGGACGACATCCTAATTTGCAGCACTACAGAGAAAAGATGCAGACGCGATTCTATTCAGCTATTGACTATATTGGCTGAAAAAGGATATAAAGTTGACAAAGAGAAGTTACAATATTGTCAACAAGAAGTGATGTACATAGGCCAGCTGATCTTGCATGAAGGGAAAAGGGTTACCCCAGAAAGGGCTGAAGCCGTACTGAACACGGCTAAGCCACACACAATAAAGCAGATGCAGAGCTTTTTAGGCCTTTGCAATTATATCAGGGCATGGGTCTTCGACTACAGCTCACACACCAAGCACTGCTGCAAGCCCTAAAGAAGGCACAAGTGATGAAAGGAAATATTGAATGGTCTGAGACCATGGCGGAAGGATTTGCTGAACTCAAGAGAGCCATTTGCACGTCACCAGTTTTAGGGATTCCCAATTATGCCGAGGAATTTTACCTGTTTTCTCCCACGAATGGCAGCGTTATGACGGCAGTACTCACACAGAGAACCACACTGGGGTGCAAGCACCTGGCATATTATAGTGGAAATTTGGACCCAGTGAGGAAGGGCCATTTCCTGTGCAATCAAAGTTTAGCTGCCACAGCGTTCGCCATCGAAAAGGCTACTACCATTGTAATGGGATGCTCAATGACATTGTACATCGAGCACTCGCTATTTGCTATTCTAGAGAAACCAAAAGGCACACTGACATCTCAGAGAGCTTCTGCTTATGAAGTGATCATATCAAATCCATCGATTAAGATAGTCCGATGCAAGATAGTGAACCCAGCTATGTTTATAGCAGAGCCATTCACTGAAGGAGAGCCAATACATGACTGTGCAAATTACGAAGAATTCTATGATGAAATTCCCAGAGTAAAGGAAAATATATTGGCAGATGGAGAAATTGTCTTCATTGATGGTTCTTCGAGAATCGATCAAAACGATGGACAAAAGATATACAGGCGTTGCTGTGATGAAGCACACAGCAAATGGAGAATTTCGAGTGCTTCTTAGTGCACGGATACCATCTCACTTCAGCGCAAGCTGCAGAATTATTGGCTTTGATATTCGCGATTGAGAATCACAACGACCAGGAAGTAACGGTGTACAGTGACACCGCCTATGTGACGTCCACAGTGCACACAGGCTTAGCATGCTGGAAAAGGAGGGGCTACCTCTGAGCGGACGGTACGCCAGTGCAACACGCAGCCTTATTGGACAGGCTGATCAAGGCACTGCAGCTCCCAGTGGGCATAGCGGTCGTGAAATATGCCGCCCACACGAAGGGGACAGATTTTATCTCAAGAGGAAATCAAGCAGCAGACAGCATATCTACGGGAATGAATCAGATCAGAGGCGTACAATCTAGTATTGGATCTAGTATATTTTGAACATGCACAGTAAAGAGACTTGCTGAATTATTGCATGAGTTGGACACTTCCCATAGCCCAGCAAGAGAACTATGTCCAGAAGTAATGGACAATCCATTGCTCAGACAAAAGGGGGACAACTGTTTTAGTACCCGCAGCTCACAACCAGAACCAACAGAATCCAGAGATAATATTGTTTAGAAGTTGTATTCAAAGTTAGCATATTTCAACGGATGATCGAGATGGGGATCCAGAGCAGCAATCTCTTCCTCCCTCTGGAGGAGTGACGTCCGTAATTTTCTGGACATAAATGCTGTAGATTGACCTTACAGGGGCATTATGTATTTATGCATTATATTCATCATTGTTTTACTGTCACTGACGATTAGAACTGCATTTTTTACTGCTGTACAAAGCATCCCAATACCAGTGCACCCACCTAATGGTGCACACATGAAGACCACAAAGGCACCCAAACCTTACATAGTCATTCCCGTCCCTATGAAATCTGATGGTGGACTGAGTGAACCTGAGATGGATGTGATTAGCAATGACACACACACACGTATGTAGCAAGCAAAGTGAAAAGCCGGAGACAGGGTCGGCAGAGTGTGAATGTAAATATGTAAATAGGTTACTGACAACCACAAGCATGCAAATATTGAATGCACACACACCAGGCCTAGTGTCAATAACTGCAGAACCACAATCCAAAGCATGGAAGAAGAAGAGACTGCCTACTATGAGAAATTCCATCACAAGTGAAGTGAAAAGACAAATGGAAAAAGCTGAACTCCTGAAGCGACGAAAGGAGCTGGAGGAGAACCAAACAGAGACAACATTGCCAAGCACATATGTTCCAGTAAAGGGGACAAGCACAAGTTCTACAATGCAGCCATAAACTAGCCCAATGACAGAATGGATATGGACACTTTTGACCAAAAGAGAAGGAATGCAAGAGGAGTTGGAGAAGAAACCAACAGAAATGACATTAATGAACACCCCTAATACTACACTGATAAAGACAAAGACAAGCTCAAAGAAGATCTCACAAGCAAAGCAGATAGCAGAATCAATACGGCCATCGTTAGCCAGAGCCAGGAAGAGGCAAGAGGAAATAGAAAGAATTGCCAGACTTTCCTCCACTCGACTAGCACAGATGAAGATACCTGCATCATGGACCGGGATACCTGAGAATCCTCCAGGAAGAAGGAGCCATACAGATGCATTCAGGGATGTAGTTATAGCGAACTACATGAAAACCTTAAGGATTAAGAGAAGCATACACGGAGACGACAGTGAACTAAACGATTACATTGAACAGCACAACACAATTGGGAAACAACATTTGGTACCAGTACATGTAAGAAGTGGGAAGACGGATTTCACAGGGGAATGCTTTGTTTGTGCACTCCTACCGTATAGCAAGGGGAAGTCCAAAATCTTCATAGCTGTAGAAATTGACATCCAGACAGCACACTGTCTCTCGCACGTAGCAATGTGCAAGGCCAGAGGCCAGTTCATGGGAAGTGATGCCTCAATGAAATGGGCAACCGAAGCAACCGACCCAAATGAAGATGATAATGTCCAGGACATAAAGACAAGAAACAATGGAAAGACAAAACACATTGTGATCAGATATGAGAAGCCTGGAGTTAAAAGAGCGGAGATTAAAAGAGAAGCAAATCAAAAAATGAACGTCCAAGGAAAAACTCCAGAAGAGGCTCAAAGTTGAAAAAACAGAGGCCAGTTGCTTTCACCAGACGAATGGGAGAAAGGAGTAGTGATTTGTAGGGCATGGATGGTCCTTGGAGCATGCAAAGAAGCAATTGAAAATGCATACAGGATATGCAAGCCATTATGGCCAAAGCTTGCCAAACTGCTGACATGGGTTGAAGACAGAGGAGGACCCTTGCAGATAGTGCCACTGGAAAGCCCAAAACTGAGGTTCAGAACTAATGGCACAAGAAAGATGGGAGAGAATCAGAACTGTGGACACATTTTTGATGCTCCAGGAATGGTGCATGGAACTGCAGTAATTATGGATCATTATTGGGCATGTGGATCCAATGCATACTTCAGACTGCCGGGAAACTGGGGAGGTATATGCACAACAGTGAATGTCCAGCGTTGGTGATCCCAAAGAGTGACCTGAATATTGACAGTTTCCCAAAAGCAGATGCTCACCTGAGGAAGAAGAGATCTGTGGAACTGCTGAATCGAATGAAGAGAGAGAATTACTTCTCTGCCAAATCAGAAGAAGCTTTTCATGCAATCCCATACGAACACAGGCTGTTCAGCCTCACCTCATCAGTGTTCACGACAATTTTCATGCCAAGATTTCAAATTGGAGCAAATACTCATTCGCACACCCTACAGATTTGGGCCTAGGGTGTCCAAGCCACCAAGGAAAACAGGGAACCCCATGCATTTCCAAAAATAGGACGCCTGTGGAAATCCGCAGAGGTCTGACTTGCGCAAATCGGCCAGAATGTGTTACCCAAAAACCTTGGCAAAGTCTGAAATGTGGCAATGAAAACCCATTTTCCACACATTTCACCCGGCTCACCCACTGAAACACGCCACCAACAACACATGGCCTACCGTCCTGCGTTCCCACACGTGTCCCGATGAAAACAGTACCTCATATGTGTGGGTGCATCTACCTGGGTGCCAAGGGGAAAGCCTACCATCCTCTCACCGAAACACGTCGCCAACAACAGATGTAATACATACCTGCGTTCCCACAGGTATCCCGACGAAAACGGTACCTCACATGTGAGGATGCACCTACCGGGTAAGAGGGGGGATCTCATGCTGCCCTCCCTGGAGTTACATGCCCCTTCCTAGGAGCAGATAACTGCCCTCAGGGAGGGCTGCATGACATGACCCCAAGTCCATTTTGGGTGGGGGGGACAACCCCTTCCCCTTTCCATAAAAAATATTTCCTGGTGGTCCAGTGAGGGGGGGCACTCCCCCCAACACCAGCCATGATATTTTTTTCATTTTTTCTTTTTTTGCCCCCCACCCCTGGGGTCAGATGGTCACCCATCTGCCCCCAGGGGTCTCCATACATGTGGCCCCATGCTTTGGGGCCTCGAGGGGGCAGGGGGCCGCTTACCTAGTAAGCAGCCGCCCACTTTCAAAAGACATCCCTGGTGTCTAGTGGCCCTGCGCCCGATCCGGGAGCAGCAATGCTTACACAAATGGTGTTGTTGGAAAGGGGAGAATCTCCCCTTTCCAACGACCCCATCACAAAATAAATCCCTGTTGTCTAGGGTCCCCAACCCCCTCCACTCTTCCCATAGCTTTTCTTCTTAGGCGTTTTTTTTTGCCCCCCCACCCTGGGGGCAGATGGTCACCCATCTGGCCCAGAGGTCTCCATACATGTGGCCCCATGCTTTTGGGCCACTGGCGGATGGGGCTGCTTACTTAGTAAGCAGCCTCCCTTCCCCCGCACTGTAAAGACATCCATGATGTTTAGTGGCATTGCTGCCCACGATCGAGCGCCCTGCGCCCGATCCAGGAGCAGCAATGCTTACACAAATGGTGTTGTTGAAAAGGGGAGAATCTCCCCTTTCCAACGACACCTGCCTTGATCTCTGGCTTGAAATACAGACAGAGATCAAGGCAGAGCAAGGTGGAGACTCACCTTGTGTTTTCACCGCAGCAGCCGAAAATGGCTGCTGCAGTGAAAATACTTTCACTTTCATGTCGGCGTCCATTACGCACACCGACGTGAAACTGAAGGTAATCCAGCCCCCTGGAAGTGAGGGGGGACCTCCCCCTCACATAGCCCGGGGGTTGGATTACAGAGTGCTAAAAAGGACAAGCTATCTCGTCCTTGGCACTACAGAGGTAATGGCAAGGACGAGATATCTTGTCCTTGGCCCTTAAGGGGTTAAATATAATAAACCTTATAAAAATATGAAGTAAAACCATAGCATGGTTTGGGACAAACAGGGGAGGACAGACACGACACGGTAAGGGAAGAGTAGGGAGAGGGAAGAGCAATACATGCAATAAAAGGAGCATTTTATGTTAAGCAATCATTAAAGGCATTACATTTGTTATGAAACTTAGGTAGAGTTTTTGTTGATAATGCATACATTTTTTCAATTCTGTGAAAAGAGCAAACAGAGTTCCACCATAAATCATAAGTTAATTTTTGAGCATTTTTCCAATTAGTCACAATGAGATGGAAGGCAACATATACCAGAAAATTAAATAAATCAGATGAAGTAATATGTGACATATTGGGATTTACTACAGCTCCAATCATGACATTACATAATGTGAGAGGTTCCTGAAACGAAAACATTTTTTCTAAGCATTTCCATATATGAGTCCAAAATGTAAAAACAAAATTATAGTTAAAGATTGAATGAAGTAAATCTGCAGGAGAAGATTGGCAGGACCAGCATGCACTTTGACTGGAGTTAGACATTTTGGCAACCCTTTGTAGTGTAAGATAAGCTCTATGTAATATGAAATAGTGTGTTTGAGTGAGATTTGCAGCCACAGAAGTGGAAAAGCATTAAAGCTATATCTTAGTCCATATTTCTTCAGTGATATGTAAGTTCCAATCAGATTCTCACAGGGTATATAGAGTTTAGCGTTAGTATCAGTGGGCTGATTGAGAATGGAAGAAAATGTGGATGCTTTGGTGGCGTGAGAGTACAAAATGAGTTCTAAATATCTTGAGAGAATTTTATGTGTATAATGAGGAGTAGCTTTAGCAATATGTTTAGTGAAAATGGAATAGGTGTTAAAATCTGATTAATTTAAATTGAAGCGAGTACAGAGGTCTTGGAACGGTATAGGAACATTATTCTTAAATAAATGTGAGACTAGGAAAATTCCGGCTGAGTACCATTTATGTAGGATGCAAAGTTTGGGTTTATGAGAAAAAGCTTTATTAAACAACAAAAAGGCGCTGGAGATATCTTGGATATTATCACGTGTTGTAATTAAGCAATTCCATGCTTGTTTGAAGGAGTATAGAAGGGGAAGTTTTTTGATTCCAGGCCATAAGGATGTTTTGAGAAAGTGAGTAAAGGACAAAGGAGTAATGAGTTTTGATTCCAAAAGAATCCTTGAGGGGGTGTTAATAAATTGGGGTTCAGAAGTTAAACATAAGGTAATTTGTCTTAATAAAAATGATATCTGGTATTTAAGGAATTCTGGAAAATTCACTCCCCCGAATGTTTACTGGATTTCAACTTATTGAGAGCAATTTTGGCAGATGTATCTTCCCACAGGAATTGAACTAACATTCTGTCTATATTTTTAAAGAAAGAATTTGGGACTGGTACTGGTATCATAGAGAGCTAATAGAGAATAATGGGACCAAGAGTCATTTTAATAGAGTCCAGTCGGCCCCACCAAGAGAGGAACAAAGGAGACCAGTGATTAATGGATGAGTTAACTTTATCAATAATCATATTCTGGGTTAGGTTTAGGGTCGACTCGAGGTTATTAGCGATAGGGATCCCTAGGTATTTAACAGACGAAGTACACCATTTCATTCCGCAAAGAGGTGAGTTTGCTAATGTTCATCAATTTGTAAGGGGCAAGATTTCAGATTTGTCATAGTTCAATTTATATCCAGAGACACAAGCAAATTGATCTATGGTAGACATAAGTGCTGGGAGGGAAGAGTTGGAATCTGATAAGTAAAGTCGAATATCGTCCACATAAGCAGTGAACTTAAAAGTAAAATCTTTAATCGTGATACATTTAATGCCTTCATTGATGGTAATACTTTGGAGTAAAGGCTCTAAAGCTAAAACAAAAAGGAGTGGGGACAGTGGACAGCCCTGTGTAGTGCCTCGTGAGATGGGAAAAGCTTTAGTGAAGGTGTTATTAATAGAAATCCTGGTTGAGGGCTATGAATGATATTCAGGTAAACCTAAGGCATATATAAGTGGAGACCCGTACGAAATATTTGGTTATAAGTACGTTGCATGTAGTATTGACAAATTGCAAAAGTTAAAAACACAGTGTTCTTTGAAACGTTTCAGCCGTTTCAAAATGGCCTAAGCTTTTAGCCTCCGAAATAGAGCATTGCCTCTTAAACATGGGAAGGAAACAAAGTACTAAGAACCATAGAGTTCGGTTAGTCTTTTAAGAGTGTCCCCTCCATAGAGTTCTCTGTATGTGTACAAGCAGCCGGAGGTCTGTGAAACAATACTGCGCTCTAATTTTTTAATCCTGTGAGCACATTCAAACTGGAAATGTATTCTGACTGATCGCTGTTGGAAAGTTATTTTCTGTAACAATTTGTGAAAACTTGAAGGCAAGAAGATGGTGCAAGGATGAATGGGAGTGCAATCCCGAGCATAGCTTTTTACGCTTTTTTCCTTTCTTCCATATATATGTGTGTATATCTAAGCTTAAGCAAAACCTTGTCAATACAATGGCTCTCTTCCAGTTTTTAAATATTTTGCATATGAGAACGCAGTCCTTAAGTCCAGTTATTAACAGCAAAGGAAGGGTGTAGCCTCTGCCAGAATGCTTATTAAAATACAATTTTAAAAAATGTCTATGAAAATAACTGCTATTTCAATTTTTATTTTCCAGCCATCCGCCGTGGTTCATACGATATTGCCTCTCTGCTAATCAACTGCAATACTAACGTAAATTTGCGATGTGTCAATGAGCGGACAGCTTTGCATGAAGCGGCAAGGCTTGGCCACAAGGACATTGTTCAACTTCTGATCCTTTCTGGGGCAGATCCTGACCCACACAGCTCCTATGGGCTTACTCCGCTGGCGTTGGCGGCTCAAAACGGGTACATAGAAATTATGGAAATGTTAGTGCGAAAAGGTAAGAATTGAATTAATAGTTATGGAGTCATGGAAGTGTTTAAGACTGCACTGGTAAGCTTTGTAAATCGTTTAAATAGTGCTAATTCAAATAAAACAGTATATGTTTGACTCTTTTTATATATTTTGTGACAAAACCCAAGAAAAGTCCATAACCCAAGAAGAGTAAAGCTAAAAATAAAATTTCAGTTACTCTTTGACACCACATAGGTACATCACACTGTGTTAGCTCCACAAAACACACAGACCGGATAATTGATAAAACCCAAGATGGCCGACAGGGTTTATAGCATCTGAATTTCCCCAGCCATGTGACAGCCACAAAGCAGAGCATGAAGGGAAAAGTGGCACAGCTCTAATTCCCAGAGCCAATATAATTTTAAAAGAAAGCAGACGTACTCTTCCTATCAATCAGGATGCAAGAAGAGTGAATAAAAAACGCATAAGTGGTGAATAAGAAACAGTCGCTGTCAGTAGAAGGAGGTAAATGGTTTGTCTGTTCTCCAAAGATGCTGAGGGAAACAGCCTCTGACTCACGGTTATTGGCTGCTGCAGCGAGAAGCTGATACTGGAGAAACCTTCTACGAACCCTGAAATCACAGTGCACCAGAAGTACTTGCAGTGTACCTATAGCATGAGAGGGAAAATAATAAACTAAAACACACTTATGATATGATATGATATGATAGTTTATTTATATAGCGCCTATACACAATGTGTTTCAAAGTGCTTCAAGGCAAGGGAGGGAACAAGGGAAAATACAACCACATTCTTACAGGCCATGAACAGTAAGGATGGGAAATTAACTATTGTACTCGGCCTGACGCCACATTTCAGATAGTGCAAGAGCTAAGACCTAGATAAGGATGGGAGGGGGAGAGTGGGAAGGAAATGGAAACAGACGGGCGACTACCGTACTAGGCCTGACAACATTTCTGGTAGAGCCAGAGAAAAACAAAAGGTGAGGGAGAGGGGTGCAGAAAGGGCGGGGAGGAACAAAACAAGCGACTATCATACTAGGCCTGACGACATTTCAGATAGTGCTGGAGGGGTAGTGGGGAGGAAAAAAAAACAGTAATGGGAGGGTGGAGGAAACAGGCGAGGTTGCTATCATATTAGGTCCAGGGACAATTCTGATAGAGTAAGTGCATAGAAGAAAGTAAGGGGAGGAGATAGGAAAAGGGAGAAGGGAAAGGAGGAGAGAAAAGAGAGTAAGCAGTCAAAAAGAGTGGAGAAGCAAGAGTGGAGAGCCAATACAATTGCAGAAGTCAGTAGTAGCACATAATGTTGCAAGCCAGGATACGAAATGAAGATGGGAACAGCATGATTCAGGGCCACCATGAGTACAAGATGCAAAGGAATCGTGAGGCTGAGAGCCATTGGAAGGTTTTGAAAAGTTCTTAGAGCCAGTGTCAGACTGTGGCATAAAAAGTGGGCCAGAGTTGCAAATGGCAGTTCATTCCTTTTGTGACAGGCTTTATGAATAGTGCCCTAGATCATTTTGTTGTTGATAAAATATGATGCAAATTGAGCAATTTAAAGAATATTTATTCAGCAACAATGGTCCAAACTACTAGCTGCATAGTGAAGTAACTCATCAAGCTGGCCTACATTGGCCAGAAATATTGCCCACTTTGACCACCAAAGACTGGCCCACACCAGCATTTTGTGCTTTGCGTTTGGGCATTGCCCTTTTGCCTTATAGGCCTTTCCGAGCCTGCGTAGAGCCAGACGGGGGTGCTGAGAAGCATGAAGGATACCTAGATCCTGAGCGGTGCATTAAGATGTTTAAAAAGAATCTAGAAAGAAGCAGAGAAACTTGAAAACATGTGGACCCGAGAAGAACTGAGAAATGTAAAACACTTGGGAGTACATTACAAACCCAACTTGAGAATAGCAACATTTTGAAATTAAATAGAGGAGAGAGTTAAGTAATGCAGACAAAAACATAACAATGTGCAACACCTTGTCTTATAAAGTAATAAAGATTTACAATTTGAGACAGAATAACAATGCCCGTGTGTTATTAATACTGCTTCACCACTTTCAGTGTTAGTAATGGCATTACAAATATGTTATCGAATGTCCCAGCCTGCCTTAAAAAGAAAAGGTTCACCCTGGAAAGGCATCTGTATAATCATGGCTCATAGAGAGGTTTCAGAAGTTCAGTTAAAATGATCTGAACTGTCCTGAAACCTCTGCAAATCAGCCACTTGGAGATGTCAGAACCGAGTCAACAACAGAAAACAAAGTCAGGGTCATTCCGTAGACCAATTGAAAACATAACATCAATCTGAACAAGCAGTGCTCAGGCTTCTGGAAGACAGAAGTCCTTCATCAGCACTCTAGCTCAAAGTAAGGTCTTGGTGAGCCTTGGCAAGATCCTCAAAGGCTCAGGGAAGCAGCGTGCGTAGATGGGTTTATGCTGGTCCCAAACTCTGCCACAGTCTCTCCTAGAACCTGGTCCTTGACACGCTGAACAGACTCATTGCCTTCTGAATAGGCACCACCTCCCAACCTCTTTCGAGATCTATCTGACCTTGCCTGGCTTTCTTGCCTTCTCCTCAGACCAGGCTTTTTTCTTTTCTTTTACTAGATGAGTAGCACATCCCACAACCATAATAATTGTGTGATAACTTCCGTCTGGGCCTAATTATTGTGAGAGGATATTCCCTCAAAAAACGAATTACAAAATAACAAAGCCTAAAACGCCAAGTCTCCCTCCACATTTACAATTTTAAAAAGTGCTAAAAAACAAAAAGGCAACGCGACAAAAATAAATCTGGTGTTTTCAGCCTTGTTTTAAATTCAGTATTTCAACATAGCACCTTGTGAAAGAACTGCAATTATTTACTTAAACTTCAGAATCCTCACCTGTTTTTCTTTAATTGGCATTTGTCAACACAGCCCCGCAAGGGCACCATCTTGCTTTCATTGTTGTTCCGGTTCCATATCAGTTTGAGAATGTGTGGTCCTCTGCTTTCCATTCCAGGCAAGCGTCTCCAAGGCCACACTAGCTCCCACTTTCCTTTGCTACAGTTCCCGAACAGCAATCCTGAGCCGCTGCATGGGGGAATGCACTGTGCTCAGATAGTCTCTGGGAAAACCAGGTACTCTATTCCAAATGGTTTGTCACTCTGGGATCTGCAGGCAGGCAAACACTATAATTCACAGCCATGGGCTAGGTCTACCACTCCAGTCAGCTTCACAACAGTATCTATCTCCAAGGGTCCTTGCCTAATAGAATCAGTCTGGCATTTCTCTTTACTATTGGGACCAACCTCCTTTGTCACATCGTGGGGATGTCTACGAACATGGAGGGGGCTTTTGGGACTAACACTAAGGATGCCTTCAATTGCGAGTCCTAAAGGACTCTAGTTCTCTTGTTCGATTTTTTCAGGACACAGCTGAGGTGTGGAATGTTCCCATTGTCCCAATCTTGTTCTTTAGTGGGTTGCCCTGTTAGGCCACAGGGATCTTTTAAAGATATCAGGGGTTTCACCTGGATGTATTTGGTATCACCTGTGGATTGGAATTCAGCCATCACCCTGATGTTGGTGATGGAGTGGGAAGCCTGAGTGATCTCCCGTGTGCCTCTTCCGGGCCCTACATCATGGAGCAGGTTATATCACCCATCCCCCACAGTCACCCCAGTCCCTTCACCCAGGCTCCAACATGGGACTTCATCATAGAATTCAGAGCCCTATAACGGCTATAACATTTTACAGCAACAATTAATAAGACTTGAAAAATGTTCAGAGCCTAAAGGGTGTGGCCTCCCTGGACCTGAAAATGGTAAACTGTCTTATGTTATATCAGTTAAGAGGTCCAAGATAAGACCTGTGAGGCCGCTGAGGGACAACTAGAGAACATAGTATTTTTTCAAGACGAAAAAGTTACATTACAAACCCACCTTGAAAAGATAATGACACAATATCTAGTGGTTAAATGTTAAATGTTATATGTTAAAGGTATTTTTACCGTGCACCGTCACCAACGGAATTGGTCCCCAGGCGCTCAGGCGGATCTGTAAATGATAAAGGTGGGATGGGTTAGTAAGGTGAAGAAGGGAGTAGGATAGTGAGAGGAGTGGTGTTCTGTTGGCGGCTTCAACTCAGTATACACCGGGTGTTGAGCTTTGGTGCGGGTATCGGATCAGAGTCAGTCCACATGTGCTGTTGTTCCGGCTTATGTGTAGTTGCAGTGTGAGTTTTTTGAGTTAGATAAGTATGCAGAGTATGAGCTTATATTGGTTAGTGGGTTACCTGACCTTTACCATGCTAACATTCACAGTTCTGTCCGAGTCTGGCACCTGCCGGCCCACACACTCCCACCCAGACGCGGCGCAGGCCAGTGTCTAGGACTCCATCCAGGTGTGGTCATGCCAACATTCATACTTCTATCTAGATGCAGCGCAGGCCAGAGTTTACAGATCTGTCCAGGTGTGGGCATGCTAACACTCACAGCTCCATCCAAACGCCACGCAGGCTGGTGTTCACAACTCCAAGTGTGGCACATGCTAGCATTCACATTTTTTCTCGGCGTGGGCATGTTATCCTTCAATCAATCCTATCCAGATGTGACGCAGGTCAACGTCTATCTAGGTGCGTCTGCCGGGCCGGATAAGTTCGTCTGTTGAGTGATATTTCTAAGACATCACGCAAAGCTACAAAATAAAGAGCGGGAACTATCTGAAGCAATCATATCTCTCTGAACCCAGGAGCAAAGATAAACTGTCAGGAATCCTGGATTTGTGGACTTATTGATTGTTTGAGCTGACCTGCAAGTGGGAAAACAGTACCTGTTTATTGAAGAAAGTTGTCCTGCAGATCCTTTGGCTAAAACAACAAGAGGAAGATCTGCTGTTAAAATGTAAGATTCCTGACCAAGAAATCAAGAGGTGTTCCAAAGATTAGAGCTATTTAAGACCCAGCTTGAAGCTGATAAAAACAGGACAAGTCCCACTCACCTGCTAGGAATTAAAACTTAGAACTGTGTCCTATCTACTTCAAAGAAATGAACAGAATAAACTGCTGAATAATTAAGCGTGGCGTGGAAAGACAAAAACCGAGGCCATAGAAATTGGAAGGAGAAAATCCAAGATGTGCTGACTGATGTGGATCCAGTAATGATAGGAAAAAATATCCCTGTACCGCTTACTCCATGGAGACCTCAGAGAAAAGGTTAAGGTGGGACAAAACCAGAGACCCAACATGTAACATTGACCTTAGTGAAAAATTGCTCCTTTCTTGAGATTAAAGTATAGAAACAGAAAAAGCATGTGATTGCTAGATGCCTTAAAGAACTCAGACGAGTGCCACACTGAACCAGCAGTAACACTGAACCACAGCAATATAATTGTAATTGTTTATTTGTAAAGCGCTTTTATACAAGTGAAGTGCTTCAAAGCGGGAAGGGAACAACGGAATAAAGAGTCATTCTTAGGCCTTGAAGTTTCGAATTAACTAACAAAGACAAGCATACAGGCCTGACGGCATTGCTACCAGTGAAGTGCATGGGTTCATAGTGATAATTTCGACAAGAAAAATGTCGAAAGTCAAAATGTGGAAAAAAAAATGTCGAAAAAAAATGTCGACTTTTTTTTTCAATGCATTTTTTTTTCGGAATGGGGGGGTTCCCCCCCAACCCCCCTTTTTTAAATGTTTTTTTTAATTTTTCCCTTTTTTTTAACTCCCGAACCCCTAAAATAAATATATAATTAAAAAAAACGAAAGTCGACATTTTTTTTTTCCACATTTTATTGTCGACATTTTTGTCTATCGACATTTTTTTTTCGAAATTATGACTGCCCACCAAGTGCATGACAGGCAGGAAGGCGAACGGGGGAGTAGAGGGAGAAGACATACAATCCATATTCTACCATATTAAGCCAGTAATGCTTCAGATTGTGCAAGTGCATGACAAAGAGTGAGGTGCTAGGGGAGGGGGGAGAAGGAGAGGAACATACAGAACAGAACTACCGTATAGGCCAGGAGAACTAGGCTGAGTGCATTCCAGAGCGGGAGTCAGCCGCAGGAGTCGAAGGAGGAGAGTAGGTGGAGGCAAAGGCAGCTGTTGGCACTCTTTTCATGGTTCGGAAGACCTTGAAGGTGTTCAGTGGTGCAGGGTGTGCCAATGCTAAAGGAGAAGATAGCTTGAAGTGTGAGGAGAGAAGAAACTATTCATTCCAGGAGAGAGAGGTAGTGAGGGGAAAGAGAGAGGGATGTCTGTGGAGATTAGAGCATCCAGGTAATGGCCTGTGGTGTGCATCGGGCCAGAAGGTAGAATGGAGAGAGAAAGAGAGTCACATAATAATAATAATAATATTTTTATTGTGTTATAGTTTAAGTTATAAACTTTACACAAATTTCACATTACATAACATATAATATTAAAACATGATCCAAAAACAATTTTAGGTACAAATGATTCAGAATCCAAATACAATTTTAAATACAAATAATTCCTATCTTTTACCGAAAAAGTTAAAATAGAAGAATATATAATCTATATACATATGTTTCATACAATCTATTTGGTATTTACCCGCATATAATGAGTATAGTCATCTATAGAGTTATACCCAACCTAACTTCAATTTGCAGCCAGATAGTGTACAAGACTGTCAGCAGACGTATACTGTTAGAGTTGAGACAATGATGCCAAAACAAAGCTTCCCCGATATGCGTGGTTTCATGGACATAGCTGGCAAAAAGAGGGGAAAATATGCTGGCCATCTCTGGACATTCAGTCAATAGATGCTTTGCCGTCTCCAGCTGCTCTTGGATTTTACATAGTCGGCATATGCGCTTCTCAACAGCAATCATATCTTTTCTCCCTGTGGTCATAAGCGTAGGTAGTTGTTCCAGTCTGAGCAACAATATGAACCGTCTAAGTCTGACAGATGGACAGATATTCAGATATTTCTGGGCTTTCCTAAAGTCGAACAATCTATATTGCACAAAATGGTAACTGCTCAGGCTCTTAAGATGTTCAAAATTCTCCAGCCAATCCCAGAGATCTACACGTTTGCTTAGTGCTCTATTTACTTCCTCTGAGTATTTATCATCTCTGTGTTGCCAGCCAATTTCGCGGAACATATTATTCATCTGGTCGACGGTTGTGGAGATCGAACTTTCCTTTTCTAATTCCTGATGGACCGCTGTTAGTAGGCCATTACTTACATCTCGGGTCATTCTAAGATAAAGCGAGGCCCTCTTTTTCAGTACTAAAGCCTTTAACGAGGTCAGACCCAATTCTAATCTGATAATGGCCACAGGAACGGAGAGAGATAGGCCCAGAACATGTCGCCAAAATTTACCCTCTAGCACCTGTAGCCATTTCAGATCAGACTCCAGGAGGCCTTCCAAGCCATATGTTACCGCTGGAGCAAACACCTGGATATAGAGTTGACGAGTCCCCCACAGGCTAAAACCGCCTTGTCCAACAGTAAATCTATGGAACAAGGCAGTCAATTGTGACGCTTTAATACGGCGTGTTTGTTTACAGGCGACATAATCTCCACGATCTTCAAAATCTATGCCTAAATAGCGGTACTGGGGGACATAGGAAATGTTCGCTAGCCCTACTGTGAGTTGCACACGTGAGGCCTTCTTTTTAGTATATCTCATAATCTTTGTTTTACCTAGGTTAATACTCAGCCCATTCTTTTCTGAATACTCCCAAAGTGCCACCGCCGATCTACGCATCCCACTGATGGTATGGTCAAATATCACCAGGTCATCTGCATAAGCTAATACTGGGCAACTTGTTTTTCCGATTCTCGGCGGACAATTGCTAACATCATTTATAGCGTCTGGGATATCATGAACATATAGGTTATAGATTAGGGGTGCTGTTACACAGCCTTGTTTGACTCCCCTATTTTGCACAATATTTTCAGTTGTGTGGCCTTCTTGGTCCAGCTTCAATTTAACTGAGTTGTTCGAGTGCAAAAGTCTAAGATAATATATTAAGCCTTCCGGACAGCCCATTGTTTGTAGTTTTTTCCACAGACGGCTACGAGGTATAGAATCAAATGCCGCAGAGAAATCTATGTAAAGTGCATAGAGAGGGGCAGATCCACTTCTCAATGCTCTAGATCGCAAGATATCCATTACCATGATGTTATGGGCAGTAGAGTAACCTTGTCTAAACCCACTTTGGAATCTAGACAGTACTCCTTTACCCTCGGCCCAAGATTGTAGTTCATTAAGCAAAAGTGAGGCAAATATCTTTCCCGTAACATCTAACATTGAGAGCAACCTATAGTTGCTTGGATCAAGTCTATTACCCTTTTTAAAAACGGGAATTAATATTGCCGTCTGCCAGGAGCAGGGAATTTTACCTGTTGTTACAACTTTCTCAAACAGGATATTTAGGAGACTCGCCCAAAACTCAGGGTACGCTTTCATAACAATGTTGGCCAGACCATTGGGTCCCGGTGCTCTTGACGATTTTATTTCTTTGATTTTATTCAGGATGAGCTCGTATGATATAGGAAATGGGACCTCACAAGGCGGGCTGCCCAACATTGTTTCTTCCTCGCCCTCTATATTTCTGTTTTCCAGAAATTTTACCCACACTCTCGCTTCAATAGGGTTAACTAGGGCCCTTCTCTGTGGGCCTTGTGCCTCGCTCAGAAGGGACCAGATGTTACGGGTCTTTCCTTCACATATGGTTCTCACCAGTTTTTGCCATGAGAGTAGCTTATCCGCCCTTTTTTTTGCCTTAATGGCTGACCTGAATCTATTTTTGATCTCTCTAACTGTTCCATAATATACTTCTCCAAGGGCCATTATTTTCTTGGCCCTACGCAATTCACCTCTACATTTGCGTTTCATATCTCGGATTATTTTATCAAATGGCAGTTTATTTCCCCCACTACCCATCATTTGCCCCATAGGAGCAACCGCATGTTTACCTGCAAAAACACGAATCCAATTCTCTATGGAGTTAATGGCCATTACCTTAAGTTTGGACAACTCATTGGTCTCTACTGTTCCCAAGGTTTCAACTGCACGTACTATATTTTTATCAGACCAAGAGATCCTAGTACCTGCATTGTTGACTTTTACCAAACCCACATTACTAGATGGGGACTGTTTTCTGGGAATTCTCATCACACATTTTAAAGCCGCATGATCGCTCCACTCATTAGGCATAACTATCAGATCTTCAATCTGTTCTTGAAGCCTGGGGCATATAAATACGTAGTCCAGCGTGCTATGAAAAACACCATTGGACCATGTATATTGCCCAGGATAGTCACTGACGGTTCTACCATTGAGCATTATCATTTCCCAGGATTCGAACAGATATTCCCATACATTGCCCTTCTCATCTTTTCTATTATGAGCCATAGCTCCCTTTTCTCTCAGTTTCGGATTCTGCGTTTTGCACTCCCATCCTCTCATGTGGCAATTAAAATCTCCCACAACCATTACCCCCGCATCAGTAGTTGTGTGTAGCCAATTCGCCAACAAGTCCTGTAAAGAGTCTTGCAATTGTTCATTCAGTGTTGACCCAGGAGGATTATACAGGCTCACCAACAAAAATGAGCCCATGGAGTCATCACCATCAATTATCACTTCGACTGCAAGTAAGTTGCTTTCACAATTACATTCAATCTGCCTGGACCCCAAAGTGTTAGCCACTCCTATAGCAAGACCACCAAAAGGCCTGCCCTTCACGCCTCTTGAAGTGGCTGAGTGGAACAGCTTATAACCGTCTAATAACAAAGGGTCTATGGCCCATGTCTCTTGTAGACAGAAACAGCTGCATTTATTGAACATTTTCGTGGAGCCCTCTAATGAGAGTAAATGTGAGAAGCCCCGGCAGTTCCATGATACAATAGATAGATTTCATTGTTTCTTTAGAATCTCGGGAAGGGCATTAGTCAACCATTTCAGCACTTGTTGGACATCTGCTACTTCTATCTTCTTGTCTATAGGTTTGTTTGAGCAGATTGCTGTTGCCACACTTATGGCAACTTCTTCCTCCGGGCAGCATGGATCTATTTCATTTAGGTCAGCATCCACTTCCACATCTGCTGTTTTTAATTCTTCTTTGTGCTTTCTTAGTAAATCCGCCGTAGCCAAGAACTTACAATGAAGCGCAGAGACATTTGGATTGGGGCCTTTCAAAGGTTCCACAAATTGAAAGTCGTCTGAGGTTAATACCCGGAGTTGTGGAACAGAATATAATCTTATCAGCAATTCCAATCGTGATAACCATTTGTTGACCTTACTCTGGTAGAGGTTCTTAATCAAGCATATACGACTACCTTTCTTCTCATTCTTAGCTAGCATAGTAGCCGTTTCTTCAGCTAGTGAGTCTTCCAGCACTGTCAGTTGACCTGCTGGTTTAGCCGTGTCTGCTGCAGTGATATCTCTCTCCTCCACCTCTTCCACCGTCTCTTCCATTTCTTCCCGGTCCAATTTGGGCTCTTGTTCAGGGAGTAGCCAACTGGTCAAATATCCATCACGGGCTGCCTTCCTTTTCTTGGCTCTTGCTGCTCTTTTCCTGGATTTCTTAGTTAGTGTTCCCATCGCGCTCTTCTCTAACGTTGTTGATTGTGTTGCACTATCTTTTTTAACCTTATTCGCTTTTCTTGCTAGCCTCTTCTGTTTTTTGGAGAAGAGTGGGTCAAGACTACTCATCTCCTCCTCAATTTCCAAGTTTTGTTGCTCATCAGTCTCGCTTGCCATATGGATAGCTTCAGATAGGTTTGCTTCTGCATCTTCGACAGAGATCGATCTCCCCTTTTTTTCCCTGACTAGAATATCCATATTGGCCAAAATCCGCCCCGACATTTTCAACAAGATCTTGAGCGCAAATTGCAATGATGCTACTGATGCCTGGATCTCAGCAATTTCGGCTGCCCCTGAGTATGGTTTATCTGGGCATTCAATTTCTTCGTCGGGGTCATCTTCCATCGAAGCCAAAGCCAAATTAGGTGAGACCGAAAGTCTATCCAATCCTTTCCCTACCGTAGATGCCCCCGACGGTATGCTCATTAGTTTATCTGTCTGTGATCCGCTGTTATTGCTCAGTCTTGCAACAGATTGTGGCGTCATACTTCTTTGGATATTTAGGCATAAATCTAATAATGAGTTATTGTCAATATCTTCGAAATTTGACTCATTCAATAGAGCATTTTCTTGTTGATCGGGTGCATCTTCTTCAATTATGGTCGAATTTATTTCACGAGGAGGAAAGAAAGAAGTAATCGCACCTTGCTTAATGGGGGAGGTTTTTTTTACTTTTGCTTTAGGTATCAGTTTTTCCATCTCAACCTTCTTGTTGACAAGGCCCTAGGCAACTGCTCTTGGATTGGTTTTCCTTAGATTGTACACTGGATGATTCCGGTTCTTGCCTGATTGCATTGAGAGGACCACTGATGGAATCCCTGCCAATGGTTAATCGGCTTGTCTCAGTGACCCTCAATTGGTGGGGTTCTGCCCACTATACTACACTCCGTTGTTATTCAGTACCTGGATCAAAGGCGCAAGCCCGCAGTCTCCAGGTATTTATCGGAGTCAAGAAGTCAACCCAGCAGGGTATGTATGTACTTCCTGCGCGTTTACATCTACGGGGCGTTCAGCCTTAGCGCTATATCAGGCTGCACCTCAGCCGGTACCACACATATACTACGTTATTATAGGGCCACCTGCAGGGCCGCCTCCAACCTAGCGCTAGATGTACCAGCAGCAGTAATGGCTAGTGCTTCTGTAGTAGGTAGCCAGGTACCACTGCTCCACTCCTGTTCAGCAAGAGCACAATCTTCCCTGCAATGATACAGCGCAGGAGGTCTCTACAAGCAGCCTGCTGCGTCCTTACTGAGCAGCACAGACATAGTGCAAAGTATCACCCAGTACTACAGTACCCACAGGTACTAACAGCGCAGATCAAATACAAAATATCCCCCCTTTCCGCTCTTCGTCCCTCAGGCACCCACCTGGGCGTACCCCCTCGCCCCGATGGAGCTATGCTGTATCAGGGTACAGGAGAGGAGGAAGGGAAAGGGGTAAGGGGTAGGGCGAGAGGGCTCAGCTAAAGGGGCAGCGCAACCTGCTGAGCAATGTACCTGCACTATTCAGTGCAGCTCACCCCTACGCTACTCAACCCCCTCCGCCTTTTGTCCCTCTTTGTCCTTTACCCACCGTAGGTACAGGCGTGACAGTAGTGGCCCTCCACGGATCCCGTAACTCCCCCTCGGTCCGTTGCCACACTCCTAATATCCGTGGGTGTCCGTGGATACGGGTACTGAGTACCAAAGAGGGGGAGGCGGGGGGGGGCACGAGGGCGGACTCTGGCGAGTTCCACAGATGCAACGGCGCGAGCACAAGCTCGTGCCCAGAACGCTCAGCCTCGGTCTTGCAGGTTCGAGGAAGGGACCTCACACGCTGTCTGACGCTGTCTGACGCCGTCTAAAGCCGTCTGACTCAGGCCGCACCTCGCACGAAAACTATGAGCAGCAGCGCATACGAGTAGGATAGAGGCCGCCTCCGAGTCGTACCTCCGGTATCCTCAAAGGAAAGGCCCTGAAGAGTCAGCAGAGTCAAGGTGAATGTTAATATCCTCCAGCAGGAGGAGTTGAGAAGATGAGGAAAGGAGAGCAGAAGCCAAGTCCGCCCATTCCTAGAGGAAGAGGGAAGATTGGCCCGGCTGCCTATAGAAGGTGACCAGAGTAAGAGAGGAGACAGGAGAGAGAGAGAGCCTGCAGACCAGGCATTCAAAGGAGAACTAGGCCTGAATGCGAATAACGGAAACAGGGATCCACTCAGGAAAGATGAGGGCTACTCCACCTCCTGGCCTGTGGGTTCTAGGCTTGAAGAGGATCTTGTAGCCTTCAGGGAGAAGTGTGTCAAAACCTGTGACAGAGCTGTCCTTAAATCATGTCTCAGTGAGAGCAAGAACATCAAGATCCAGGAGTTCAAGGAGGTGGCAAATGTCAGAGGAGTGCTGGACAGCAGAGCGAGAGTTAAGCGTGGCAACATGGAGCAGGTTGCCATTTTTTTAGAGACTTACGGGAGGGTCTAGGGGACTGTGGTCCCCCTCTAAACGGCAAGAATGCCTGAGAGGTATAGGTGGGAGGAGGTAGAGGACCAGAAGATGACAAGGATGTCAGAGCGGAGAGTGCAGGCAAGGGAGCCTGGCGGGTTGCAGGTGGCAAGGGAGCCGTGGTGAGAGAGGCCATGTAGCCAGGCAGAGGCAAGGCAGCCGGGGAGACAGTGGAAGCAGGTGGTAAGGGAGCCAGTGAGGAAGACGCTGGAAAGTTGATAATGCATGGGATGAGCCTGTCAAAAAGTAGGAGGTGAGATTGAGGCCCATATACCAGGATGGTACCATTCAGATAGACATTTATGATGACTCTGGAGGTGGAGGAGAAGGCAAGAAGGACCTCCCAGCGGGTTTCAACATTGATGTGTGAGGAAGAGTAGGGAGAGAGCAGAGCAACCATATGCTGAGTCCATAGGTCGTGTGAAGGAACAACAAAGAGGATGCTGGTAAGAGTCTCTCTGGCTGAACACTGACGTAGGTGTCAGCGATAGGTATGCCTGGGTTGGAGCACAGTTTGTCCTTCTTGAGTTTCTTCCTGTCAGACCTAATGAGAGGTGAAGGATAGGAGATGGAGAAACAGTTAGAGAAGATAGGAGAGATAGAAAGTGCCATAGAGAGGGGCACAGAGAGTGGTGCACTTAACCAGAAAGAGCAGCTGAGGTACGTAGGGGGAAGTAGGCTGGAGGTGCAGAAAGGAAATAAAACCAAGACTGGGAAGAGACAGTGGGGCACTGAGACGGGTGAGGGAGTAGAAACAGACAGAACAGGGGGCAAAAAGAAGCATCAGTCAGCGCAGTCACCCGAAAAACAGAATGTGATCACACCCTAATTACACTTTTAAACACAGGCATACAAGTCACAAGCAATGCAAATTGAAAACACACCTAAATTCGATTTTAAGCTAATCTTTTACAAACACTGCAAGATGAAAGCACACCTAAATTCAATTTTAAACTAATCTGTTACAAATACTGCAAGATGAAAACACACCTAAATCCAAATTAAGCTAATCTGTTACAAGCAATGCAGCATGCAAACACACCTAAATGCGAAAAACGTGGCACAAGTATTGCAGTACAGCAATACAGAAGTGGGTGCAGTGGAAGTGATGGCTTGGGGAGTGAGAAAGCAATGTGAAAAGTTTGACCCTAGAGAACAAGGGGCATGAGACAACAGTAATAGAGCAATGAGAATGAAAGGAGAGGCTGAGGTTAGGAGTCAAGGAAGGAAGAGGCATGTAATGGAACAATATTCAGCACTCACTTGATGGCAAGAGGTGGATGCTACAGTCCAGAGGCACATGGATCTCAGAAGAGTCGTGGGGGGAAATTGTGGGCTACATTGACCCACTGAACAGGATTTCTCCATAACCAAGCTGTGCATCTACAGCATGGGTGCACAACATACGGCCCGCAGGCCAGTTGCGGCCCGCCATGCCCTTTTGACCGGCCCGCGAGGCACAAAGACTTTCCTAAAGGAGGGTGGCCCGTGGGCACCCTCTATTAGGAAAGTCTTTGTTGTCTTCCGGGCCGGTGAAAACACTGGCCCTCATTGGCTCAGCACACACACGCATCATGTCGCTCCTACGAGCCACGTAATGCGTGTGTGCTGCACCAATGGAGGGCCAGCACTACGGCTGGCGTGGTCCATAAGGCTTGATGCCGGAAGGCGTTTCAGCCTTGGACCACGCCAGCCGTAGTGCGACTCCAGCGTTCCAGCTTACCTGCCTTCCAGCACGTCTCCGGTAAGTGGTCTGTTTGTGTTTGTGTGTCGGGTTTGTTTTGCTTTATGTTTGTGTGTGTATGTTGCGGGGGATGTGTGTCGGATGTGTATGAATGTTTGTATTTGAATGTATTTTGTGTGTAAATTGAGATGTGGGGGGGTGTGTGAATGTTTGTATTTGAATGTATTTTGTGTGTATGTTGAGATGCGGGGGTGGGGGGGTTGTCGGATGTGTATGAATGTTTGTATTTGAATGTATTTTGTGTGTATGTTGAGATGCGGGGGTGGGGGGTGTGTCGGATGTGTATGAATGTATTTGAATGTATTTTGTGTGTATGTTGAGATGTGGGGGGTGTGTGAATGTTTGTATTTGTGTGTCGGGTTTGTTTTGCTTTATGTTTGTGTGTGTATGTTGCGGGGGATGTGTGTCGGATGTGTATGAATGTTTGTATTTGAATGTATTTTGTGTGTATGTTGAGATGCGGGGTGGGGGGTGTGTGTCGGATGTGTATGAATGTTTGTATTTGAATGTATTTTGTGTGTATGTTGAGATGCGGAGGTGGGGGGGGTGTGTCGGATGTGTATGAATGTTTGTATTTGAATGTATTTTGTGTGTAAGTTCAGATGCGGGGGTAGGGGGGTGTCAGGTGTGTATGAATGTTTGTATTTGAATGTATTTTGTGTGTATGTTGAGATGCGGGGGTGGGGGGGTGTGTCGGATGTGTGTGAATGTTTGTATTTGAATGCTTTTTGTGTGTATGTTGAGATGCGGGGGTGGGGGGTGTGTCGGATGTGTATGAATGTTTGTATTTGAATGTATTTTGTATGTATGTTGAGATGCGGGGGTGGGGGGGTTGTCGGATGTGTATGAATGTTTGTATTTGAATGTATTTTGTATGTATGTTGAGATGCGGGGGTGGGGGGTTTCGGATGTGTGTCGGATGTGTATTAATGTTTTGATTTGAATGTTTTTTGTGTGCTGAGTTGGGAGGTGAGGGTTCGGGTCTGTATGGGTGCATGTTTGTGTGTGTGTGTGCTGAGTTGGGGGATGGGGGTTCGGGTCTGTATGGGTGCTTGTTTGAGAGTTTGCTGATTTGGAGGGGTGGGGGGTTCGGGTCTGGATGGGTGCATGTTTGTGTGTGTGCTGAGTTGGGGGGTGGGGGGTTTGGGTCTGTATGGGTGCATGCTTGAGTGTGTGTGTGCTGAGTTGGGGGTGGGGGTTTGGAGTTGGGGGGGTGGGGGTTCGGATCTTTATGGGTGCATGTTTGTGTGTGTGCTGATTTGGGGGATGGGGGGTTCGGGTCTGTATGGGTGCATGTTTGTGTGTGTGCTGAGTTGTGGGGTGGGGGGTTCGGGTCTGTATGGGTGCATGTTTGTGTGTGTGCTGAGTTAGGGGGTGGGGGGTTCGGGTCTGTATGGGTGCATGTTTGTGTGTGTGCTGAGTTGGGGGGTGGGGTGTTTGGGTCTGTATGGGTGCATGTTTGTGTGCTGGGGTGGGGGGTTCGGGTCTGTATGGGTGCATGTTTGTGTGTGTGCTGAGTTGGGGGGTGGGGGTTCGGGTCTGTATTGGTGCATGTTTGTGTGTGTGCTGAGTTGGGGGGTTTGGTTGGGGGTGAGGGGGCCATGGGGTGGGGGGTTTGGTTGGGGTGAGGAGGCCATGGGGCATAGTGTTTGGTTGGGGGTGAGGAGGCCATGGGGCATAGTGTTTGGTTGGGGTGAGGGGGCCATGGGGCATAGTGTTTGGTTGGGGGTGAGGAGGCCATGGGGCATAGTGTTTGGTTGGGGTGAGGGGGCCATGGGGCATAGTGTTTGGTTGGGGTGAGGGGGCCATAGGGCATAGTGTTTGGTTGGGGGTGAGGGGGCCATGGGGCATAGTGTTTGATTGGGGGTGAGTGGGCCATGGGGCATAGTGTGTGGTTGGGGGTGAGGGGGCCATGGGGCATAGTGTTTGGTTGGGGGTGAGGGGGCCATGGGGCATAGTGTTTGGTTGGGGGTGAGGGGGCCATGGGGCATAGTGTTTGGTTGGGGGTGAGGGGGCCATGGGGCATAGTGTTTGGATGGGGGTTAGGGGGTTAAAAGGCTGAGACCTGAGACCTGAGGCTGAGACCTCTGACAATGGAACTTACAGGACACGGATGTGTGAAGTGGATAAGGGGCAATACAACTTCAATCAAGCTGGGAAAACCTCATCCTTCCTCTGGGGGAAGTGGCAGTTGGTGGTAGCTGAAAAAGAAAAAAAATGTCCAATGGGGGACAATACAGCCCATCTGCTTCCAGAGACTATTTGTTAAATAAACTTTAAAGACAGCAGGACTTTGCAAAAATATAAAAATTTAGAAGTTTAAATGTGATTTTTGTGGCTTTCAAATAAGAGTTCTTGGCTGTCAATAGCTTGTATGGTACACGAACGCCAGATTTATGTGACACATGGGGACAGACCACATGATGGATGTAAGGCAGAAACCTGTGCAGTTCCCTCTGGGACCACTGCAAAAGATTTAAGACTACAGGTGGTTGGCAGTAAACCCAATTGGTAGCAGTCTGTACCACCCAGATTTACCTGGTAGCTGTGGCTGAGCAGTCAGACTTCTCTCAAGAAGAGTTAGGCAGAATACAGAGTATTCACAATAGGTCACAAGAACACAGTAGAACAAGCAAACACTGACCAGAGCTTGGTGTAAAGGAGATATAATTATTTATTTAAAAGCACATCTAGTTAAACACACTGGAACTAATATTAAGCAGTTCAAAAACACGGTCATTAAAAGATATGCACTCCCTTCAACGATTATTAGACAAGTCTTAAGTAAGGCAACACTTATTTTCAGACAGCGGTGAGCGCTTAACGAAGGTGGCACTCTAATCAATCAGTTAAAAAGGGAGAGAAAGGCAGAGCAAAGATAGAAACAGATCCCAACACTTTCGGAAGAACACAGTAGGAGAAGCAGCAGATTAAAACCGTAAAGTCAAAGTTAACAAGGCCGGACCCACTTTAAGAGGCTCCGGTCGAAATGTGTCCAAGGTCACACGTCAAAAGTGCCCAAAAAGTCTCGCAACAGTTTCAGAAAGAGTTGGACCAACAGAAAGGGACCAGTTAGATGGTCAAGGCGGACAGCCCAGCCCAGAAAGTTAAGGGATTATTGTTACCTTGTAGCGAAAGCAGGAGTACGTTGCACTGCCAGGGAAGAAACCAGCCGCGGAGTTCTCAATTAAAAGGAGCGGTCCTTTTATTCGCGGTCCAGTGGTCAGTGGCTATCCGGTTGCCGGGGTGCTTGGCATGGGCAATTCGACCACCAGACGTCCTGGGATGCGAGGAAAGAAGGTAAACTGGTTGTGCCCACCAGTCAGGGGAAGAAGACTCTCCAGCAGGGAGATCTGCTCTGTCGTTGGGAAGTGGTGAGTCGGTTTAGCAGGGCTCCACCGGTGGTGTGGTTGTAGCAGGTCGGCTCAGCTTCTCCCTCATCAGATTTTCAGGTCCTGTGTCGACTTCTGAAGTTCCAGTCCCAAAAGCCCTGCTTTTATGCAGCACACCCCCATTCACTCAGCCTAGCTGTCAATCAAACATGCTAAGTGGTGAGCCGGCCGGCTCACCACTTGGGCCAATCACACAAGAGTGCGACTTGAGTTGCCAAGGCAACTCAGTCCAGGGTGCCTAAACCCCCTCCTACATCCCCTGTGGTACCCAGACAGAGTGGCACCACTTTTGGAGGCTTCTGTGGAGAAGCCCGCCAAAAAGTGGAACAAAGGCTCGACCTTTGGTTTGGAGTTACAGAGGCGAACACAAATGCCATTTTAAAACCGAGTTCTGGCAGAAAATACCAACCTGTGAATTAATATTAAATAAATAAACGGGCGGTATGTTAGAGGCTATGTTAAAAAGTATTAGCCTCGAACAATGGGAAAATCCCATAGAGATATATTCGCGGTTCAATATAAAAAGTAGTATCCACTGCCACCAGCCAAAACTCGACGAGGGGGGGACGGGACGGTGCCCCCTCGAACAACAGACCCAGGGGCAATCGAATTGCCCCTACCAGTACGTCCACACTATGATGGTTTGTACTGGTTCTGTTAGTAATTTGGGACTAGTAAAGCCAATGGTGACTTTACATGCCCTGGGAGACAGTAGTCAGTCCCAGGGTATGGAGTCTATGGTGGGGAGTCACTATGACACCCCAGTGTTACTGCACGGAGGGTGCTGTGTAACACACATAAAAAAAACATATGAGACCCTATGGAGTAAAAGACCCCATAGCCCATGAAACACATTAACATTCAAAGGAACACCATGAATCATGTCCAAGAGTGGGAAAAAAAAGAGTCTCACTCTTGGCAGGAGGAAAAAAACAAACTCCAGAAATCCAGCAAAGCTGCTGGGGGACTCACTAGGTTAGGAAATTCAGCCTAAACAGAGAATTCTCCCTAACACTGGAATGTTAAAAATGAACAGAAATAGGCCCCATGATAGTATGTACGGACGTGTAAAGTCGCAGAATTGTAGGCCGAACATTTCACACTGAAAATGACCAAAGATTATTAAGCATACAAAATAATGTCTCACGGATTGCAGAGTTGGACTGCAATGGTCTGCATGAAATATTGTAATCTGTTTATGTAATTTGCTAAGAGACTTCAACAGTATACATGTACCATTTGTGGCAAAACCGGATTTCAGTTAAAGTAACTGTGGGAGGTTTTTGTACATTGGAAAACTCACATCATAAATCTGACATCCTGCCCTTGAAATCCAGACAGCTGAGAGCGAGGCGGGGACTATCACCCCTGACCAATCCAGTGGTTTAGAGGTGTGTTTAGCTAAACCTGCCCATCCATATACTTCTATGATGTCACTATGCTTTATAAAGAAGAGTCCATGACAGGACTCTAGATAGACACTCTTCCTGAGGTTCCTGCACTGCGTTCCTTATCTGCTCCATTCATCTTGCTGATTCCAACTACAAGGCCAAAGCATTGCTGACCCTACTCCAGAGCCCAGAGCAAAACCCAAGCATAGCTGATTCCTATCCCAGCCAGGCCAGTGATACAGAATCAACCCACTAATCTCCCATTAAAAAGGGGAAAGCTGTGATACCTTTTGTATCCTGAAATCAGAACGGCTTGCTGCCCCCTAACTGCTTGCCCACTGACTGCATCCAGCGGTAACTGTGCCATCCAGTGACCCAGATTACCCAGCTGTTCGCTACCGGGCGACCAGACCTTACCCAGCTGACCTTTGCCAGGCGTGCCGCCGTGTGGTGACCTGTACCTGTTGACTGTCCAAAAATCCCAAAACCAAAAAGTGGACTGTAAGTATAATCCCCGCCCCATAGAAACACATAGCCTATCTTGTCTTGCCTTTGTCCTTATCCCACTCTCTAAGTAGTCATGTTGAAACTGTTAGAATTATCCTTGTATCCTGTCCTTATTGTTTAAGTGCTGGCGCCATCTCTTTTCAATTTTGTCTGGTGTATATTATAAGCCCTTAGTTATATTTTGAATAATCAAACCAATTTCTATATGTTTTATTGTTGGGGTTGAGCACGGGAGTGCCAAGGATGACCTTGTGAATCACCCTTGGATCTTACTGTGTTCCTCCTTAACAATATAGCATAGATAATTTAGTGTAAGTAACATTTTCCTTTCTTTCAAAACCGATTTTCTCACTTTTAACTGCTATATTTTCCTAAAAACGAACCTCACTCTACCTTCCAAATCTCTCTCAATTCACCATCTAGAGACCTACTTTCAACTCTATAGTGTCCCTTTGACATACATCTATCCCCCAGCTCCAAATCAGAGTATTTCACCCATTTTTATTAAAAACCGGTTGGGTAATTTAAAGCTGGAATTTAGAAAATTGCACGTTTTCCAACGTGTCATTTGGCTGCAGCATGTTCTAAACTTTCCACAAATTTTTCGAATTGTATGCCTTTTGCTGATCCATTGCCTTGTGATTGCCAGCGGTATAACATACCTGCTATTGTGATAAAACATATGTATATTATAATTTAACCACACATTAATTAATTATTTGTAAAATTAAAGTGTTATTTTAGGCCTTTGCTAAGGGTTTAAAGTCCTCTTATTCTGTGAGGGAAGGTCGGATTTTGACTCTGTTTCCTGCCTCTTATTCCTGACTACCTGCTGCTTCTTTCTATCCACTCAGAATTCTATTGTTTGTGTGTTGGGGAACATTGCAGGGGAAAACCTTAACTTGTGTGCTATCTTTCCTAAAAATCAAAAAGTGTTCCTATTCAATTGTGCAGGGTATATGTTCTGGGAGAAGGTTAATTAAGTGCATTGCTTACAGTTCTATTGTAATTATCACCCCATTGGTGATTGCTGCCCCATATTAAAATTGCCTGATTTCATTTGATTTTGAAAATAAATAAATATTGTATTTTCACCAACCGGCCTGGTTCATGGTCCATAGTGACCCGGGGTATTTGAAAAAGGGGGTGTGATACGAGTTGTGTACCATCCCAAATTGAATTTGCATAAGATAAAGATAAAGGCATATCAATTGAGCACTACATCCTAGGCTGAGACCAAGGTGTTGGTCGCTTGATTGAAATCCTTAACAAACCTGACTGACTATGCCAGCAGTAGTGAAAAGGTGGCCCCATGCCCAGACAGGGACAGGCAGAGGGCTTCAGAGTTGGGCCTTTGGTGTATGAGCCGGCTGAAGCCTTCCTGTTTCGGGATTGGCTTAGATGAGGAGCCATGCGCCAGTCCTTGCTGGAACTGCCAGCACATTGATGTCCAAACCTGTGCTGATCCCTGGGGCGGCCATGTTGAAAGGCCCATGAGGAGGCAGCTAAAGGAGGTGTAGAAAACGTAAAAAAGCGCACTCTTCAGTGCGCTATAGCAATTTCAAGTTGAAATTCAGTTTAAATCAATGTAGACAGAATGCGAGAATTGTGATGCTACTAAACACCCTTGATTATTGAAAGCCGGTGGGGCCTACCTGTGCATTGTAATGTTCATGGCGGTCTCAGGGAGGATTCAGGAGCCTAGTGGTGGGAAGAGGCTCTCCCTTGTGTTGCTGCAGATGTCGAAGAAATTGAGAAATGGTGAGACACCAACCAAAGAAGAAGAGGCTTCTAATAAAGAACTGGAATGGAAGAACACGAAAAGTCTGATTGAGGGATGGGGATAACCGAGAAGGAGGAAGATGGGAATGCATTCATGGAATGGTTTCAGGAAGGACTTCAACCAGATGCAGACTTTTTTGTGTGAGATTCTTGGCCACAGCAGAAAGTTAGGAAAGTACAAGGGAGACTCATTAGTATACTGGAAGGCTTCACCACTTCATTCATACACCCAATGGATATGTTGAAGATAAGAGTCACTGTATGTGACGGTGCACCCATAAGCCATGAAGAAAAAAGGGGAGGTATCTAAACCCAATTTCAGCAATCTTTTCACCACACAAAGAAACAGCTCTGCCAAACACATAGAATGAATACCTGGCGAAATCCTAGATGGCCGACTGTGTTTATATCCCCTGACCTACCCTAGTCATGTAAGCAAAGTATTGTGAACATATTGGCAGTGCCAAAACTCCCAGAGCCAATGAAATTTGAATCATATTGGAGGGAAAATTATTTAACAATCGGGACTCATGAGCAGGGTTATAAGAAGAGCAGGAGTGCTAAAAGAGAGGGAGTCATCATGTAGGAGCAGCAGGAGGAGGAATTATTTCGCCATTGTACTGAGTCCCTGATAGAGACAGCTTATGACTCAAAGTAGCTAGCTGACACCTGAAGATGCTCATGCCTGAGAAACCTCCTGAGAACATTATTAATTGGCTAAAGCTCGAGAGGTGTCACAGGAAGCGTGAAAAAGCATTGCAGAGCTGCAGTGGAGCGCTGAAAGATGTCTGTAAGTGAGGTGAGTGTTAATAAGGCTTAGAAAATGTCCAGAGCCTGCAGGGGGCATTGATAGTTTCAGTAATCTACTAGATCCTGAGAGAGGAACCAAGAAGACTAAAAGTTGCACAGAATCTGTGCTGGCCATTGAATGTCTCAGAAAGTGCCTAGGGTCTACTGAGGAGCGTTGAGAAGCCTGAAAGACAGATAGAGCCTGAGAGGCACATTGCAAAGTTTCTGGAAGTGCCTGGAGCTGGAAACTGTTGCAGAGAAGACTGAAAGATGCCTAGCACAGGAGAGGGCATTGGGAATTTTAAAACAACTCTAGGGAGAAGTGCTGAAAGTATGTGAACCTAAGAAAGACTGAGACGTATGAAAGGCCTGGAAAAAAATTGAGAAAACATCTATAAACTGGAAATATCAAGCAAGAAGAAAAGAGATGAAAATGCAGGCTATGAGACACTGAAGTATCCTGGGAGAGCAAGCTTTGGTCATAACATAACACATTGAGACCAATGGTCGTCTGCTATTAATATCACTCTGCCACAATGGGCCTCATTACGACCCAGGCGGAAAACCATGGTGCTAAAAGCACCATGGTCCATGCCGGTAACCTACCGACTCCGCCATGGAGAAAGGGGGAATTACCACCCCATTACAAGGTTTGCGGGGCGGTAATTCCCCCTTCCTCCATGGCCCTTCCCCATTCCCATTTTTGCCCCATAGGGCTCAATGGGAATGGGGAAGGTGCTAAGTATGGTACCGCAAATTGCGGTACCGTACTTACCACCAAGGTCCCTTTGCGGGTCCCTACTTTAACGGCAGGTGTAGACCAGCCGTTAAGGTCGGGTCCCGCAAAGGGACCTCTTAATCAGGCGCTAATGGGTTAACGGCGCCGCAGCCTTTTAAGGCGCCGTTAACCTATTAGCGCCAGGGTCGTAATGAGGCCCAATGTATTTATTTAGATTTTTTTAAATCACTTCTTGCCTAACTAATCTTTGGGGAAGTGCAGCAAAATGGGACAACAAAGGATCTGCCTGGTGGATGAAGTGATAGGAATGAGTACATGGTGAATAATCTGAAAATATGATGGTTATTCCTTCTTTTGGACCTATTTTGTATGAAAAGAGTGATGGAAGACGCCTTAAAGTGGCAATGACACATCTACCTTGTGGCCTGATCCATATTAGCTAAATGAGCACCTCTGTTTAAAGATGGGAAAATTGGCATCCGCACTACAGGAAATGTTAAGCTTCTGGGCCACAAGTTCTAATGGAAAGGTTAAATCTTTGAAATTTGAGGATGTTTTTCTTCTTCTTGTACTGAACCGCATGTTGTAGAGAGAGATTAAGGAGCGTCCTCCTTAAAACGAGCACAACCTTAAAGGAGGCAAAGGAAGGACTGGCACGGGTTGTGAGGGAGGACGAGAAGGGGCTACCAGGGCTTGGGGCAGATCGATGCAGAAGGTGAATAAAGGAGGTTGTATATTCAGCTTGGCTCAGTCTCCCTTATTGGGCAGTCCACCCCAGTGAAGAGCAGAGTGTCACTCTGCCTACAACCTCACTCTGTGGTCCAACTAATGGCCACAACAACTGGCAATGAGGGGAAACGTTCCAAGGCATGAAAAACTGAGGGATTTACCCATGACGAGAAGCACTGTCACGGCAATCCGCTGTTTGGGGACAGTGGGTAATATGCCTCTCCACGACGTCCCTGTTCTATGGAAGGCAGTCTATCGCAAAGGATACTTTAATAGAAGGAGCAGGAGTTCCTGCTTCGTAGACGGCAATCAGCCGCAGGGGAATTCGGTAATCTGTCACGGAGGAGAAAGGCAGCAGTTCGCCAAGTAAGGAAGCAGGTAGTCCGGAAGAGGGCTCTCTTCCTAGTGGGGAAAGGCCACTCTGCCCAATGAAAGAGGTTACCCCGTCCCATTCGGGCACTTGTCCCAACCCACAAGACTACAGGGCAGTCCGCCCAATGAGGATGCCGATCACCGCTGCAGTGGGAAACATTAGGGCAATCCACCCATGTAAAGGAGGGCAGTCTGCCCGTTCATGACTGCCGATCCCAGCCACACAAATGAGGAAAGGGCAGTCCGCCCATGTGAAGGAGGGCAGTCCATCCGTTCATGGCTGCCAATCCTGGCCACACAAAAGAGGAAAGTGCAGTCTGCCCATGTGAAGGAGGGCAGTCTGCCCAATCCAGGAAGCCGATCCGGGCCACAGGAAAGAGAAAAGGGCAATCTGCCCGGTGACAGAAGGGCAATCCGGCCAGTGAAGGAAAAGGACACTCCACACAGTGACTGCAGGGCAACCTGCCCGCTGAACGGGATTAGATGGCGGTCGGCTGCACCCACTGCTGAAGGGCTGTCCACCCGGTGAGTAAAGGAAGACGGCAGTCGGCTACGACAGAGAAGGAAGCGTAGAGCGCCCTGCTGCATGGGAGAAGATCACAGGGGGGGCTGCAATGAAGTGAAAAGGGCCATCCACCCAGTAACTGCTGGGCATACAGAAAAGGGCAAAATACAACAAACATAGGTGGGCCATCCACCTTTGCAAATTCCTGGCGCCCAAAGGAAAGGGGCAGTACAGCGGATGGCAAAACAGTCCAACCGCCATCCGGTCTTGCACAAAGGGAATCATCGAAGAGCAAACCCCAGGGACACTGACAGAATAGAGAGCAAGCTGAGTCGGTATGGGATTAGTAAAGCCAGCTAGCATGAGCGCACCCAGGCTTAAAAGGGGGGTTAGCAGGTAGCAAATTTAAACATGCAGGACAGAAGAGACCTCTGCCGTCAAACATGTGACAGTATGGCAGCCTGCCAGGAAGAGGAAAATGCACAGTATGTTGCGACAGCAACGCGAGAAAACGTTCAAAAATACACAGCAAATACAATGAGGAAATGGAAGACACTCAACCAGTGGAAGAAACTGTGACACGCAATAAATGCAGGCAGAAGAAGGGATATAGAGCAAACACAAAGTGGCAGAAGGGACGAAGATGGAGAGGTGAGTGTCAACCAGTGGTCTTCCCGCGCTAAGGGCTTCTCAGGTGGGTGGCCGATTCACTATAAATAATGAGACGAGACGGAGGCCGGTGCAAAACCTTCATCTTTATTTGCACGCCAACCGTCATAACTGACACACCCCTCCTCCTTCCAGGTCCCACCCCCTACCTATCCCAACGTCATTTCCCAATGACATATGGCCTGAACATTGGCCTTCCCTCACAACGATGAGGGTGGGCTGCATGCCCTAATCACAACATGACATCTCACCCCTTTTTATCCTGCCAGCTCATTACAGTCATACCCCATTTCTTCGATCAGTCTCTGGGGTTTAATGCAGCATTGCTGGAGTCGTATCGGCAAGCTAGGTGCCTCTCTTTCAGTAGGGCACTCGTATTCTGACCCGCTGCTTTCTTCTTTCGACTGTTCGCCATCTCCCATGTATGACTCATCCGAGAATATGTCACTTTTGTTGCTTTGAGCATCTTCCAATGTAAGAGAGGCTGGACTTTCAAGTTTCTTAAAGTGTGAGGAATTGCGCGTTGCAGGCGTGTGTGGCTTTCCACTTGCCATTATCATGGTTCTCTTTTTGCTGGTCACGACTAGTCGCTCGGGCCCGAAGGTAGGATAGGTTCCTCGGTTGTGGCTGATGCACTAGTACTTGATCCACTATTTTAATGTCACATTCTTTTGCTCCTCGTCGGGTGTCCAATCTTTCTTTCATCTTGTTCTTCTCTTCCTGATCTCTACTTCTTGCTTGTTGTTCAAGGGGTTCTAGGGATTGCCCTTGGCCACCTTCAGGTAATCGTGTCCTCACAGTTCTATAAAACATGAGATCCAAGGGGCTTACTCCTGTCGTGCTGTGAGGCGTATGTCTGTAGTCACGCAGGAATTGGTACAAAGTTTGTTCAAATGGCCTGTTAAGGATATTTGTGACCTGCAGTGTCCTTTAGATCTTTGCTATGAATCTTTCAGCTATGCCGTTGGCCTGGGGCCATCTTGTGTCGGAAACCCATGTAGTCTGCAAAGTTCTCAAAGTAATGGTTGGTGAACGGTGGACTGTTATCCGATTTTATCATCTTGGGTATTCGGTACGTGGATAGCATGCGGTCTAATACAGGAATCACGCATGTGGCCGCGGTGGACTCTATCAGCTGTGCATCAGAGAACGTGAGTATTCATCAATTAGTACTAGTACATATGCACCATTTCGCAGGGGGCCGAAGAGGTCCATTGCCAGTTCTTCCCAGGCACCTTCCGGGAGAGGAGACATCTGCAGCGGGTTAGCCCGAGTGGGTTTGGCCACTTGCGAGCAAACGGCACACTGGCCTATGTTGTATTCCACTAAGGCATCTAATTTTGAAAACCACACTTTTTGTCTTAGAAGTCATTTCGTGGAGTGAAGCCTCTGGTGGCCTTTGTGCACTAGCCTGACTATTATTTCTCTAAGTGCTGCAGGTATGACTACTTGGCATCCTTTTAGGATCAGATGGTCAACCACAAGTGTCAATTGGTCCTTAATGAGCTTCAGGCTTTTGATATTGTCCCGCACTGGTTCCTCCTCACCTCTCACTTGGTCTTTTAAAATGTTTGTTTTTCCTGTTTTTATACAGTGTGCCACTATTGCCAGAGCAGAGTCGTATTCCGATTCTTTTATCAGAGTGGTCCAGTCCATGGGCAGCGGTTGTAGGTGATGAAGTACATAGTTGTTTGATTGTGAGCCGTGCCTGCGTGGTATGTTTGTTTTTCTGTTGAAACTTTGTCTGTTATCAAGGTGTTGCCTATGTGCTATAAATAACTTGTTTGGCTGCTGTGAGCAATGCCTGCGTGCTATCTTTTGGTTTTCATGGTGCAATTTGTGAATTAGGACAAACGAGTTGTAGGCTGGGCCTGGCAGTTCACTTGGTATAGGTGGCAGTTGGAGGCACTTTCTGTGTTTCTCCATGTCTCTAGGATTCTGTGATTTTCAAGAGATTCAGCAGTCTAGCCGATGCATGTTCCATGTATCTGTAAAGGAAGGACAGTGACCTGCGTGTTCTGTGTTTGATTTAGATAAGGTTGAGGGGAAACAAAATGAGTGGCTCATTTTACAAACTTCTTTCAGAAACCTTTGATCGTTCCAAACAACGTCCCGCCACCATCGTCAAAATTGTGGGACGCCGAGCATGACAAAGCCTCGATTCTACAAAAAATCAGCAATTTAAAAAATTCAAGAGTGCCCGGACCCAACGGGATTTCAAACACAGACCTGAAAAAATATCCTGAAGCCTGGTCACACCTCATTGCAGAAATAATCAATACCTGCGTGCAGTTCCACTCAATTCCAGACTCATGGAAAACTGCAAACGTGGTGCCCATCTACAAAAAAGGCAACAAAGGGAACCCAGGCAGCTATCGTCCAATAGCCCTGTTGGAGGTCCTTGGAAAACTCTTTGGGTCCATACTATTGAACACATTTCAAGACTGGGTCAAATCCTCGGACTGTATGGACCCCTTTCAATCAGGATTCGTAAAGAACTTGGGAACCTCAGCAAACATCATGCTTTTAAGTACGTTAAAAGCAAAAGTACTGGAGGGGAGTTCGCAGGTTTTCCTTGTGTTTGTAGATCTAACCCAGGCGTTCTACTGGGTCAACCAGGAAAAACTGTTGGCTAAGCTAAGAAACTGGAAGTGTCCCTTTTTTGGATCCCATCAAGGAGCTGTACACTGGAACATCAATGAGAATACGGCTCAGTAGCACTGGTCTTCTTTCTGACAAAATTGCAAAATTTAGAGGTGTAAAACAAGGGGGTCCCCCTGGCTCCTTCACTGTATAACTCATACATCAATATCAATTCAGGCAAAACCAAAATAATGGTGTTTGAGAGAACGGTCAAGAGAAATGAAAAAAACAAATGGCGCATTGCAGGAGAGCTCTTAGAGAAAGTCAAGACCTTCAAATTCTTGGGTGTAACAGTGAACGGGAGCCCCAAGGAGACACCAATGCAAGAAACTCTCAGTGCAAAATCCAAGTGCCTGACGACACAAACAAAGGTCTTGGACAAAAAATGTGGTTGTTTTTCTCTAAAGCCGTAACCCATTTTTGCAAAGAAGAATTGGTACCATCAATTACTTAAGGCGCAGAAGCTATGCCCTCCATACCTGTAAACATTTGGATGAACTTGAGGGATACTTTTGAAGGAAAGTTTTAAACCTACCGCCTTCCACACCTATGGACTCAAACACTTCATTCATGCCATATAACCATGTGACAGTCTTTATGTAGAACATTTAGCACTGGTGTGATTATTTAGCATTTGGCTTATTCCAGTCATACTGTACCTTCAGTATGTGACAGAGGGTGCCTATCGTTAATCAATTGATGTGGCTTTGGTTCAGCACACATTTCTCCTATTCCCTTTTTTTAGGAATGTTAAGGGGGGTGCTGTGGTTACTAGGTGTCTGATGCCATGCATGTGAGATTTCTGTGATGACACTTTGTGTGGAATGCTGGTGTAAGTTGTGTGTATGCATTCTAAGATGGATAGTTACTGAGGACTAGGAGAGAATCAAGACTGGCCTAGGTGGCGGTTTACCCCTATGTTACACTTTGTCTACATGTGAACTGTGCACTACTGAAGGAGGCAATAAAGAAGACTTGTGTGCAACTTACCTCGTGATTCCAGCCTCAACTTTAACAGCGACCAATTCTGTTTTCCTTTCTTTTATACAGCTCAGCCAAAACATGTTTACAAGGACTATTTCACATTTCAATCGCACAGTATGTATCAGTTTTTGGAATTTTAGATCATACCTATTTACATTAAAATAAAAAAGGTAGTGCACTGTCGAACCCATTTTTCAAAAACACAGCACAGAACATCACTATGCACTGCGTATCGCATTCAACGCCTGAATGTCAGGACATTATTTAATCCAACATGCTTGGTCTCAGTCTAAACCTCACAATTTAGCAGGTGAGCAGTGTGGTTAGTGCCTAGAGTCCAAAGATGTTCTTGAAGACGCTAACAGATCTCACTTTGTCCCTAGAGTGGGCTAACGGTAAACATATGGCCCTCTGTGTTTTATGCAATTATGCAACCCATCAGCTCTATGGACCCCATTTCCTGTTTATGTGAAAATTCCTATTCAGAGTCACAACGTCACTGTTGCCTAGGCTGGAAGCATAATGATTATGATGCATAGATCCAGATATCATGCTGGCAAAAAGTATTAGTTAGAATCCACAACCAAGAAGGACTGGCTTTGGAAAGAAGGCAAATATTTTGGAAGGCACAGTGGCTCTTGTTATAAATTGTATTGGATGTAGTAAAGCTAAGACTCAAGACATCATTGTGTTGGATCCAGGGATCTTTATATACATAATTACAAATGTACATCATCCAGTTTCTCTTGAAGGTATTTACAGTAGACAGGAGACAAGACATAACTGTAGTGCAGAAACCCACCGGCCATCCTTCATACTCCAGCTCAGGCCCCCAACTGACGCTCACAGAACATTCACTCACAGATACACCCAACATTCTCCTGAGCTGCATTCATGCATCAACATTCTAACATCAAGCACTCCAGGCCAGTGACATAAGACAAAACTACATTATAACAGCTCTCTAGCTTCCTCTATCTGCGGACCCGCTGGTTTAGCTCATGCCAGCAGGACAATGTGAATTTGGTAACATGATTTGAGTGGAGACAGCGTGCCCTGAGCCAGCATCGCTGAAGTCAACTGAAGACAGCACAACATGGGGAAATTAGCATCTACCTACCATTTGGAATCGGGAGTGCGAGCCTCAGTGGAACGATACCAGCCACAGACGTTGAACAGATGAATCCAAGATGGTTCTCCTCCTACATTGCAGCATGCACAGCAATACGATACGGCTGGGGTTTCATAGGCCTTCAGCAAATTACCCAACCAAAGAGCTTGCATACAAGAAAACCCCAGCTATTGCCATTTACACGATTAAGGTGCCTGTGCGTAGTCCAGATAAGATATAAATAGGGCCACAGGTTTTGAAAGGTGTGGAAGCCTCAATGGAGCGACACTGCCGCACTCGTTGAACAGATGAATCCAAGAGGGTGCTCACCACTTCAAAATCTCGGGATGTGGACCTGCGTTGCTGCATGCATAGCAATCCAATATAGCTCAGAGTTTCATAGGTCTTCAGAATATTACCCAGACAAAGAGCTTCCATGCAACAAAAACCCCAGCTATTCTCAGGTACATAATTATGGTGTCAGTGGGTAGACTCACTGTGATATAAAAAGGACCACAGGTTTTGGAAAGGTGTGGGAGTGAGGAGATAAAGACATGGAGAAGTAGTACCGGCTAGTACTGAGAGTTAGAGGACCAGAAAAGAGGTGGCAGAGAGAGAAAGAGAAGGTGGAAAGACAGATGGAGGTGGATGAGAAGGTGAAGAAGGTGGCAGAAAAAGAAAAGTAGGTGGTGGAGAGGGGAGTAGTGAGGAGGTGGAGGGAGTGAAACCGGCTAAACCGAGGAGGCAAAGAGATTGGCTAAGGACAACTGTAGAGGTGGGTGGAGGCAGTTATAAGGATGAGGCTGAGAGAATAACACATTATTGGGAGGTGGAGGGGGACCAGGCGGCCAAAAGGAGCTATAAGCAGGAAGCTGAGAGAACATCTAAGGACAAGGAGGCGGAGGAGGGTGAAATGAGTTATAAGGTGGCGGAAGAGTGTACAACTTACAACCAGGAAGCAGAGATGGGGAAAAGGAATAGTGAGGGGATAGTAGCACGGAAGAAAACACAACCTCCTTCCATATCCAAGCCCAAACGGTGGCCCCAAATGCCAATCACCTTGAGCAGCAGGAAAACAACTTCAATGTCTAAGACAGCAAAGCTGAGACACAGAACACCAAGCTGACCCAAACCACGCTTTCAACTCAGGCGCACCCAGACTCACAGATCTGTCATTATAATGGTGACAGCTATGGTTGCTATGATGAGACATGACAATATAATCCCACAACCTGCTAACCCTACCTCCTGCACCCAGGCTGGTCAGGATCCTGCTGATAAAAATAACTTACTAAACTTAACAAATGAGTAAAAAAAGCAGGCTGCAAATAACTATTCTAAATTGAAGTAGTAGAATGGTGAGTGCGTGTGTGTGTGGAATGTGTGATGCGTGAGGCTGAAGAGGCAGGGTTTTTTAAAAAAATTTATATAGCGCTACAAACCCCCAGGCATCTGAGCTCTGCTTACCCACGGTGTCCAGTACTCATTTATCAATCTCGGATGGATGAAAGGCTGAGATTGGCCCTGACAGGATTCGAATCTACGCCGGCAGGCTCTGCACGGAGGTCAAAGCGAGCGCTCTACTCGCTTTGCTATCTGACCGGTTGCAATGTATGGCGGAGGGAGCACAGGGTCGTTGTATTAACTTTAATAACATTTTTATAACCACTTACCAGAGACTCCAGCCTATGTTTACACAGACGCCACAGTTGATGACGAGGTAACCAACGACCCTGCAAGTGAGCAGAGAACCCACACAGTGAGCCGGGCTGAAACGACAGGCAGAGACGGCGCCCAGGTTGATCGTTGGCCAGCAACAGCTCTCTCCTGTTGAGTACAGGTGGGCCAAAAGTCAATAAGCAAAGTGTGCGCACAGAAAGCAAAAGTGCAATGAGAGTAGCGGAAGTTTTGGTCTAGCATTGGTGGCCGCACAGACTGCTTCAGCAACAGCTGATCAATACTGGAGTGAAGGACCCCAAAGGATCACTCAATGTTCTGCCATCTTGGATTTGAGACTAGTTGAGGCTCGGGCAGTAATCCACATTGCTCGCAACTCTCAATTTAGTCACAGTAGTTATAAATAAAATAAAAAAGAATTAGAGGACATACAGAAAGGCGTCTGGACAGATTGGAATCCAGCCAGGCACTGACAGTTCAAAGCTTAAAAAAAGAGCAAAAAGAGGGAATGTTTGGTTTGGTTTACGTTACATCCCTAGTGAACTGGAGTGAGTGATAGCGCAATTCAACATGCAGGGCATTACTGTACATCCACCCGGAGAGTTTCTTGCTGCATTCTGGTAGGTCAGCCCTATTGTGACCAGAGTGCAAAGAATACTGGAAAAATTACATTAAGACAGTTCAACAAGAGGGTTTGACCCCACAGAAGAGGAAGTTACTAATGCTACATGCCTTGGGTTCTGAGACCAACGCAAATACAGAGAACTACCAGAATTGTCTGGTAACGAAGCTGGGGACATGGACAGGCTTTGAGACAGTTAGATAAGTATTATGCTCCAGAATGTAATGTCGCCGTCAATAGATACAATTTCTACACTAGGTTGCAGAGGGAGATGAATCAGTAGAGGAGTATGTCTCAGCCCTCAAGAAGCTGGCTCACACGTGTCGATTTGGTGCAGGCCTTTCATTGGATGAGTCGATCAGAGATCGGATCATCATCCACACCGTAGGTGTTTCTACTTATTCTAACTATACCTTAAAGCGTTGGGAGAGGGAAAGACCAAGTTCTAGCAGCAAGAGTGACCTGTGCCTTTGTGACCTGGTGAATTCCCATTTCCTCTAAGCCGCCGGATTCTGTATAGGAGACCCCTAGTCGAGAAGAAGACTGACTTTTGACTGTTGCTAATATTCTTGCTTTCCCTATTTGTGTTACTATCTCTGCTTGGCCTAATAGGCCACATCTCTTTTGATTGAGACCATTACTTTCCTAACCTGCCCCTTCTTTGAACCCTGAATAACGTTAAATACAATATTTGAGCATCTCAGTTTGTGCTCCCCGTTCACCATGGCAGGCAGACCTTTCCAGAGGATTGAATCAATGGTCGGGTCCATGTTGGATGTTTCTTCCTCAAAAACCATAGGTAGTGGAGTGCCAAAAGTCTCAGTTCTTGATCCTCTTTTGCTCATCTTATGTACTATTCCAATTCTCTTATTTAGTCTTGTGTTTCTCAAACACATTTTTAATGCTGTTAACACTCACACGTTTCCATTCCTACTTTTACATATTCATTTCATCAGCAATTGTCCCTGTATTTATCAGTGGTGGAACCTTGGATGGCCACTCATTTCATGCAGTTAAATTTTTTTTTAAAGGCAGAGATTTAGTTTTTTCATGTGTCTGTGCCTATTTCATATCATGATTCTATTACGTTTCCTCCTTTGCAATTAGATTGTTGTCCTTCAGCGCTTAACTTGAGGTTTCTTTTTTTCACAATGTCAAATTATATCTGTTACTTATGTATGAATTTTCAACTTTATGTCAAAAAGTTTTGTCATTCACTGACTTTTTCCAGCAACAAAAACACTACTTTTGACCTTGCTTTTGTCTCGGTGGAACTACTGCTGCTCTTCATATGTTGGTCTTCTTAAGTATGTCCATCTTCCTCTTGAATCAGATTAGCATACTGCTGTCAACTTTTGGTTTAATTTAAACTATTCGTATCATAATTGTACATATTTCGCTCATTTACACTGGCTACCTATTCAGTATAGGTTTCAATTTAATTCCCTTTGCATTGTATTTGAATGAGCACACACACAGCCTTGCACCTGACTATCTTTTTGGTTTACTTTCTGCGTATCAACCTTGTCGCCATTTACGTTCAATTTTTTTATGTTTACTCTGGGTTTAATGTTCACCTTGTGCAATGCCCCGGTTCCGTTCTTTTCAACTTCTAGCTCCCAAATTACGGAATACAGTACCTCTTGATATTCATCTCTAATTACTACTCTGTACGAATTTATATCATGCGCAAGGGAGCATTTTTCTGTCCTTTGCATTTCCATATGTTTTTTAAATGTATTTTTATTGAAGACTGCATAATGTATTTACATGTATCTTATTAAAATATATGTGTACTGTACTGCTCTTTGTATTGTATTACCTGGAGTATTAGTCTGCATTGGGTGCACACTGTGCAGACAGTAGATTGTAGTGATGTCATCCAGAACCTGATGGGACATCAAGGTTCCAATTGTTACAGTTGGAATCTTCAGAATGGGAGAACTTAGTGTGAGGATGTGTTATACCTAGTGTTATAATGTAGAATGTTACTGTGCATAGTTCCACATCGGAGCATCCTTCTTGTATGGTTCTGGAACCTGCTTTCAGAACCATACAAGAAGATGCCTGTATTGCTGAAGGTTGGCTGTTGGGGACTTCCTCCCAATAAACTATATTTAAGCAATATGACCCGAGCGGCGGGGGCATTACCGACTCAGGTAATGCCCCCGCTGCGAGGGTCATATTGCTATTAGTACCCCGGCCTGCATTATGTGTGTGACCGGGGCACTAAAAGCATTTTTTTCTGTCCTGAAACGCTGCAGCGTTTCGGGACGGAAAGTAAAGAAACAACCAAGAAAATGGCCGCCATGGAAAGGGAAAACGGAGTCCGTTTTCCCTTTCCATGTCGGCCATCGGGAGCGGACGCGCTGGGAACACAAGTGTTCCCAGCACATCCGCTCCCAAAAAAGGATCAAAAAGAAGGTAAGTGGGGTTGGGAGGGAGGGAGTGGGACGGGGGAAGAGGGAAAAAAAATGTACCTGTGTCCCTGGCGGGGGACGAGGGAAGCCCCCAGCCGCGTGGAGGCGCAGAGCGGGGATGGCCCCGCTCCGAGTCTCCACACGGCTGGAGGCTTCCCTCATCCACCGCTGGGGACGCAGGAACAAGAAGGTAACTTGGGAAGGCGGGTGGGAGGGAGGGAAGGGAATTAAAAAAAAAAAAGAAAAAAAGAAGACTTACCCGAGTTCCTGGCAGGGAGCGAAGGAAGCCTCTCAGCCGCGGGGAGGCTCGGAGCGGGGATGGCCCTGCTTCGAGCCTCCTCATTGGCTGAGGGGTTGCCACGCCCCCCGCCGGGAACAAAGGCCGTGGAATCCCGACGGAGGGATTCCCGGCTTGGTAATGTCTCGGCGAGGGACAATCAGAATGGCTCTTGCATTCTGATTGCGCCCTCGCCGGGTACTAATTAATTATAACCTATTATGCTCGAGCATCATTACAACACCTAGCTCCTGTCGCATTTAACCAAGCTTACCCTGCAACTTACAATAAAGCTTCCTACTTTTGTATATATATGTCTGCAGTCTCCTACCTGATTCGTGATGCTTCTCCAGTGCCCTGAATACTACAAGTGGCGATGAGGATGGGATCAGAAGGCGTTTGCTGATCCCCAACATGAGAGAGATTAAATGTGGAGAGCCTGCTGATCCCTAATATCAGATGTATCCACTGGAGAATGCCTGCTGGTCCCAGATAAAATATTGATGAAGCCTGCTAATACCAAATGATGAGGGGATACACTGATGAAAGCATGGTGATATCATGAGATAATGGCTAGATCCACGAGATGCTAGCAGAAGATGCAGCCAGAGCCAGCCACGAGCCTCCATCTGATTCTGCTGTTCCTGTTGTGGCTGTACAAGCAATATATTCGTCGGAACCTGCTACTGTTTCCAGTCCGGTGCTGCTTATGGAACAATGCCCAGCAATCAAATAAAGGAGTGCGCGGGGTACCAGCAATGTTTTTTTCGTTCCAGTTTGTAGGAACAGTTTTTCTTTCTGCAGCAGAATATTCAATGGACATTTGTAAACATGTAATTCATGGACTCCTTGAAATATATGTATACACCTGTAACTGATATTGACTGTTTTTTTTGCGGGTGATTCGAATTCTTCTCAAAATCATTTAAATGCATATTTTGAATGGGTTTTACATTTTAAAAGCAATGCATCTATATGCTCTATGGTTTAAGCAGTTGGATTACTGCCATGACACAAATGAATGAAGTGTCTTTGTATGTCAATGGGTGACTAGATGTAGTACATGTTTGGTGCGCCTGGCTGAGAAGGTGCACGGTGGATATTTGTCTGAGGGTGCGTGGTGTATGTATAGTGTGTTATCCACGTACACAACACCCAATAAACAACATAAACAAATTTAAAAAAAAATACAATATATATACATATATATATATATATTGCTCTGTGGAGTGTTTAACACATTTTGCAGGATTTCCAGGGTGAATATATGAACTGCAACTATGGATACATAATACTATATTTCCGCATAATAATAATATGATGTCTTTTGATGAAATGTTATTTTGCTCTGTTATGTTATTAGTTAAAGAGCAATGATGATCTTTATATAATATAGTGAGGGCATGGTCATAAGTTCAATTTTACTGACACTGCATCCTTCAGTTGGCAAGTGATATTTATATGGGTCTGTTTGTAGGCAGATGGATATATATGACTGATTATTTTATGAGTAGTGACATTGCATGTTAATATGAAGTGCGATTGTGGTCATGAAGTGTTATAATGTGCCCTATGCAATGTGTATAAATGATGAATAATTGCCTGAATGTTTTGACCATATGCAAAAGATGTTATTGCACGGGGGTTTGGGTTATGCTATGAGTTGCATACTAGTATTATTATGATTATTACTTTTCTGAACCGGTACATGTTGGCCATTACTTCCTTGCAAGTTTGAATGCATTCAATTGTCGGTTTGAGATCTATTTGCACTTGGATGGTCCTCCTGATCAGTTGTCTGTCGCTGTGTTCTTTTTCACGCACTGTTTTCTTTCCCAGTTGCGTTATTTACATGTGATCTTTGTCTTGTTTGTACCTTTTCTATTTTTTACACTTTTACATGTTTTCTTTGAGGCAGTGGGAGTGTGTGTTGACGGTACAAATGGAGGATGCAAATGATGGGTGTTTCTTTGGAGAAAATGGTGGTGTGATTGGCTATGGTTGTGATGTGGTCGGATGTGTTGATGTATAGTTGATGGTTTATCTGGATGTTAGTGTTTTCTGACAGGTGCGTGAGTACACGGATGTGCTGCGGTGTGGCAGACCTCAGTCTTCATGTGGCAGATAAGGAGAAAGGTGATACGACTTGATGGATGAGGGTGTGGTAATGATTGCGCTTGCAGGTGGCAGCTGCGAGCCCCGATGGTGGCAGAGTGGTGAATATGGGTATTTGTTGGCATTGGATGTTAGATTTGTGAATGCGGTATACCTTTGGAGAGTTGTGAATGTGGTTTGGTTGTTTTATGGTAGATAAGGTTGATCCTATGGTTGTTTCAGAGTGCCTGTTTTGCAGTTCCTGTTTGTGTATTCCATTCCGAAGATAAGGAGATGTGTATTCCATTCCGAAGATAGGGAGATGTGTAGTATCTGGAGAATTGGTCTGCATTGGGTGCACACTGTGCAGACAGTAGATTGTAGTGATGTCATCCAGAACCTGATAGGACATTAAGGTTCAAATTGTTACAGTTGGGATCTTCAGGATGGAAGAGCTTACTGAGAGGATGTGTTATAGCTAGCTCGTGTCTCATTTAACCAAGCTTACATTGCAACTTACAATAAAGCTTCCTACTTTTGTATATATATATGCCTCTAGTCTCCTACCTGATTCCTGATGCTTCTCCAGTGTCCTGAATACGGAAAGCGCTATAAAAGTGGTATAATTAAAAATAAAATGTAGGAAAAACCACAAACATCTATCCACAAGAGAACAAAATAATCTCATGGGTATGCTGGTTGAAAAGGATTGGGTTTTAAAGATCTGAGCCATTTATGATATGAATATCTCACTCATCTCCTGGATCAGCCCCAGTCCAAAATCAAAGGCATGTGGCTGCCTTTCTTTGAGAAATACGGGCAGGGAGGTTCACAGGGGAGAGGAATGGGTTGGAAGATGAGGGGGGTCAGCCACCGCCAGGGGAGGTCAATATTTCCTAAGCTCCACCTGGAGAACTGCAGAATGAAGCAAACTTCAGGGGAGGCTCTCCGATTCACAGACAAGCGTGCCTTGTGAGGCCTGGTTGGAAATGAGGTAGCATCTTTTGTTTGAACTTCGTGGAGACATTTAAACTTCGCTGCAAGGGGAGGAAAGAATGGGTGGAGGGGAGGAGGGCTCAAATGCATTGGTTACAGGAGAATGCTTTATTGCTGACCGGTGTTGTTTTAAATAAAATGCCAATAAACTTTAATTTTGAAAAAGATATTGAAAATGTTATGTTTCTCTTGCTGATTAAAGTTTAAACAAGGAAAAAATAGTACTCACCTCTCGGTCTTAGTATAGAATATAGAACCTTAAATTGTATATTTGTCCTCATAAAGCTTACATAGAATTTTGCACTGTGCGATATACTTATAGAAATCCCCACTTTCTAATTTCTTAGGCTGTTTATCTAACTGCTTAGCTTTCAGCTCACCTGGGGAATATATTTCCAATCGTTTAACCTCTCAGAGTTCAGCTGCCATCATGCCTCACATCTCCTAGCTTAGAAATAATCAATGCTGCCAATTTTTCCTAACTCAGTGCTAAACATTGACACACCTTTCTTATGCAACCTCAACTTTGTGATCATTGTGACTGCTGTCACCATGTCAAATGTGGATTCTCCCCTATAACCACGTTTCCTAAATTAGGACTAAATATTCCTCATCTCATTCATCTACCAACCGTTGCTTCCAGCATTCTCCACTTCTTCCAAGCTGCTGCCAGTGCCATTACTCAATCGCCATCATGTTGACGATTAGTGAACATAGAGTTCATCTGGCAAGATCTGATGCCACATGTCACACAATTAGCTACACAAATACTACCATGCCTAATTAAACCAAAAAATCCTTGAAGAACTATGTCCTTGCATTGAATCCTAAGACACTCATGGCTGATCTGTACCATTCTTCTGACCTTTGCATTGAACAAAACTAGAGCAGCCTATTCATTTTCTACAATGTTACACCTATTGCAGGCCTCCGATGTATGGCTAGAGCCCTTCAAACAGTTGTGTTTTAACAACTCTCATATTATATTGAAAATAGTAACCTCCTAAATGGCTATCAGTCTGCTTTCCACTTACACATACGCACCAAGATCACATTTATGAATAGTCCCTATGAAATGTTCAGTGCTTTGGATCTGTGGTTGACAGATACGTTGATCCACTTGTCGGTAACGTTTTACACTATAGAGCACGATAGTTTGTTGGGCTGCTTGAAGAACACAATGAGCATTAAAGATAATTCTGCCATATAGGGTGGTTCATGCCTTACTATTAATTTCAAGCAGGTGAAAATGGCCTCCTTCTGCCTCACCTCTGCCAGAGGATCGTATGGTGTTCATCAGGGCTATGATATACATGGCCCACTGTCCCACTTCCTTAATTACTATAAGAATGCATCTCAGAGTTGAGGATTGTTCTGGCGTTAGCTGAATGGTCACTGATGGACTTCTACACATACACTACTGACTGAAAAAAGCTCACTCTGTCTAAAGTCTGAAGTTCTGCTAGATGATCTAGTCACATCAAGCTCTCTACAATTCTCATAACGTTCTCCTCTTGGCCGGCCTTGCAGCCCAAATCTCAATTCCATAACATAGGACTGACCTTTGCTCTGGACCTATCTTTTACACTTCAAGTATATTCAGTTACCATCTCCAGTAGCCACCAATGGCCTTCTTCTAGACAATGCAGGTCCTATACAATTTCCAATAATAAATCACATTTCAGACCGATCTGCATTTAAGAAAAGTGTGTCTGAAAAGTAATTGACCAGCATTAATCCTGGACAATTGTTTGTCATATTTTCTGTTATGATATGATATGTTATGGCATTTATAACGTTCCTATGCACAAGTGTGTATGACAAACATAGCTGGGCTGTCTTTAGTACAAGCTGTCTGCTTACCTAGCACATACCTGGCCTGTCTTTAACCTAGTTGCCTACATGACTGGTGCATAGCTGGGCTGTCTTTGCTGTAATTGTCTTTGTGCCTGGCACATAGCTGGGCTGCCTTAATCATTAATGGTCTACATACATGGCATGAGCCTGGCGTGTCTTTACCATGATTGTCTGCACATCTAGCACATGGCTGGGCTGTCTGTTCTGCGATTGTCCGCACACCTAGCACATAGCTGAGTTGTCATTATTGTAAACTGTGTGCATACCTATCACTTAGCTGGGCTGTCTTTGCAGTGATTATCTGCATATCTATTACATAGCTGGGCTGCCTTAATCATTAATGGTCTACATACTTAGCATGCGCCTTACATGTCTTTACCATGATTGCCTGCACATCTAACACAAGGCTGGGCTGTCTGTCCTGTGAATGACTGCACACCTACCACATAGCTGAGCTGTCATTATTGTAAACTGTGTGGATACCTAGCACTTAGCTGGGCTGTCTTTGCAGTGATTAAATAGCTGGGCTGACATTAGTAAACATTCTCTGCATACCAGGCACATGTCTGGGCGGTATTTATTGTGGCCATCTGCACACCTGGCACATGGCGGGGCTGTCTTTATTGTAGCTGTCTGCATGGCTATCACATAGTTAGGCTGTCCTTATGATAACACTCTTCACACCTAACACATCTCTGGGCATCTCTTACTATAAGAGGGCCATTCATAAATTCAGCATAGCTATCTCGCAGGTCTGGGCACTCTCCACATACATGCTTAATGGAGTGAGCAAATCCAGGCAGATCCTCTTTGGCGTGACCTATACCTCTCTCCTGCTATCACTTATTTGTTGGGCTGTGCTTCATGGAATACAGCAGAGTCCCACAATAAATGTGGTCCAAGTGTATACACAGCTCTACCACCTTTTTCATCCCACTGCTCAAGAGCCTCATATCTATCTTCTCTCATCCCTACCATATACATCTATTTTTCTCCTCTCTACTAACGCTGCATGCTCTATCGTACTCCTGATTTAGTGCCTCAGACATGCAAAGTGCTTCAACGTCACAGCCTATGGCAGAAGGCGCTATACAAATGCAAGATAACATCATTTCCACTAATGCTGTTTAGAACCAATATCTCCATATCGGCAAACAGCCACTGCTTCTTTCAAAGGTGCCATCTCACTTTTGAGATCCTGTCTTTGGCAGTCGTACTGCACATAGCGTGTTAATCCTCCTGTAACTGGTCCATATTTCCTAAACAAATTGTTGTTGGGGTCCCAACCTGTCAGGGTCTGGCTGCAGTGCCATAACTTCCTCTTCTGGTTTTGAAGGAAATGGCTCAGATTAGCCACCTTTCCAGAGAAAGGCAGGGTGCTCAGGGAGAATCAAAGCAGCTGGGGGAAAATCACAAGGATAAAAAAGGAACACGTACTGGATCCACTGGAGCTTCAGAGAACATCAGATGAGAAATCAAGTGCTGATCACATTTCCAAACTAACCATTGCATTGTTTGGCAGTAACCATTGTAAGTGGAGGCCCGCAAAAATACAGTTAATTCTCCCAATGGAGTCAATCAAGACACACCCCAGGAGGGAATGAGATCAAGGCCAAGTGCTGGTTATATCAAAGGCTTTATCTAAAATAGGGCAAGCAGAATCTACTCTGCTGACGCCGAGAGCGCTCTGCAGAAAACATGTTACAATTTACTTTTATACAGAATATTCGTCATCAAGCTGAGGGAAGGCCTAGGGGGCACATGAACAGTTGGGATTGGTCACTAAGAGCGGACACCTATAGGTGCCATAGGGTCAGAGGCGCTTAGTTGGCTTGAGGACATGTGGTGTGGCGATGACGTGTCTTGGGTCAATCGGTCAACTGGGCTCATCAAGCTGGTATGTAGGATCGGCAACTTGCGATGTTGCTTCTTTGTTGAATAACCATTTGACATTTGCCCTTGTGGCCACACATTCCCATTCATTCACTGCCATAATCTGCTTGTCCGGTGAGTTCAAAGACTTGTGGCTTAAACACTTATGAAAACGTGGTTCAAATACAGGTTAATTTATTATTGGGCATAGGTTAAGATTCATCCATTAAATACAGTGCTTGATCGGTTCAGGGAATTCAGGATATACTGACTATAGGGTAGAGTTCTTGGGATCATTGTGTGAGCTGGGATGTCCATCTGATAAACAACAAAGAGGGCTCTAAATCTATGGCTGGTACAAATAGGTCACAAGAGGCACATACCATCATTGGCGTACATTTCATTGTGGGGGGTTTATTGGTTGGTGGTCCACACATCATTAAATTTCTGCTAATCTACCTTGACACCATGAGGGGTAGAGGAGAATCGAAACCTCTTTGTGGTATAGTTCCTTGTTGCACAAAGTAACAGGGCTTTCAGAACTAGATCCCACATACAGTTCTTTATACGTGGCTTACCATATTGCATTCAGATTATACTGATTTAGAATATACTATCTTTTCTAGCTGGCTAAATATTCTCATTGCAACAAAAACTCATCAAGAAATTAAACGTGTACTTGAATTAGTGTTCATCCTTCATTAAAGCAATTCATGGCTCAGGTCTATGCATGCGGCCTTAACAGATGTTGCAATGTGGTGAGAGTAATTCATTGCTGTATTACGTTTACACGATAACATACTTATATTTACATTTGATCTTCCGAAAATGAGGTATCTTAGTGCTGTCGTGTACAGTATTATACTGGTTATGCATCTTATTGTTGCAATCTATTTCTATGGGCAACGTTATACCGCATGTTAATATATATATCACACCTTCATAATTAAGCTTTAACGTGACAACTTCTGATTACATATATATGTTATATTGTTTGCTAGTATGCTTATTGCCCCCTTATTAGTTTTACATTATCTTGCATGCAAAAAGGCACGTTGGCTCTGTCCTCATTAAGACACAAACAATCAAACAGACTCGAGGGTCACTTCTAACTGCCGACCCTGTCTTAAGAATTTGGGGATGGTGTTCTTTATGGCCCGGGTCTGTTGGGTGTGGGGGCAGGTTTATAGAGACGGATGGCTTTTGCACTGGCCCCTGCTCAGGGCTGTATCTGGGTCAATGGAATGAGACGGAAGACAGAAGATACAGTGTAAAGTTTGTTGCATTCTCGCGGCTAGTCTCTCATGAGAAGCGAACAACTGCAGAGACGTCAAAAGGGAGGAGGTGGGGGGAGTAGCTTGCCCTGAACCCAAAGCAGCCGCAACTGGGCCTACACAGGAAGTGTAGGAATGGTGGGGGGGGGGTTCAAAATGCCCCCTCCTTCCACTCATTCTCCCCTTTCGTTACTTAAGTAACGAATATTGTAACTGCCCCAATCCCTTAAGTTCTTCTTCCTCTGCCACTGCTTCATCCCATGCAGGTGTCCCCTTTATTGGCATCCATGCCCTGCATACCACTCTGAGGCTTTTCCCCCTTCTAGCATACTCATCTGGGTTGCAGGTCATATAAATACACCCTCCCTCACCCTCCAGGTCCACCCATACTTCCTTATACCATTGTAACTCTCTAGGTTCCTTTATGGTTGTGTGATATAGATTGTCCACTCTGTGCCCTGTGTTGTATATGCCAGTCATTCTATATTTGGGCTCTGAACTATCTCCTGTTTGCACCTCCGCCTCATGTTTAATTTGTGCCACTCCATTTGCACGGCCCATTGTTACCATCATCAGCGCACCATTAGGTACTGCATTTGCGCAGCATCGGAGTCCTAATTGGCATACGCAAAAAATGAGGAGCAAAAAGACGATGAGTGGTGTGAGAAGTTTCACTGCCATTCCAAGCCAGGATGTTACCTAGGAAAAAAGATTATCGAACCAGGTGCTGGGCTGAGCTCCTCCTTCATCCTTCATACGCTCTCCGAGGTCGTGCACTGCTGCCATCACGTGTGAGAGGGAACCATTCTCTGCATCTGCAGAAGGTACAAATGTGCAACATGTGCTCCCGATTTTTCAGCAAACACCTCCATCGATTGCTGTTAACAGGTCTAGCACATACCTGTTCTGCATGGTCATTAATCGCAGGGCTCTGAGTTCCACTTTGATGACATTAAACCCTTCTTCAGTGTCATTGGCCAGTTGGATGAGCTCGCACCTTGTTATCTGGAGCCACTTCATATTCGCTCTTGCCTGGATGCTAGGAACGAGGGACGCGAAAAATGTCTCAACAGAGCTGAACAACCTGAATCGATCAGGTATTTGGGCCAGGAGGTCTGATGATTTGGCTGAAATATAGTTTGATGATCGTTTCTTCCTTGGCATTGGCTTCTGTACACCTTCCTCGTCTATGGCATACACGGGAACTGCTTCAGTTGGCGCTGGGGAAAGTCTGTTTGATGCCGCTGCATGCGTGCTTCCACCATGGATGTGGCTTTCTGGAATTACCATCAGCGTGGAATGCAGCGTTGCCAATGAGAATGTGCCCCTCCATGATTGCGGGAGGTGCAGATATGCCATGTTGCCGCAAACCCAATATGTGTCCATCATTGCTGCCGTGCCTTTCTTCATGTCAGGTATTATGAGAGTTTTGCTGCAGTTTTTGTTTTCTCCCATGTTCTTTTTCCCTTCCCCACGGAAGCAAAGTTTGTAAGAAATGTCTTTTTGTGATTTGAAGGGTTTCTCGATGGCGGTAACCCAAGTGAGCTTCATTATGTGTTCAGTCCATGTGGGAGCGCATGTTCTCTGTACCCATGTAAGCTTTTCTTCAGACAACCCTCGCAGTGCTTCTGCCTTGCATAGTACTTCTTCGTTTTGCCATTTGTTGTCTGTGTGCAATGTCCCTTTTATTACCAGAAAATGCTCTTTCACACAATTTTCTCCTTGCGGCCGGGTGTAACATGTCCGCTCGTTCTGCAATAGTTCAAATGAAACCGTGTGTGCTTGAAAGGTATTTTTGATTCGGCATAGCTCAAGATGTAGGAGACACTGAGCCTCTGCAAATGGAATTTCTTGTGGCAGCAATACCTTGGGAGTGCCCGAGGCATGAGGTATAAGTGAGCAAACTTAACAACTCTCGTTAGTTGTTTGTTTTGCCGTGTTAGTCATGTCAGCAACCCACGTGTTTGTCTGGTGTGGGACCTGAGGATCATCAACGGTATCTAAGCCGAATTTATAATGCTCTTCCCATTTTTCCTGTTGTGTTTCCTTCTTTTTCCTCCTAGGCCGACCTCCTTCATTTCCTTGGGCCTGTCTGCCACCCTCTTTTTCTTCCCATTATGTGTATATATTATAGTAACTGCTAGTCATAGGTTTGTTATCACTGTTCTCTTCTCTGATGGTTTTGTTTCCTAATGTTGCCGTTTCTGAGACCGGCATGGTGGTTGGGTATGGGTGATTTTGCACCCAGGTCAGTTCTAAAGGAGTTCTGGCAATCATTGTGTACACGCTGAAATAAGATTAATTTACATACGGGGACTGTGGGGCGGTTTTCTCCAATGTGACATTTGTGGTGTTATTATATTCATACTCATGGCTCCCGTGGGCCCAAATTAATTTCACACCATCCCAAATTAGATGGATCCCTTTTTTGATTGTTTTCATGCCCACACCCCCCTGGCTCACATCAATTGAAATATATGTAATTGCCCAATACAGGCCAAATAATGTTGAAAAGAATACTACTGCACACACAAACAACACACATTCATATGAATAACTAGGATAAACATGTCTCCTTTGTCTATTCCTATCTACACTATTATTTGTTGCTGCCGGGGCCTCGTCAATGCCCATTGTAGCTCCTGATAAATGAAATATAAGCATTCGTTAATCATGCACATTAAGGTTTTGTTATTTATACGTTGTTTGCTTGTTAATCACCTTAATTTGTTTAATTTGCATTTACTTTTTTTTATTACCTAATACGAATATATGTTCCTGCATCCCTCCCTTCTAATTCCCGACACCTCGACTCTGGGAAAGAAGAACTGAGGGAGACAATGCACCGCCAGTTGAAATCAACGAAACACATCAATTACATGTGTATATTTACATCCATATAAGCAAAGGAGAGAAAAAAATGTAGAGAGAGACAGAGAGAGAGAGAGAGAGAGAGAGACATATTTGTTATTTCATCCTGTTTTACATGTTACCAGGACTCCTTGATACCACATTTATTTAGATACCTTCGTTTACTGTTTGTTTGCTTATATTCTGTGCCTGGCTATTATTCCTGTATTCTTTTTCTCCCACCTTTTACGTTTGTACAATTTTGCTCATTTCTCTTACCTTCGTTGTCTGCACAGTCGTACTCTCATGGGCCTTGCGAACATCTGTTAGGTGTACCCAATACCTCAGGCCCTGTACCTTCACTACTGTGGGCATGCAATATATCACCTTGTATGGGCCACGGAACCTTGGCCCGTTCAACCTACGCACAAAGCTCCTCGCATATACCATGTCACCTGTCATCAACTGCCAGTCTGGGCTATCTGTGGCTGGAGTGGTTGTATCAGTGGCGTTTTCTTGTGTGAATGGTGGTGCTATTTGTATAGCTATGGCTCATACTGCTCTTGTCAAGTTTCTAAGATACTCATGGAATTCTTCTCCTAGAACTGTGGCACTTTAGTGTGCAACTGTCTGCGCAGGGGTGAGTGGGCTGTGTGCATCCTCCTACCTGTCACAATTTCATGGCGTGACAGGTGGTGGTCATTTCTAGGTTGGTTCCTCATTTCAAGCGCCAGGGTTAAACAATACACCCAGTTCATTTTGAGTGTATGACACATTTTGGACAATCTGCTCTTGAGTAATCCGTTAATTTTTTCAACAATCCCATTCGATTGCGGATGATAAATCGTGCAGCGTTTATGGGTTATGCCTAGCATCGCAGTGATGTGCTTGAACATGTTGTTCACAAAGTATGTCCCGTTGTTGGAACGTATGATATCACAAATGCCCCAGTGGGGGAACACCTCTCTCACTAAGAACTTGGCGGCACACCGTGCATCTGGATGAGCACAGGGGCCTGCTTCCACCCACCGGGAAAAGGGGCATTCCACAACAATCAAATATCAAGCCCCATTACACGCTCTCCCATACCTGCATAATCTATATGCAGTTCTCTGAACGGCCCTTCAGATTTTGGCAATGTTCCTCTGAGGGTTCGTAATGTCATGCCAGAGTTGTATGTTTGACATGTAATTCATTCTATTATTAACTTTGTCACGTGCTCCTGTACTCCTGGTGCAAACCAATATTCTGAACTGGGAAGTGCAATTGTTTGAATGCAATCTCTAGCAGTTTTGCTGGCATCCATACCTTGCCAGTGTTATTCTGTCTCCATAATAGATCAGTGGATGACTGGCTACACCCCCTTTTTACCCATGTCTCCTTCTCCTCACTGGGTGCATCTTGCTGAAGCTCAATTATTTGAGATAATGGTAATGAGTTGAATCCTTCTTTTTGTGGTCCTCTACTATCTTCTATAGTATGTACTCACCTGTTGGTGGTTTTGGTAAATAGGAGGCTTCCTTGGTGGCAGCGTATGCTGCCGCGTTTCCCAATGAGATGACATCATCACTTCGTGTGTGGGCCTGGCATTTCACCACTGCTACAATTGTAGGTTCTTTTAATGCATCACTTAATTCCCCTAGTAGTGTTGACCCGTCTGCCCTTCAGAATCCTCTTCTCCCCCATCTCGCCAACCATCCATGTACTGTTGTTGCCATATAGGCAGAATCTGTGTGTATGGTGACTGTGCACCCTTTTGCTGTGTGCAGTGCTTCTATGAGCGCTACCAGTTCTGCTGCTTGCGTTGAAAAGTGCGGTGGTAATCTTTTCTGTACAATTACTTCAAATTCCCCATCCTCCACCCAAACTACTGCGGCTCCTACATGTTTCTCTCCTATTTCACAATCTATGGAAGCAGACCCATCTACGAAGTAAATTTCCCCTTCTGACAGTGCATTTTCATGTGCTTTGGGAATGTCATCATCATCTCCTGTGTATGTAGGGCAGTCATGTTGTTGCATGTGTTCTACTGGGCATGCTTCTGTGATAAATGTGGCTGGGTTTACACTTTTGCACCGCACAATATGAATGTTCGCACTAGATATGATCAACTCATATGCTGTGGCTCTTTGGGTAGTCAGTGTGCTTTTCGATCTTTCAAGGATTGCAAAAAGAGAGTGTTCTACGTATAACGTGACAGAGCATCCCATCACGATGGTAGAACTTTTTTCGATTGCGAACGCGGGGGCTGCGAGTGCCTGTTCGCAAGCAAAATGTCCTTGCATCATTGTGTCTAGTGCTCCACTGTAAAATGCCAGGGGCTTGTGACCCAGGGATGTTTTTTGTGTCAGTACAGCTGTCATGAGTGTGCCATTACAATGTGAGAAGAAATAGAATTCCCGCTCATAATTAGGAGTCGCGAGATCTGGGGCAGTGGATATCAATTCTTTGAGTGTGTCAAAAGCTGTGTGCATTTCTTGCGTCCATTTTAAATTGATGTTTTCTCGCTGTGCTTCCTGGAGTGCCTGTAACAAAGGTTTTGTGCATGCTGCATAGTCCAGTATCGAAGCTCGGCAATAGTTACACATGCCAAGAAACTTCTGGATCTCTTTTACCGTATTAGGCTCTTTTATTGCTCTTATTGCTGCTGCTCTGTCAGCTATTATTCTCTTACCATCTTTGGATATCAGCTGACCTATGTATAGCACTTCTGTCAAACAGTATTGCAGTTTTTGTCTACTTGTACCCTTTCTGTGCAAGATGGGTTAACAGGGTAATAGTATCCTCTCTGCACTCTTTTTCGTCTTTACCAGATACTAACAAATCGTCCACGTACTGAATTATTGGACTCATTGTGTGTATGTTTCCAAGGTGCTCATGCAATATTCTGTTGAAAATACTGGGACTTTTGCAGTACCCTTGGGGAAGTCTGCAGTGCTCATATCTCTTCCCCCCTAGCGTGAATGCTGTCAGGTACCATGAACCTTGATCGAGTGGAATTGAGAAGAAGGCATTTTTTAGGTCCACTACTGTAAAATGTGTGGCCTCTGTGGGCATGCTGCATAGGATTGAGGCAGGATTTGGGACAAGAGGGAACGCCTTCTGTACTGCGTCATTAAGGGGGCGTAGGTACATCACAGGGGATTAAAATCTATATCACTATTTCCCCATCGTCTTCTGTATCACTAATAAGTTCCTCATCTGTCAGCTCTCGCAGGGCCTTATTGGTGTCGATGCACAGCACTGTTCTCCACTGGCATCCCTGCATGTTCATTGCTATTACTGCTATTCTTTGGGGTGACACTTGTACTGCATGTATATCCAGGGATACTATAGATCCTGGCACTATTTCTGGGTCTGCGATTGGGTGGAAAATGAATTCTGAAGGCACCCTTCATTTTTCACTTTTCAATTCTGGCACCATCCTCGCTGGTATCCTCAATCCTTGTATGATCATATCTGAATTTACAGGTATGCCACGTGTTTGCGAGAAGTTTTCTTGCGTGTGTATGGCTAACATGGCACGAATCGCACATATGCCTGATGTAGAACACACTATTCCTCTGTCAGTGAAGGATATGGTCATGTTGAGTTTGCTGAGAAGATCCCTTCCCAGCAAATTAATGGGAAACTCTTTGTAATACAGCAGGGGTGCCCGTATAGTTCTTCCCCCCACCGTTATGTCTAGCTCTTCAGTGTATAGAACCTTGACCACCGCCCCAGAGAATCCTTGCGTTTCCAAAGTCCGATTAGAAAGCGGGAACCTGCCTGCTTTGAGGCATGATTTTTCCACTCCCGAATCCACCATAAAAACAAATTGTTTGTTTCATAGTGCTGCCCCTACCAGTGGTTCCTCTGCTGCGTTAAGGGTCGTCGACAGTACTGGACACGCAAGTGTTCCCTGTGGGCTGTCCTATGCTGAATGCCATGGGAGTTCATCAACTTCAAAAACATTTCCTGTTACCATTGCTGTCCATCTACACGGTGTAGGTGCTCCATTTGCAGTGGTGGCATAAGTGTTATTGCGCATGGGGAAGTACCGTCATGACACTGGGGGTGTGGAGATGTATTTTGTGGGGGCATTGGACGCTCTCGTTCATGTACCTCGGGTCGGGCTGGCTATGTCGTCTATTCCCGCCCATCGGTAATCCATAGGGACTCCCTGGGTGGGGGTGTCCGTGCTGGTATTCATTTGGGTATGAGTTATTGGGCCTGCTTCGACATTCTCTCATGAAATGTCCCCACCTCCCACAATTCCAACACTGTCCTTGCACTCCTCCTTGGGGCCCTCCATACCCTGCACCCCCTCCTCCCGACCCCCTGAATCCTCCTCTATTGCCCCGCCCCCTCTCAATGGCCACTGTGGTCCCTCATACTGATTTTCCCTCGACCATGAATCCTGGCCGTTACCTGTCCAGTTTGCCGTCATTTGCATTGGTATTCCCATCTGTCCGTCGTCCTCCTCCCGCTCCCATCCTGCCGTGCTGGTTGCTGATACTGCACTGACCTTCAGCAGTGGGCTTTATACTAATTTAGCCTCGTCTGCCAACCGCCGCTGAGCTATCTCCTTTTCCTTCCGCTTGATCCTTTTACAGTGGTGCACTATTATGCTTTGAATTTCAGGCCATCCCTTGGCTTCTATCCCAGCTATTTTATTAAGGGCCTTCTGTACTTCCTTTGGGAACCCCCTTTTCATAATGAAATAGAACAGGGAACATGATTGGTCCCAGGCCATGCCCGTTTCCGCTCTCCAGAGAATGAAAGACATCGCATCTTCCTCATCTCCCATTGTACACTGCATTACTGATTGTAAATCTGGAGTGTCTGGAAATGTTTCTCTCAATGCATCCCACACGCATGCTCGCACTGTGTTAAATGAGGCCCCATCATGGCGGTCACAATCTAATGCTATTCCGGGGAACCCCGCCTTCGCCCAGACTCTGTTTGCTTGATCTCCCGCTGCGGATACCAGCAGACTTTTAACATCCCCCACCGCCAAGGGCACTCCTGCCGTGTGATTCTGAAATGCATATATCCACTTGCTGGCGCCTCCTGACAGTGGAGGTAGCTGTTTGAGCAAGTTGGCCTTTTCCATTTGGGCCCATGGTATGTAATTTGGCCTTCCCGCCCCCCTGTGTATTAGTGGCAGCTGTAGATTTCCTCCCCCTTTTTGGTACTCACCTTCTTCCCTTTATTCCCGATCACTGCCATGCGCCCCGTTCTGTTCCTTAACCTCTCTCTCCACTCTTCCATGGGAGATAACCAGTGGCGGCTGGTGAGTTTGAGAGCTGGTGGGGTGTAAATTTTCCAGGGCGAATTTAGTAGCGAGCGCGAGCAGCGCGCGAGCCCACCGACCCCCCCCCCCAGGGGGATTTTGGAAAAATGGCCTACAAAATGTGCAATTTACTGTCCAAAAAACCCACCGAAATATGAAAAAAGCATTCGGTTTTACATATTAATGGTGGTACACTATTCTTACGTGTGCAAGTGTGATGGTGTATTTTACAGCAGCTTGTATTGAGAATAGCTGGTACTATGGTGTATGCATAAAGAAATTCATTATATAGTCAGTAATGATGGAAACATATGTTTGTCATGCTGTTACTGGCATTCACATGCGCTCATCCTCTTACTAAGGTGGGATTTTAGGCATTTTCTGAAAGGGGGAACTAAGCTAAAATATTACTTTAGTTTTTAACCACTTAATTAATGCGACATTTGTCCTACCTTTAATGGCTGTCTGCCTCGCTGAGTTGCCATTGCTTCAGTTTCTCAAAGTTGCGTGCTGCTCCTTTTTTAGCCACTTATAAATACTGCTTCATCACGTTGTAAAAAGAAAAAAAGAGAAAATAAGCAACAAAATACTAAAAATGTAATTCAACATTTCCATAATAAAAACATATTACTCTTTAATTTCCCTTTCCTCTGCTTTCCCGAACATTCAGTTTTCTTTAATGATTATCAATCCGAGCCTAACATTATTATCAAAGGAATCAACAGGGAAGTTTTGTGGCTGCTTATGACCCCATACCAGAAGTCTTTACTTGAGCTCGATGTCACATCATGCACGAATCTGCTGACCAGTGTCACCCTTGCATCATTAAGTGCAGTACATTCCATTACAATGTGCTTTCTAGTCTGCACACTGTCCCTCACCTGGCACAGAGAGCATACACTAGGCAGTGTCTTGCCAGAACAGATATTTGCAATTTCCACAGTTTGTATAACATTCATTCTGAAACTGAGAAATTGCATCCACCAATATGGATTGGGATATTTTGTTAAATCCCCAACGTGCTCGCCTTGGAAGCAAGACGCCACGGAGCAAACAGGTTCGATCCCTGGGAACACACTTAGAAATCTCTGGGTATTAAGCGCGTAATAAATAACCTATCATACCATATGAAATACGTCGGCAGACCTCCCAGTGGTTCTTATATAGTGCATGAGATCTCATACTGGCAGTGGCAATCATCTGCATCCAGTCAATTTCGAACAACATTGTTTTGGCTTTGATTGGATTTTCTATCACAACATTCACGCTGAAGCTTGAAGCGGCCAGAACAGCCTCTGCATGTGCACCTAACCGCCAGACAGTGATCACTTGCCTCTTTGACCCATTGCCAACTTGTAGATCGCCCACTGGAGACTCACTGAGTGGCATCATTTATCGACCTGGGAAGGATGAAAGGCCAAGTTGGTCCTGCCGGGACTCATTCGAACCTGCGTCAGGCAGCAGGCTCTGCACTGCAGTCTGCACAGATGTAAGCAAGCTACTCACATGAGACGGAGCCCGCGCGACCACCGCATCTGCTAATTGTGCGCCGTTTTATATTTTCGGCATTTTTTGACAAAAAATGCCGAAAATATAAAACGAGAAACGGCACAAGTCACCACCAGGGAGAGCCCTGGCAGGGCTCTACCTGGTGACGTGTGCCATTTCTCGTTTTATATTTTCGGTATTTTTTGTCCAAAAATGCCGAAAATATAAAACGGCGCACAATTAGCAGATATGATGTGGGCCGCAGCAGGCAGCAGCGCACGCCTGCCCTGCCTTGCCCGGTCCGGCTGCGTGGTCCAAGGCATGTTGGCCCACGGCCCACGGCAGTGCCGGCACGGACCGGGGGTAAAAGGCCCCAGGGCTGCCCCTGCCTTGGTGGGGGCTCGACTTGATGGGCAGTCAGCTCGGCACTGGCAGCCAACACTGAACGGCGTGTAGGCCATGGCCTACACGTCGTTCAGTGTTGACTGGGCCTGGCCTGCCCGTGGTGGACGGTCACGATAGTTTGGGCCCGGGGGGGGGGGGACAGACAGCGTAAGTGTAAAACACACTCCCCGACTCCCCGGGCCCAAACAGAACAAACAAACATGGGGGATGGGGGGGTACTTACCAGATCTGCGGCGCCGCTGGGCTCTAGGCTGGCGTGGCGGCTGGCCTGGTGCAGAGCAGCAGCACTCGTGTCCAACGTCGCGTCGTCGGAAGATTTAGAAAGAGAAACAGACCCAGACGTGTGAAGGCGGCGCAGGCGCACGTACGCACCCTGCGCCGCCAGTCATAGATACAGTAATGTCATTGGCTGTTTGCCAGCCAATGGCATTACTGTATCCATGGCAGGGGAGGGATTGGGAAACCAAAGTGCGCTGTTTGCGCACATTTTCTACTGGCGGGGCCACCCCTGAAGCGCCCCGCCAGGCTTCTAATTCTGAGGGCTACGTAGAGTGCGTGGAGCTACGAGCTCCACGCACTCTTCTATAGAACAATTTATACTAAATTGGGACGCGCCCCGCTGTGAAAGCCAGGCCGTCCGTCCTATAGTATATTTGTTTCCTTGCCACAGCGCCCCCGCGCTGTTGGCAAAGGAAATGCAGCACGACTAGAAGCTAAAAGAGATTCAATCAGAGAACCTCTGATTGAATCTCTTTTAGCTTCTTTTTTTTTTTTCTGGGGGAGCGGCGCCTGGCCGCCCTACGATAGCAGCCGCCACTGGAGATAACCCCTCCCAAAATGAAGCCCCACCTGTGGCAGTTCCTAGCCTCCTTTCTTCTTCGTCTTGCTCCTCTAAATCACACCAATATTCTTCCTCCCTGTCTGATGTCACCCCTCCCTCTTCCATCTCGCTTTCACTGTCCGCTGTGTTTATTTCTATGATTCATGTGGGGGTGTCATTTATCCGAAATAGTATCTCTCCCTTCTTCCATCCATCTTCCCTCTCCCCTACACTCAGCTGGGGCGCCTCATCACGTTCTACCCAGGGGGTGAGTGACCCCCCCTTGTTCTCCCATGGCCCTTAGGCGGGACAGTTCAGTTCGAGCCATTGTTAGTCGCAAGTCTAGATCTTGTGTCAGCTTCTCTATGTCGATTGTAGGGGTACTCACCTGTCCTGTAACTCCCTGACTCTCATAAGGGGAGGTGCTGTGGCAGACGGCTTAAGTATGGGGGTGCTGTGGGTTGTACTACATATAAAGGGTGACTATATCCTTCTGCAGGCACAGGTTTTGACAATAAGGAATATACGCATGTGACCTCTATCTTGTTCTCATTCTGTGTAATTGGCCCTTCACTGCCAGTTGCTGTCAGGTGAGATGTATTACACTGACCACTTTTCTCTGGGGGCACTTCCTCAAACAGCCACCACAGGTCCAATATTTCTCTCCTGTTTTGCAACAGTTTTCTTTTATACTTAATACATAGACAGGTGACAACCATATCTAGGACTGCTTTATCGAAAGACCCTGCTTGTGGCCAAACTTGGGGCAATCCCTCTCTCTTCAACTCCGTGACCCACTGGTCATAGTATTTATTAATCCTTTCTGCATAACCTGGCAGGGTCTTACAAATATGGCAAAGGGCCTCTCTGCACCCATTGTACTTCCAGCGTTACTCAACTGACAATCCTTATCTAGACTCTTACACTTCTCGTATGGCCAAATCAATGTGCTATGCAACCCTCCTCAAAAGAAATTAACTGTTCACTTACTTCTCATAACTTCTAAACCGCATCAATGTGAACACAACTCTTTCTATGCAATGTCAGATCAATTCATTAATGTTCATTTACAAAAGACAATGTTTCCACAAAGAGACCAACACTTAAATTTCACATAAAGCGGAAAACATGGACAACATAAATTGTACTTCACCTTCCCTAATGCCCCTTCTACCTCTGCTTAATTGCACTTCCCTAGAACAATTCTCTCCCCTCACTTCACTCCAGTCCACCCGAGAGGGAGAGAGAGACAGGTAAGACAAAGTTGCAAAAAGCGTTTCTAAATACTACTCCGGGACTTCCTTTGAGACCCCTACATTATCTTCTTTTACCTCATTTTTCCCATATCCATATATCCTGTACTAGTCGAGATAGCACTATGTGGCGCCGCCTTCCACCCCCCACCGGAGATAGGATCCCTTTTAACCTCTTTTCACCTTGTGCTCTGTCAAACTCCTAATGGCCATATGCGATAGAATGAGAATAGAATGGAATGTAGAAAAGACCCAGGCCCCCAGGACCTTTGCCCTCCTGTGCAACAGATCTCCACACCTTTTCCACCCAAATTATGCAGTTTGTTCCAAGACCTTCTAATCTGACTCACACCCGCCTTTCAATATCACCCGCACTTGATACTCACGTGTCCGTCTTGATCCGAGACCCTCTGGACCCGATTGGTCAGTGCGATACTTCTGGCTCAAAGACCACCCCCGGCGAGTGGTATGGTGGGTTTTGTAAAGGGGGATCCCGTACCCTTTCGCCCTACTGCGTGCGCACGTTAGGTGCAATATTCTCATTGCAACAAAAACTCATCAAGAAATTAAACGTGTACTTGAATTAGCGTTCATCCTTCATTAAAGCAGTTCATGGCTCGGGGTCTATGCATGCGGCCTTAACAGATGTTGCAATGTGGTGAGAGTAATTCAATACTGTATTATGTTTACACGATATCGTACATATATTTACATTTGACCTTACAAAAATGAGGTAGCTTAGTGCTGTCGTGTACAGTATTATACTGGTTATGCATCTTGTTGTTGCAATCTATTTCTATGAGCAACGTTATACCGCATGTTAATATATATATATCACACCTTCATAATTAAGCTTTAACGTGAGAACTTCTGATTACACATATATGTTATATTTTTTGCTAGTATGCTTATTGCCCCCTTATTATTTTTACATTATCTTGCATGAAAAAAGGCACGTTGGCTCTGTCCTCATTAAGACACGAACAATCAAACAGACTCGAGGGTCACTTCTAATTGTTGACCCTGTTTTAAGGAATATGAGGATGGTGTTCTTTATGGCTAAGGGTCTGTTGGGCGTGGGGGCAGGTTTTTTAGAGACGGATGGCTTTTGCACTTGCTCCTGCTCAGGGCTGTATCTGGGTGAATGAAGTGAGACGGAAGACAGAAGACATTCTTGCGGCTAGTCTCTTATGAGAACCGAACAACTGCAGAGACGGCAAAGGGGAGGAGGTGGGGGAGTAGCTTGGTCGCTGTGCGCGCCTGGCTGGGAGAGCTGCAGGCATGCGTTGAATTTTCACGACTATCTTGCCATTACAAAATGGAGTCGGTAGCTTTACAACATGGAGTCTTGTTCAACTCTGGTCTTACTCTGTCACAAGGGGGAGGTCACAGTTCCTAGGGGTATTCCCACACAAGTGCTCCGGGGCTGGGGCCCTGAACCCAAAGCAGCCGCAACTGGGCCTACCCAGAAAGTGTAGGAATGGTGGGGGGGTTCAAAATGCCCCCTCCTTCCACTCACCATGAATGTGAGAAGAGTTGCAGTGGGCCGCCATCCTCTTACTGGCTCCTTAAGCACCCATGGACAACCAGCAAGAAAGTAAATATAATGAGTAACATGTACTCCTTTGTTAATATAACTGCCCTTCATTTGACTAGTCACATTGTGAATGGCCACAGTATTCAAAAAGGGTACTTAATAGCTTGTGAGAAAGCATAACAATGTTGCAAAGTGGTGTATCCCCAACTCCATCACTATTGGGTAATGGATCTTAACCACTGAAATATACCAACTTTGCACAGGTGTTTCCCATGTGCCACTTAGTTGTAGCACATGGCTTGATTGCAAACAGTTTATGAAATTGTTTTAATGTATAAATATGCAGGAGAAGTCCTGATTGCTTTAGTTTGCTGTATATTGTCCCTAAAACACATGTATGATTTATGCCAACAGGTGCCAGTGTTCTTTCCCAGGCCTCCGACTGTGCTTCCATTATATTTGAAGCTGCCGCCGGTGGTAATCCAGAAGCAATTTCTCTATTACTAGAATATGGAGCAGATGCCAATGTACCCAAACAATCTGGCCACTTGCCTATCCACAGAGCTGCTTACAGAGGACACTATTTGTGAGTTAAAAAAGCACATAATTCCCTAAATGTACTTGCCATTTTCACCATGACCATTAACATAATGTTATTTAATACTAAAGTGGATGCTTCTATATCAAATTTAAAATGTAATGCTTTGACATAATACTGGAATATCTAATTGTGAATTAAGTTCACACACTGTTTACATAGTTTAATAACAATTGCATCATTCAACTGAAGAATTCATGTAACAAAACAATATTCAAAATGTGAAAATCGACATTGATAATTCTCCCATAAAAATATTTATAAAAAATGGAAATTAAAGGAAACAACTACGATAAGATATAATGGCTCCTTCATAAGATTTCATTCATATTCATTGCCTACTTAATGATAATGGCGGGAAAGATCATGTTAGGCTTAGAAAGATGAAAACCATGAGTTAGTCATGGTAAGGGAGAAAAAGTCCCAAATTGGCCCTATAAAATCTTATTTCATTTAATGGTGACTCAATCTACGGTTTGATCTCAATAATTAATTAGCTAATAATACAGTCTTGCCGGTTTAATTAGGGAGTGTTGCAGCTATGAGGTCATGCCCAATGAGCATCAGTAAATGCTTTAGGTGGTTGGACATTATTGTTGAGTAAAACACCTATGCATACAGAAGTTTAGTTTAGTTTAGTTTAGTTTAGTTTAGTTTAGTTTAGTTTAGTTTAGTTTATTTATTTGTAACGCGCACCAAGCCCAGAGGCATCTGGGCGCTGTACTTACAAGTTACAACAAAGTACAAAAACAAAGGATTACAGCAGTATGATACAAAAAAGAGTTACATATATACCTCGGAGTAGTAGAAAGATACATCATTACATTTATACCACAAACAAGAATTTACTCTGTCAAGAATTTACATACATATGTACATGTCATGTCGTGATTATGCGACCGAGATGAGGTCTTGCACATGGAGCCATACTTTGACCTTTTTCCGGAAAAGGAGGTAGGAGGTTTTCTCTCTTAAGGATAGAGGGAGGTCATTCCATTTCTTTGCAGCGAGGACTGGGAAACTTACCCCGCCTGCTTGTTGTTGTTTGAAGTGTGGTATGTTGACACAATGTGTCTGAGCTGTTCTAGTAGATTGGGTAGAGGTGTCGCAGGAGATAGTATTGAACATGTAAATGGGGGCCTGTTTAGATAAGCACTTATGCGTGAGGGACAATGTTTTGAGTGCAATTCTTTGGTTAATGTTAAGCCATTTTAATGTGTGTTTGGTTTCCGAAATGTGTTGATTCCTAGGGAAGTTTAAGACTGCTCTGATGGCATTATTTTGCATAACTTGCATTTTATTGAGGTTCTGTTGTGATGTGCCAAGATAGAGTGCATTACAATAATTGAGCTTGGAGAGGACAAGTGCTCTTGCTGTTGTAATGAAGTTGGCTGTTGTCAGGTAGGGGCGGCAGGCAGCGATGAGCTTTCAGGTGTAAGCGGATGAGGAGGCCATGGCGTTAGTTTGTCTTGTTAAGGTTGAAGCGGAATTGATGTAGATTCCTAAGGTTTTCAGAACCTTGGAGACTTTAATTATATTACTGTCGATAACGAAGGAGGTGAATAGCACGCCCAATTTGTTCAAGTTGCTGGTGAGCCCAGGAGGCGCAGCTCTGTCTTATCATTGTTAAGACAGAGCCCATGCTTCGCTTTCTAGGCTTGCAGGGGGTGAGGCTGTTTTCTGAAGCAGGGGGTGAGATAGCTGGATTAGCTAGGGTGGAAGTTCCAGAAGTAGCATCTTTGAAGATAGAGGTGTTGTGTCGCCTTAGGAATCTAGACCGTAGTCTGTGATTTCTGTGTAACGTAGAGCATGGTGAGGTGGACAGTAGTATTGCTATGGTTAGTTTAAGTGGCTGTTTGTTTGTATAACAGAGAGGAGTATTTACGTGTGATGGAGCTGTGGTGTCGTGGGGGGATTCCTTAGTCAAGTAAGGGGCATTAGGTTCAGTATGTGTCCCTGGAGGTAGTAACCTTTGTGGGCGGGGAGGTTTGATATGAAGATATGGTGGTAAGAATCTAGATGGTGTTATAAGGGCTGATGGCGTCAGGCTATGCGCCATGGTCAAACGAGTAAAGGACCCTCTGGGGTTAGTGTGCAGGTCCATCATAGGTATCATAGGAGGACTGGCTGTGGTGGGTACTAGTATCGGCAAGATCAAGCAAATAAGGCAGTTTGTGATGATAGTTATCGTTTGGAGAGATAGATGCATGGCTAGATTCAATTTTAGTTGAGCAGTAGTAGCTTTGTATGCACGGTCGAGATGCAACGTTAGGCTAGACTATAGGTGGTGGGACTGTAGTATGAGACAACGTTGGGGTACTCAGGTTATTCTGCACATGTGTGAGGTCAGTTGGAGATAGGCAACATAGTTTAGGGCAAAGTCCACTTATACAGTCAAATGCTCAGGCTAGCGTGAAATACAAATACATATATGCAACCAAATGGATGCTTTACAGTAATATACATATATGCAATCAAATGCTTAAATTAGAATATAGTACATGTGTCCGAAATGTTTTAGATTGGCATAGGATACAGACGAGTGATTAGTTGTTAAAGCCTTTACAATCAATTAGATTCACTTTGTATGGCTTTGTATGCAGGGTAAGCTATTATGCCGCCTATATTAGGTTCCAGGTGTAGCTATTGCGCATATGCCTCATATACTATCGTTCTCAGACGATTTAGTAAAGATAGATACTGGCTCACAGATTACATCAAGGAATTAGATGATAGTTAGGCACAGTAGACTGCTTATTAGTAGAAAAATCATTCTACTGGGTGTGCCAGTATACAGAGCATAATAATATTACAATGCAGCATGTAAGGAGATATGCAGGTTCCCAATACAATACCGGGTCGGTTTGGCAGTAGGGTGCGAGTAGGTAGATACAGCGGGTAGTGCAGCAACAAAAACCAATGCAAAGTTCGAGCTAATGACTATTCAGGTGCAATAAAGATTGAATACATGAAAAGGTCATAGAGTCAGGAGTGCCATGCGGTTAATCAGAGCAGTGCCGCTGTATTAAGGGTCCTGCAGGATATTATACTAACGGCATGTGATGTAGGGTAGATAGACATTGTAAGTGATATTCATAATCATGACACAGTGGTTTCCATGGCGGGTAGTCAATGTCTTACCGCAAATTTAAATCAGGTGGGAGCAAGCGATGGATCAGCGGCTCATAATCAGTTCAGATGTGGGTAGCGGACGCGCAGGGTGGGGGGAAGTCGGGTCGGGTAGTCCTCCAGTCTTCCCGGCTCCAACAGGCCGGACAGGTGCCTTGTGAATAGGGCCTTTGTATGCGGGCCAGCTTCTCGCCTGCCGGCGTATCAGGGCAAGGTTAATAAGAGACCCCAGTCAATCCAACTGCAACAATGGTGTGGCTGGCTGTTTGAAGAAGGGGAGGATGCTGGATTTACACGGGCGCCATCTAGGAAAGTATGTACTCTCGTGTTGCCTAACACGCCGGGCCAGAAATGAGGACCTGGGCAGGGCTATAAAGGACAACAACGCTGCAGGGTCAAAATACCTGATGGTAGAAACATGCTAACTAAATAGCACACAGTCCGCACTTGTTTTTAAAAGTGAATGCTGGTGGCAAGGTCCGCTCCGTAAAGCCCACAGGCTTACCTATCTTTGGAAATGGACCCTGTTTAGGTATGTAGGGGTGAGTACTGCTCCTGCAGTGGGGTGGGGAGGGAGCTCCTGCTCCTAGGCTGCTGCTTCTGTTAAGGGGCTCGGGACAGGAGCCTTGTGAGTTGGGCCTTTGGAGGCAGGCCGGCTTCTCGCCTGCTGGCGAATTAGGGCAAGGTAAATCAGAGTCCCCAGCCAATCCAACTGCAATGACAGTGTGGCTGGCTGTTTGAAGAAGGGGAGGACGCCGGATTTACACGGGCACCATCTTGTAAAGTATGTGCCCCCGTGTTGCCTAACACGCCGGGCCAGAGATGAGGACCTGGGCAGGGCTGTGCACCACAACAATGCTGCAGGGTCAAAATACCTGAATGTAGAAACGTGCTAACTAAATAGCACATGGTCAGCACTTTTTTTAGAAAGTGGATGCTGGCGGCAAGGTCCGCTCCGTAAAGCCCACAAGCTTGCCTATATTAGGAAATAGACCTTGAGTAGGTATGCAGACTGCTCCTGCAGTGGGGTGAGTACTGCTCCTGTAGTGGGGAGGGGAGGGAGCTCCTGCTCCTAGGCTGCAGCTTCTGGTAAGGGGCTCGGGACAGGAGCCTTGTGAGTTGGGCCTTTGGAGGCGGGCCCGCTTCTCGCCTGCCGGCGAATCAGGGCAACGTAAATAAGAGTCCCCAGCCAATCCAACTGCAACAACAGTGTGGCTGGCTGTTTGAAGAAGGGGATGACGCCGGATTTACACGGGCGCCATCTTGGAAAGTATGTGCCCTCATGTTGCCTAACACGTCGGGCCAGAGATGAGGACCTGCGCAGGGCTGTACACCACAACAACACTGCAGGGTCAAAATACCTGATTGTAGAAGCGTGCTAACTAAATAGCATACGGTCCTCACTTTTTAAAAAAAGAAGTAAAGATGTGTGCAAATCAATAAGTTTGCTTAACCTTATTTCTAATTTTAACAAATGTACATAAGCAATAGGATAATTTTGACAGGGTTATAAAAAAATACTCACTCTAGATGGACAATCACAACGTGATGCTTGTGAACGGACGAGGCAACATGGCAACACTGTTTGTTTCACTTCTATCATTTTTAGCTACTATGCGCCCAGTCTACACCCATTGCGTTTAGTCTCTACAGAGACTTACCCCAAGGCAGCTGGTCACTTTCTTTACCAGCTGCCTTGGGGTAAGTAATCTGTGACCCTCTGCAGCGTGCCGAACCCCATCTGAGGCACACTCCATAGAATGTTTGGCCACAGAACATCCCACGCCTTTTCCCCTCCCCTCTGAACTCCAGTGTTGTCCCTTGCTCATCCTCCCGCCTCCCAGCCCTCCCCCTGATCGTGATTGGCCTGCCGGGCCGGAAAAAGGAACTATGATGGTCTAGGACCCCTCCTGCTCTCCCAAGCACTTTCTTTATCAGCTGCCTTGGGTAAGTAAGCTGTGACCCTCTGCAGCATGCCCAACCCCATCTGAGGCACACTGCATCAAATTCTTGGGCGCAGCTCATCCCATGCCTTTTTTCCCTCCCTGCCCCACTCCAGTGTTGTCCCTTTCTCGCCCTCCCGTCTCCCAGCCCTCCTTGTGACCCTGATTGGCCTGCCAGCCCAGAAAAAGGAACAACGAGGGTCAAGGACCCCTTGCATTCTCCTTAGCACTTTATTTACCAGCTGCCTTGGGGTAAGTAATCTGTGACCCTCTGCAGCGTGCTGAGCCCCATCTGAGAAACACTGCATTGAATTTGTGGCCGCAGCACATCCTGTGCCTTTTCCCCTCCCCTTCCCACTTCACCATTGACCCTTGACCACCCTCCCGCCCCCCAGCCCTCCACCCGACCCTGATTGGCCCACCAGCCCGGAAAAAGGAACAACGATGGTCTAGGACCCTTCATGCTCTCCCAAGCACTTTCTTTACCAGCTGCCTGGGGGAAGGTACATCTGTTACCCTCTGCAGCATGTCAAGCCCCATCTGAGGCACACTCCATTTAATTTTTGGCTGCAGGGCATCTTGCTCCTTTTCTCCTCACCCTTCCCACTCCCACGTTGTCCCTTGCTCGCCCTCCTGTCTCCCAGCCCTCACCCTGACCCTGATTGGCCCACCAGTCTGGAAAAGGGAACAAGGGTCTAGGACCCCTCACGCTCTTCAGAGCACTTTCTTTACCAGCTGCCTCGGGGTACGTACTCGCTAACCCTTTACAGTGTGCTGAGCCCCATCTGAGACACGTAATTTTTCTTGGCCCCAGTGCAACCCATGCTTTTTCATCTCCCCTCCCCACTCCCGCTTTGTCCCTTGCCTGCCCTCCCACCTCCCAGGCTTCCACCTGACTCTGATTGGCCCGCCGGCCCGGGCAAAGGAACAACCAGGGTCTTAGACCCTTCGCACCTTACCAGCTGCCTTGGGGTCAGTAGTCTGTGACCCTGTTCAGCGTGCCAAGCCTCATCTCAGGCACACTCCTTTTAATTTGTGACCCCAGCCCATCCTGTGCCCTTTCCCCGGCCCTCCCCACTCCTGCGTTTTCCCTTGCTCACCCTCTCCGCGACCCTGGAAACTGGCACTTTGACCCTTATAATTTCAACCCCCATGGCAATCCCTCTGCTCAGCCAGCCCCCTCGGCTAAGGGCCCCAAGGCAAAGGGCAACTCCTAGAGAAGCAGCTCCAGATGGTGTCTGCCGATGTCAGCTGGAGAAGCCTGCAGCTGTTCAACCTGCTGTGACTGACAAGGTAGGGGTGGTGCAGACAGGGGAGGCAGCAATCACTGCACCCCACTAAACTGGCCCACCCCTCTGATTACTCTTATTTCTCTTATCGCACAACCCATGCTTAAGGGTGGTGCCAATCTGGGTTTTTTGCATTGTTGTTGTTTTAAAACTAGGCTTTTTTCCCTCCTTTTAGGAGAGTCAAATCTAGGTGTTTTGCATTGCTGTTGTGTTAAAACTAGGCCTTTTTCCTCCTTTTAGGAAAGTTGAATCTTGCTGTTTTGCATTGCTGTTGTGTTTAAACTAGGCTTTCTTCTTCCCTCCTTTTAGGAAAGTCAAATCTGGCTGTTTTGCATTGCACTGTCACCCAGACCCCTGTCTTCCGTCCATACTGCACCTGTGTTCCACTGTGGTGTGTTGCCTGCTTGTTGCCTCCTGTGTGCCCCCCCTCTGTGTGAAACATCCCCCTCTGGTGTTCCCTGTGGTTTGCAGCTGTGGGCTGTGCTTCTTTTCCTCCCTCACGCTCCCCTCTTGCCTCCTTGCACCCCTATGGCGCTCTCAAACTCTCCCATCTTCTCCAACTGCTACTCTATGTCCTTTCCTATCCCTCTCACTAGGACTGGATGGCAACATTTCAAGAGGGATACCCTGGTCTCCAACCCAGTCCTCCCTATCGCTGATACCCACATCAGCACTACCTCCAGACAGACTCTCACCCACATCCTCTTTGACGCTCCCTCTACAGACCTATGGACCCCCCCCTATGGTCTCTGTTCTCTCTCCTTTCTGTTCCTCTCCCATTAATGATGGCACCCGGTGGGAGATCCTCTTCCATCAATGTCTGTATAAATGGTACCGTCATGGTCCAGTGCTCCCAGCCCAATCTTCTCCTTCTTGAAAGGTGTCTCCCGTGTCTCATCAATTTTATCCCTTCTCCTGTCACTACTTCCAACACCTCTCTGCCCCTCTGCCACCTCCTTCCTCCACTGCCTCTCTGGCACCCACCTCCTTCTCCACTCTGGCCCCTATGCCACCTATGTCTACTGCCTCTGCCCACTCTCTGGCCCTTCTTCTGCCTCCACTCGGTGTGCCTCACCCCTGCACCCCACCCTGGAAGTCTTTCAGATGTGGCAACCTACTCCAGTAGCTACTCTGAACTCTCACCGTGGTGTCAAACATTCCTCTGTCATCTGCCACCTCCTTGAAGAACTTGACCTGGATGTTCTCTCTCTCACTGAGACATGGTTCATGGCCAGATCTGTCCCGAGTTTTAACACTCTATCTCTGAGGGCTACAAGATCCTCTCTGAGCCCAGAAACAACCGGCCCAGAGGTGGAGTGGCTCTGATCTTTCCGAAGTGTGTCCCTGCTTCTGTCATTCCTATTCAGGCCTACTGCTCCTTTGAATGCCTAATCTGCAGGCTCTCTATCTCTCCTGGACTCTCTCTGACTGTGGCTACCATCTACAGGCCACCAGGCCAGGTCACCCTCTTCCTCTCAGAATGGGCTGACCTCTCTTCTTCTCCCCTTACCCAACTGTTACGCTCACCTTTTCTCTGCAGGAGCACCCGGAGCCTCTTTCTCTGCAGCGTGATAGTCTTGACCCTCTGGAGCCTGGGTTCTCAGGAGCTGCTCCTATGAATGTGTATACGGGACAAGGTTAGAATACAGGTGTGTGGGACTGTTTCTTTTCCCCACCCTGATGCTACCCCTAGTGTTCCCAGATTTGACTGCTGATTAACTCACCAGATATATGTGAAAGGATGGCTCTCCGTCCTGCTCTTAATTCAGGCAGGGGCGCAAGTCTGTTCAGTGTTGGAACCAGTTATGTCACTGGTTCGTATCTCCCAAGCCCAGTCCTGCTGCGGCGTGGATGAATGTTCGTTCAGGTGAGTCTACTGAGGATTCTCCCCAGTAAGTGTTCATACTTTCTGTCTGTCTTTTATGTCCTCGTTGCTTCAATGCGCTGTTTTATGCCTTCTTTTCTGTGCTATTTGTTTGCATGTGTGTATTGTCCTTCTAATCCTCTCTGTTCTTTCAATTGCAGGCCTGCCGGTGTCGGGGTGATGGAGTAAACGAATGCATGCAGCAGCGAAACAGGTTTGGTAATTCTTCTGTAACGCGCTTTGCCTTCTGTGTGCCCGCGGTATTTGTTATGGCCTGTTCTTTGCCTTACAGGTGTCTGCCGACTCGTGCTGATGGTGCCGAGTGGATTCACAACTGTACTCAGAGCCAGGTAATGATCTTGTATTCGCGCTGCGTTCTTAAAATATGCGCGATGCTGTTCTGTTGAACTTTGCTTACTGTTTTCTTTCCTTTGCAGGTGTCTGCTGAAGTCGCGTTGCTGATGCGGAGCAAATCCTGAAGCCGTGCCGGAGTCGATGAAGCCGTGTTAACAGGAGGTGGATGCCGGTCGTCTGAATGAAGTCGCATGAGTATTCATGCAACTGCGGTTCGTTCGAGGCTGGAGCGGAACAGGTGAGAGTTGCACGAAGTCCTCGGGTAAGTATCTTCAGGAGCTGTGCCAGTGAGCGTCACGCTGCATCAAGCAGAATAACGCGAAACAGGGACTGCATGCCTGCCACACCCAGCCACACCCAAAAGGCAGGACTACAGTCTTGTGTTCTGTCTTAGGCCATTCCTCCTCCATGTTGGAGGAATACAGGAAGTGCTTGGATTCTATTCACCCAAAGGGTGATGTGCATGACGCCAGATGCGCGAAGCCTGGGCCCAACCCACCTTTATCTGTCCACTGACCCAGTGGCTTTTCTGGAGAGTACGTGTCCCTCGGAAAGACCCGAGCTATGTGTGTGAGTGGATGTTGTGGAATGGAGGCTGGTGTCAGGTGGACAACCCAGAGTCGTGACACCAACCTTCTCCTCCTAGGACACCTAAAAATCTACCTGGATGCTTCTAATCCCTCCTCTGGGCTCTTAAGCAACCTATGCGACTCTCTCTCCCTGTCCATTCTTCCCTCTGGCCTGACACACCCTGCTGGACACACCTTGGATGCTCTCATATTCTCAGACTTCACCCTCTCTAACCCTCTCACCACTCCTCTCTTTCTCGGACTGACCACTTCCTGCTCTCCTCTCATCTGAAACTTCTGGCCCCTCAAGTAAAGCCTACCCCAGCACTGCCACCTTCCTTCTCAGTCATTCGGCCCATGAAGCGAGTTTCAGTGGACGCCTTTGCCTCTACCTGCTCTGCTCCTCCTACTCCTGCGGCTGACTCGCACCCTGACACAGCCCTCTCTAGCCTGAATCCTTCTATCTCCAACACTCTCGACATCCTTGCCCCTGTCATGAGAATCCATCTGAAGTCTACCTCCGAGTGTAACTCTTGGTACGACTCCAACCTCGCTGCCCTGACACGCAATTGCAGGGTGGCTGAGAGGAAGTGGAGGGCTTCGGGCGCAACCTCTGACAAACCTGGCTGCCGCCTGCTCCAACGGAAATACAAACTCTCTGTTCTCTCCAAGAAGAGGGTCCATATCCAAGCCTGCACCTCTGCAGACTCTAACAACAAAGCCAAACTCTTTAAGATCTGCAAGGAGCGGCCCAATCCTACTGTAGTCTCCACCTCTCATGTTTCTTTCTAGGCCCTCTGCATGTCTTTGGCCTCTCATTTCACCACCAAATCTCAGGTCATCCTGTCCTACCGCTTCCTCTCCCTCTACTTCTCTCAAGCCCCCTTTGGCCGCCTCTCCCTCTCCTCTTCCTTTTTCCTGTTTCTGTCTCACAAACCTTGATGATGTTTCCAGACAAGCCTGATCTATGAAAGTGTCGTCCAAATGGGTGCTCCCCTGCTCCTGCAGAACCATCAAGGACCACGTTGCCACTCTCGCTCCAGCCTTGGTTTATTTCTGCAATCCCTCTTTCATCACTAGATCTTTCCCCTCTCTCCTCAAGCACTCCCTTGTGCACACCCTCCTAAAAAAGCCTTCTGTTGATCCTACATGTCTGGCAAACTATTGCCCAATGTCTATCACTCCTTTCCTGAGCAAACTCCTGGAAAAGTTGGCCATCGCCCAGCTTACCCTCCAGACTGAATCTGTTGGCTGCCTCCATAACCATCAGTCTGGCTTCAGAGCAGCCAGAGGCACAGAAACTGCTCTCCTGAACACCTGTGAAGATCTGCTCTCTAACCTCGACTACAGCTCACCCTCTGTCCTCACCCACCTTGAACTTTCCTCTGCTTTCGATACAGTCAATCACGCCACCCTGATCAACTGCCTGTGTGAACCTGGGCATCATGGATCAGGCCCTGGCATGGCTGACCTCCTTCCTCCTGGATGTCCCTCCCAGGTCCAACTTGGGTCCTTTCTCTCCACCACCTCTCTCTACACATGTGGTGTCCCCCAGGTCTCTATCCTCTCACACTGGCTCTTCAATGTCTATCTGGCCCCTTTGGTCCACCTGATCTCCACCTTCTCTTCTAATTTTCAGTGTTATGCAGATAACACTCAGCTCTCTTTCAGGTTTCACGCAGCCTCCTCTCTTCCCTCGCTCATTCAGTCTATCCATGATTCAGGGTTGGTGCGCCTCCAACGATCTTTGCCTTTATGCTAGTAAGACGGATTGGGACACCTACTCCCATTGTCCCTGTTAGGGAGAATTCTCATTCTATGGCTAATTTCCCTTACCTATAGAGTGCCCCAGAAGCTTTGCTGGATTTAAAGGGTTTGTTTTTTCCCCTGCTAAGAGTGTGACTCTTTTTTCCCACTCTTAGGCATATTTGCTATGTGTGTTCTAGACTATTTTTTGTATTTAATGTCTATGGGGTTTATCTCACCCCCATAGGAACCATCTTTATCCACATGTGTTACACAGCACCCTCCGTGCAGAGACACAGGGGTGTCGTAGCGACCCCCAAACATAGACTCCATACCCTGGGACTGACTACTGTCTCCCAGGGCATGTAAAGTCCCCATTGCCTTTACTAGTCAATCTTTATGAACAAAACCAGTACAACCCATCTTACTATGGAGGTACTGGCAAGGGTTAATAGTTTTTCCCTTATGTTCATTTTAGAGAGGGTACCGTGCAGTCCCTCTCTCAAAAGTTTCTGGCTGGTGGCAGTGGTTACTACCAAAAATATTCGACCGCGAATATTTCCCTATGGGATTTTCCCATTGTTCGAGGCTACCACATTTACTGACAGTCTCTAACATACCGCCGGTTTATTTTCATATTAACTTTACTCCGGTAGGTTTTATTTGGCAGAACTTTTATATAAATTCTTTCTCGTGTCTTTCTCTAAACTCCTAACCCAGGTCGGGGATCCTTTGTTTGCCCTTTTGGCGGGCTTCTGCCAAGAAGCCCTCCTTTTGGCGCAACTGAGTCTGGGGTGGATCCATTGTGCTGGAGGGGGAGTAGGACCCCTGGACAGTGTTGCTTTAACAACCCATGTCGCACTCTGCCCTAATAGGCTGGAGGTTCTCCAGCCAGGTTGACCACTCCACTGTTTAAGTCACAGCTAGGCTGTATGAATGGGGATCTTTTTGCATAAAAGCAGGGTCCTGAGGACTGGAAGAGCAAGACGTCATCATTGGACTAAGAAGCCGAAGAGCAGAGAAGCCAAAGACATCTGCAACGACTCGTATAGTCCTGCTGGAGCGTCTCACCACTTTTCTCCACACGACGAGAGAAGATCTTCATCTGCAAGAACCTTCTTCCCTTGAGCTGGTGGGGCAAACCAGTTTGCCCATCGCCTTCCTGGACCTGCCTTGGTCGAATTGCCAGTACCCTGTACTCGGAGACCAGATATCCAGGCGCCCATCCACCCGGACCGCGATTTAAAGGAGCGGACCTTTTATTAGTTGGGCAGCACCGTGGCTGGTTTCATCCCTGGGCAGTGCAGTAACGCGAACCTTCCTCCACGATGAGAGCCTCTCTTACTCTGCTGGATCTCCCGAACTGCAGGAACTGCCAGGAACAACCGCCACCACAGGAGCCTCTTCTACAATTCAAGGTACTTTGTTCCGCCAGGCCTCCCTTTTCCGCTTGGTAGTGCTAAAGGTGATTTAAATCCTTTACCTACCTATTGGGTTGGCCGCCCCTATCCTCTAACATTGTCTTTCACCTTCTGCATCCACCTTTTCGAATCGTTTAACAAAGACTTGACTGCAGCTACAAGAACATTTTGCTCCTGGGCCCTTTGCCCTGTACCACTGACTCTGGCACAGGCCTATTGACTCTGGCTGAATTTGTTAGAACTGCCTTCTCTAGATTGCTTCTCAACTAGAACTTTGTTGGTGCACCTACTTCTTATAACCACCTTCTTCTTCCCACTTCTAAAACTTGTGAAGTGCCATTTTGCTCGGTTTTCATTTAAGTATTATACATGCTAAAGTGCTGCCTTGCCTAAACTTGTTCACAAACTTATGGGAAGTGTTGCTAAGGTGTCTAAGAATATATTCCTGCATAACTTGTGCTTTCCCTCCCTTGTGAGAAATTGCTAGAGTGCCATTTGTGTTTGGTTTTCACTGTGCCATTTTGCTCAGTTTTCTCTCTTGCTCAAACTTGTCTACAATCTAACTAGGGAGTTGTGTATACTTTCCTTGGCTGATTTTAACTTGCTTTAATAACTGTGATTAATGTGTTAACTTAGAAGTGTGTAGAATAAATATATATATTCTTTTTAATACAAAGCTTTGGTCATTGTTTCCTTGTACCATAGTATTATAGCCCTGTGGTGTAAACCCTGAATACTGCTCATCTCCCTCTTGAGATAAGTCTGACTGCTTAGCCACAGCTACCAACTAAATCTTTGCGGTACAGACTGATACCAAAGGGGATTTATTGCTCACACCTGTAGTCTTAATCTTCTGTAGTGCTCCCTAACGGAACTGCACAGGATTCTGCCTAACAGTCCCTCTCTCACTCTAGCCACCCTCCTTGGGCCCTCTACCCTCACCTTACTGTGAGGCAAAAAACCTTGGTGTCATCTTCAACTTTACCATCTCCTCCTCTTCTCACATCACGGACCTTACCTTAAAGGCCCACTTCCAGCTGCACCTCCTCAGAGGTATTCTACCTTTTCTCAGTTTCCCCCAGAAGCCCACTGACTCCAGAGCCCTGGTTCTCTCCAGGCTGGACTACTGCAACAGCCTCTTTCTCAACCTGCCTACCTCTACTCTTGGCCCCCTGCAACTAATCCAGAACAGAACTGCAAGACTTATCCTTGGCCTCATGCCCAGGGACTGTATTTCTCAGCCCTGAAATCTCTCCACTGGTTCACGGGGACTGCAAGGATCAAGTCCAAGACCCTCTGTATCCTCCACAAGGCTTTCTGGGGCCAGGACATGTACTGCATCCAACTCTCTCTTCCGAAATACCTTCCTTCTAGAGCCCTTCGCTCAGCTACCTTCAACTCTCTGAGGGCAGGCGCTCTCCAGGCAGAGTGTGGTAGATTCCTCTCCTCTGCTGGTGCCTCCCTCAGGAACGGCCTCCCTGCCCCTCTCAGACTTCAGCCAGATAACCTGAAGTTCCGGAATCAGCTCACGACCCTCCTTTTCTCCTCTGACTTCACTCTCTTGCTCCTTTGCTAACTTACTGTCTGCTGCACCGACTGGTTGCTTTGTTCCCTAATAGTCTCTGGGTACCAGGCTCCTGCATGACTCATCTTCCTTCAACTGCCTCCTGGTCTACAGTGCACTTAGGGGCTGTAACTGTAACCCCTAGAGCCCCCCTGCCTCCTTGCACTTACCCAGTGCAGCCTTGCCCTGGCTGTACTTACTCAGAGCCATGTTGTCCTGATCGCACTTCCCCCTTCCACTTCCTTGCACTTCCATTTCTCCTTCCCCCTCCACTTCTCGTTGTCACACGTGCATGATCCGAATCACAAAAGGCCTAGTAGGATTGCTTTTCTTGTCCTCCCTTGTCTTATGGCCCTTAGAAACACTTGTGTACAGGTGTATTATAAATGCCATATCATATCCTATCATATCATGCAGCATATGTGTGCCATCTTGGATGAATTTATAAGTTACATGCCTTTATGGTAAACACCATAAAGGCATGTTGTTATCAGAAAAGAACTAGAATGTAAGTCTTCCTTAAGAACTGCAGAGCTCCTTGTGTCCGCCATTATGAATAATATTATCCTTTTTGCAGGCACATGCAAAATAATACAGCAAATTAGTTTGTGTAAGTTAGTTGTTAACAACTGGTTAACAACTGGTGTGTGGTCCAATGATATTTTAAATCAGTCTGGGACTCGCTTCTCATGGCTCATTTTCAAATATTCAAATCTCAGTATATCACCATAGTAGATCATGAAAACAAGACTTACTATGATGTATGCCATACCTCCAGAGAAAAACATGGCGGAAGTAAAGTTTTATATTACATTCATTACTTTTTATGACTATAGACTGCAAACCTGTTCTTTAAAATTATTTATTATATTAACTGATCTGGTCAACACATATTGACTGCAGTAGCTGCCAACAAAGTGCACTGAGTTGAGAATTTCCCGCAACATCCATGTATTAACTATTGTGTATTATCCTGATTGTGATGAAAAGTTTGAAAACCATCTCACACCCCTAATCCATTGAGTGTCTCACTTAATTAAAAATATATTGCAAGATAACAATGAAGTTGTTAAAGGAAAAATGATGGAAGGAGCGATTATAAAACTGTTGGCTGTATTCAAGAGTACTTCTGTCACCAAATAGGACAGATTAGTTGGGAAGTACTTAACCAACATATCTCATGATGCTCTTGAAGTTTATGTCCACAATACTTGTTCACTCAGAATATTGAAGCTGCCATGATTGGTCTTAAATGTGTTAATCCATCTAGATTGTTTGTATTCTGAAGTCCTATCAGATGAAAGGTTTAATACTTAAAATGTGGTACCTTCCAAAACCTGTATGGTGTGAGTGGTAGCCTGTAAATAAGTTGGTGTTGTTTGTGCAATGGTTTAAAAAAGACATCAATAGAATACTTACATAATAGTTCTAATAGTGACGCACAACTGGATATAATGGGTCTCCTTGGGGGATTTGTGGATAATTTCAATATCTTAGGTATGGCATAAATAGTGGGGACACATGGAGACGCCAAGTTGAAAAAGTCAAACTCCTGTTCTGTGTTTAAATTGAAATCAAATGCTTCATACGTAACTTGTAAAACCCCATTTTTAATATTTTAAGTGGTGTCCCGCCGAATTTCTATAGTGTCCATCGCTGACAGCGGCCACAGAATCAAAACATAATAATGAGGGATTGGTTATTACAAAAAAGAAAATGTGAGGAGTGAACAGAGACGTGCCAACTAAAGTTCACCTCAGCCAAGTGGAAAATCATGCATTTAGAGTTTACCAAAATAAATAAGGCTCTTAGGGTTATTTTGCCCAGCAACCTGGATGTTTTCAGAGCTTTCAAAAGGATACTACGCAGAATCCAGGAAATGCTGTGGTGTAATTGAGTCCGGAAGAGGGGAATGTAAATGGTGAAGTCGCATCTTTGGGCATTGTGCCCTGTTTTGGAGTAGATTTTTTTAAAAAGCATGTAGAAAATGTTGCCGTAGTCTAGAGCAAGTTTCCAAGATGATCCAAGATCTGCATGAGAAATCTTATAAAAACCTATACAAAAACAAAAATCTCTCCATTACGAGAGCAGGAGGTTGAGAGGGGTATATACTATTGGCATTTAAATATTCCAGGAGGATAAACTATCTTGACCAACTGAACAAGCTGCTCTCAAGTTAAGGCTGATAGTGAGCTGTATGTAGTAACTCAGGAAAAAGAGTATTGGAATATCAAGTAATTTGGAATATACACTTATTTTTGTTCTTTTTCTTCTTTTATGGTTGATCTTTGTAATAAACTGTAATAAAAAAATTAAAATAAAACTATTTGATTGTATTTGATATTTTGAATCTAATAGTTAACACTAACACAAGTAATATGGTTACTATCTATTACCCCAAGTGATTTGTGTTTTAGTCAAAACTGAAAGTATTAAAATAGTATAGTTTAGAAGATGTAAAAAACATACAATGAAATAATCTGTACAGCACTCCCACAACTAGAAAATGTTCTGGGCCAAATCACATTGCCTAGAAAGATTATGGTGGTGTACTTATACTTGGAAATGCTGATTAATACTATGACAAAATTCCATCCGATCAGGGCAGGATAGCCTGAGCTTTTTGATTTTTATCACTGAAGTTATGCAGGTAATTCTGTTTCGGAAAGGGAGATCTGGTTATCAGAACCCCCTTTCATCATGTGCCATGCCAAAATTATAGTGCACTCACGTGCCTTTGCTGAGATGGCATCTGGACATCCCCGGAACCAGCCCTGTAGTGCCAGCAGAGAAGCTTCAAAGGTCACTTGTACATTTCAGACAGCTGCAGGAACACAAACTTCCAGCAGAGTTGGCTTCTCAATTTTTTGCACCTAGGTCCATACTCTGCTCGAGCCATTGAAGCACACCACCTCGTCTCAACCCAATCGTCACTCGACTATGGAAGCAAATAATCTGAACACTGACTCGGCCTGCTGCAAGCCATCGACATGTCCTGTTTCGAACGCCAACGTGACCCAGCAGAAGCATCTTTTCACCGCCAATTTGACTGCCTCCTTGAATTGTTGGAAGCCATCGGCTCGATCGTCTCGAACGCAAGCTTGACCCAATGGGAGCTTGGACATCGACTCGCCAGTGGGGCCACCTGATTTGAATGCCTCGATACAGGCTTGAACGAAGTAAAGCACCAGAAGCCTGGCTCAGTGCTGTCGAGTACCAAAGACAAGAACTAAAAGTATTTTGAAGACACAATGTGCGCACTGTCTACTTTATAGGAACATACTGACTTTTAAGCCCACATTCTTTACATGTTTGAGAACAAATCCAGGAACTCTAATCACAACAAGAGAAAAGCACGGGTATGTGCATGCATTTAATGAGTGGTTACAAATGTTTGCTTAATATGATATCATTGCTTAATAGAAGGGAAGCATCGTGTTAAGGATACAACCAAGCAAAGAGTTCCCTCCTGAAACCATGCGTAATAAATATGACCAAGGTAATTGGGTTTCCCCATTTGAATCATCACATTCACAGATGATTCGCAGAACTAAAAGTTACTTGGTTTTTGTTGCAGTTTGGGTACACACTGTGTGTATAATAGTCGCCATGATGGAAAGACTAATGAAATGCACCCCATTGTGAACACGAGCACCTCCTAATCGATTACAGCCCCTGAAGAATGTTGCACATAAATAGTATAAAGAAAGTAAACATGCCATGTTGGGCAATAAGGACATGTAATGATTACATGTTTGAATACCTTTAGCCGCTATTTTCTGGAACAACCAGAATCTCTTCAGTTTTCGATCTACAGTTCCAGATCAGGCGCTTTTGCATTTTGTAATGTGAGAACTGTGGAACAAAAGAGACTTAATACAAATGGAGCAAAACTTTCTAAATTGGGCACTGTCAACCTGGAAATTTAGAACAGTAATGTTGTTAGATGACAGAGAATGGGTCTATTGCCTATTTTTAACTTAAACCCACATGGAGTCGGATTTAATAATACAAAATCTTTTATGATAGTACTAAAAAGACAACTAAGGTTTGTATGATGTACTTATGAATAAAATATATTTTTACATGATATGATAGGTTATTTATAACACACTTAATACCCAGAGTTTTCTAAGCACGGACCCGGGGATCAAACCTGTGTCGTCTTGCTTCCAAGGCGAGCAGGTTGCCCCTGAGCTATCCTCCCAAGACATATGCTTTGACAAACAGTGTGCCCCTTTCTATGCAACTAAAACCGATAAGTACAGTTCCTTGCAAGGTATTGTGAGAACATATCCATGACATTGGTGGTCATTACGACCCCAGCGGTAGCCGTGCCTGTAAAAACGGCACAGCTGCCGCCAGAGTTATGTTTTCTTCCGACACCTCGCAATTCTTTTTTTATTTTTTATTTTATTATTGGCTTAGCTGATAAATCAACTTTACAATTTATAAACTTTAGAATACAACATTTTCATTAATACAAAACCATTTTATGATTTTGAAAATTAAAATCCATGAAGTTCTGAAATTTAAAATAGGTCCTTAAAATGGAATTACACATAAACACTCAAAGTGTATTAATTATTACTTTTTCATTCATAACTTGTAAAACTCCATTAACATAATTTCAATGCATATAAAAAATTAAGAGCAGCAATTTGATATATGGCCAAATGGCCCATAAATAGTATTTGCCACAATTAATCAGAAGTGACTGTTCGATACTCCCATAGCATTTTTTTTTAAAGTGCAATGTGCGTAATTCATGTAGCATAATACAATCAATCAATAAATGATGTAACGTTTCTTTGTTCTCAGTATTCATGCAAAATCGACAGACATTTTCACAATTAGAGATCTGCCCACGTCTATTTAAAATGTCTATTGTGGGCCACAGATTGAATCTCAGTCGGATTAAATCTTGTCTATGTGAAACAGAGGGTGATTGAAGCAAATATGGTTCAACAGTGCTATATTTTTTGTACCGTAATGGATTGTTTTTTTAAATCATTATAGTTTTGGAATTTTTCTCTAGTCTGCATCCAATCATATTGGAACAACTTAGTTTGCGCTTTGTTCGGACTCTCAAAAAGAGTTTGAAGCGATATTTCCTTTTGGGTTAGAGTGTGAATAACTAAGTCAGTCCATTTCTTGACAAACCTGTGAGATGTCGTAAACATGTATTTCAACAAAATGCATAACAACATGTTTGAATCAGGTGTCAGAAGATATTTCCTAAATAAAGAGATTACCACCCATAGGTATCTATAATACAGGGAAGTGAAACCCAGTTCATAGCGGATCCACACAACTGGGACGCAGTTTGGTAGAACTAACAAGCGCCACCAATATTGACCTTCAAATTTCTGCAGTTGTTACGCTCACCTGGTGTCCACGGGGGCGTTGATCTGGACCGGCCTGATGTTACTTCTTCCAGTAATACACGGAGCGCCGAGATGACGGAGTGGACCGGGCCACCCAGCTTGGTCTGTGTGGCTCGTATGAATACTCTTCTGTAATGCAGAAAGGGGGAATTAACCACCTGTGAGGTTTAAGCTTAACGGCACCTTCTCCCCATGAATTACTTTGGGACTCCTTTAGATTCTCACCTGATAATCTGGAAAGATGAACTCTCCATCCTGCTTCAAGTGCAGGGGCGCGTAGATGACCAGTTGCCTCACTGGTGTGGGAAGTTGGCGAGTTGCAGACAGTGTTGACTCCGTAGAGGTAATAGTTATAAAGAGTTCAAAACGTCTGGAATTCACTCTGTCCAATTCCCCTAGGTTGCCCTTATGGATCTGGAAAGAGTTCTCATGGCAACCAGAAATGCGCAGGTAAGTGTTTATAAAAGCTGTTTCGGAATAAAGAGGGAAGCTTGCTCTAACCTGTGGTCTTTTCCTTTTCAGGCAATCCATTTGGAGGAAGATCCGTGGATTGAAGCGTTTACCGCAATCGGGTAAGTCTGTAGCGGAATCTTTCCCCATAGGGGCCGGGGTGCGGCGGAGATGCGGAAGAGGTCGCGCCGACCCGAGATTAGGTGAGTATCCCCGGTGATCTCAAGTAAGTCTTAATATTTGCCTTTGTTGTCTTAGATAACTCTCTGTTGCTCACCTTATTGTTATTATGTCCATAGGTGATGAAGAGCGGCCGCGAACTGAAGATGCGCGTGAAGGAATGCTGAAAATGGCAACAGGTGAGTTCAGCGCGGCGTTGCAGGAGGTGCGGTAAGAGCGTCTAATGGATTCTTTCTTCCAGGTCCAAGTCGGGAAGATGCAGGATTCAGGTGAGTATGAATAAAACTCTTGCTCTAACCTTTCCTTCTGCTTTCCTTGCAGGGTTCAGGAGCTCCGGAGTGTAGACGGGCGTGGCTGAAGACTGGAAGCTGCTGCAGGCACGGTGAGCGTTACGCTGCTACTGCAGAATAACGCAAAGCACGTGTGGCTGTCCGGGTGTGGCTTAAATAGCTTTGGAAGAAGTCCCAGGTAAGTATTCTTCCACTGCCCCACCCAGGTAAGAAAATAGTCCCTGCATTAAAATAGTCCCTCCTAAGCCTCATTTGGCTTAGGTCGTCATGCAGCATGGTCTGCATCAGGTGAGTAAGCAGCATGGTCTGCTTTAGGTAAGTTATCATTAATGAGCCTGGCGCCTATGGCGCCAGGACTGACTTTGTCCTTATGAGCCTGGCGCCAAAGGCGCCAGGACTGCACCCAAACAGCCCCTAACTGGGGCTTTTGGGCATGCTCCAAATGGCGTGATGCCTGCTTCCGGGGCTGCTGGGCCTGGTCTGGTTTCCCGGGGGCAGGCATCATGAAAGCACTCCCCCTCAGGGCCCCTCCCAAAGTCGTTCCTCTCCTTGGCCGTGGTTTGTCTGGAAATTCCCGGTGGAACCTCTTCACCAAACGAGGTGCATGCACGTGGTCACTAGGTTCCCAAGACCTTTCCTGCGGACCATAACCTTTCCAGTCAATTAGGTAAAAGAGTTTAGATCTCACTCTTTTTGTGTCCAAAATATTCTTGATTTCGTATTCGGGTTCTCCGTCTATGAGGATAGGTTCAGGTGGGTCGGTTAGCCTAGTTCCCGGTTGCACTGGTTTCAAAAGAGACACGTGGAAGACGGGATGGATTCGCATATGAGCAGGTAGTTCCAACTCGACAGCCACCGGGTTAATAATGGCCTTGATGGAGTAAGGCCCCAAATACCTGGGATTAAAGGTCCGTTTTCCTTTGAGAGGAATGTGCTTAGTAGATAACCACACTTGGTCCCCTAAGGTAGGGGTAGTGTGGTGCTTCTCTTCTAAGCTGATCAGCGTTTTTCTTGTATTTTTCCTTGGCTTTTCATAAATGTTCTGTTGCTTCCTTAAAGGTTTGAGTAATGACTGTGTGAAGATGATCTACTGCGGGCATCTCTAAATGCTGGGGTGAATCCAAATCCGAGGTTCGAGGATGATGTCCGTATATGGTAAAAAAGGGACTGTGCCCAATTCCTGAGTGTACTGAATTATTGTACGCATATTCAGCGATCCATAGGGTGTCCTTCCAATTGCCTTCAGACTCATGTAGCATACAGCGTAAATATTGTTCAAGAGTCTGATTAGTTCTCTCTGTTTGGCCGTCGGTCTGGGGGTGGTGGCTAGTGGAAAGCCCGACATCTATTTGTGCCAGTTGGCAGCATTTTTTCCAGAAATGCGAGATGAATTGACTTCCTCGGTCTGAAATTAACACAGATGGAAAACCGTGTAGACGAACAATGTTTTCAAGGAATTCCTTGGCCAGGGTTGAGGCTGAGGGTATCCCTTTTAAGGGAATAAAGTGGGCCATTTTAGAAAAAAGGTCCACTATTACTAGGATAGTATTGAAACCGTTACACGGGGGTAGATCTGTGATAAAGTCTAATGACAAGGTGTGTGTAACGCTCACCTGATTCCCGTAGAGGCGCCGGTCTTGACTGGGCGTATACCGTATCTTCAAAGGTGATGTGTACCACACGGCTGGCTCTTTGGGCTGGACCTCTGTGCACTGTATGTCTGACTCGAAGGGTAAGATGTCTGCAGATAGAAAATATGGGATTAATGAACTGGGTTATTAAATGTCTCTCTCTTCTTCCCTTTCTCTTCTCCTGTAGAACCCCGAAGGTTAACGCTCTCACCTTAGGTAAGTGAACGCCGTGCTCTCCATCTGCCTCGGGGCAGGGTGCTGTAACCAGTTTCTTCACTGGATAAGGGGAGCAGGCCTCTTGACTTCAGAGGACTGCTGTCCGTCGTTTACTGCACGAACGGTAAGTTTCGAGTACTTCTAATGTCTTTAAAGTCTTTAGTAATGATGTCTCTTGTTTTGCAGGGTTCCGGCGATGGTGGATGACGGGCTGAAGTGAGTTGAAGATGGAGCCCGTGTGATGAATAGAAGCGCCTGGAAGCACGTAAGTAAGCGCTTGTTGCCTGCTTCACGATGCGCTCTAACTGTCTTTTTATTTTGCAGGTACAAGTTCGGAGCGGCTGCAGGGTGCCGGAATACCCACTGGGTTAGATGTGGAAAGGAGTAATGGCACATGAGTATTAAAGTTCCCCAATGTCTTTAAACGCACCTTGTTTTGTCTTTCAGATGCGGGATGCAGCGCCGAAGGCCTCCGGAGCGTGCGAAGAGTTGGTAAGCTTTTGTCTTTCAGATGCCGGAATGCAGTGTGAAGACCTCCGGAGCGCACAAAGAGTAGGTAAGCCTTTGTCTTGCAGATGTCGGAATGCAGCGCGAGGCGTTGGTGACAGCCGATGGACCAGGTTAGTGAAGAGCTGTCACTGAAGATCGTAATGCTAACCTGTTCTTTCTTGTCTTTATAGGTGTTGCTGAAGACTCGATTCAGGATGGTAAGCCTTTTTCCTTAGGCCCAGGATCAGATGCAGAAGACACGATGAGCGTTCTGCTGCAGAGGATGCAGAATAACGCAAAGCAAGATTCATCCATCGGGTGTGGTTTAAATAGCCTCCTGTAGTGCTTAGGTGTCTCCTTCCACAGCCACGCCTAGGTAAGAAAAGAGTTCCTGCTTTCCAGAAGAGTTCCAGTGTTCTGAACCTAGGGAGTGGCTCCTGCCCCACCCAACAGGAAAAGTAGTTCCAAACAGAAGAGGATCAGAGGCTCAACTGGCAGGCAAGTAAGCAGCATGGTCTGCTGCAGGTAAGTCCACCCAAGCATTATGAGCCCGGCGCTTCCAGCGCTGGGACTGGGCATATTTATGAGCCTGGTGCCACTGGTGCCAGGACTGGGTCCAAAAGGTCCCAATTGGGACTGGTTGGCACTCGGAACCTGGGTTATGGATCTGCTTCCAAGGGAGTTGGGAAAACCCTGACCTTTTGGAAGCAGAGATCATGACAGTACCCCCCCTCAAGGCCCCTCCCAAACCGGGCTTCTCCGGGGGTTTTGGCTTGTCAGGAAATGTTCGGTGAAATCTTTTGATTAGGCGAGGAGCGTGGACATATTCAGCAGGTTCTCAGGATCTCTCTTGGGGGCCGTAGCCTTTCCAGTCAATTAGGTAAAATAGTTTAGATTTGGAGATCTTGGAGTCCAGAATGCTTTTGACTTCAAACTCGAGTTCTCCATCAACTAGGATAGGTTTTGGAGATTTAGTTAATCGGGTTTGAGGTTGCACGGGTTTTAATAGAGAGACGTGGAAGACCGGATGTATCTTCATGTGCGGGGGCAAGTCCAACTTGACCGCTACTGGGTTTACTATGGTAGTGATGGAATAGGGACCAAGGTATCTTGGGTTGAATGTGCGTGGCCCTTTTAGAGGTAGATATTTGGTGGATAACCAGACTTGATCCCCTACTTGATATTGAGGGGCTTCCTTCCGATGTTGATCTGCTCCTTTCTTGTATTGTTCTTTAGCCCTTTGAAGGTGAGAAACAGCTTCCTTAAAGGCTTGGGTGATTGTAGAATGCAGGTAGTCTACTGCTGGTGTTTCAAGATCTTGGAGAGGATCCAACTCCGAGGTTCGAGGGTGACTGCCGTACAAAAGAAAAAACGGGGTTTTCCCAGTTCCCGAATGGACAGAGTTATTGTAGGCATATTCGGCTATCCAAAGGATGTCTTTCCAAGTTTTTTCAGTTTGTTGCAGTATGCAGCGTAAATACTGTTCCAGAGTTTGATTGGTCCTCTCGGTTTGTCCGTCGGTCTGAGGGTGGTGACTGGTCGATAGTCTCACATCAATTTGAGCCGACCGACACAATTTCGCCAAAAGTGAGAAATAAATTGACTACCTCGATCCGAAATTAGAACCGAAGGAAAACCGTGCAGTCGGACGATGTTTTCGAGAAACACTCGGGCCAGAGTTGCTGCTGTTGGCAAGCCTTTGAGCGGAATGAAATGCGCCATCTTGGAGAATAAATCCACGATTACTAGAATAGTATTGTATCCGGAGCATGGAGGTAGATCGGTGATGAAGTCCATAGAAAGCGTATGCCAAGGGCGAGGTGGGATGTCAATAGGGCGTAAGAGGCCTGCTGGTCTTTCCTTTTGACTCTTGTTTTGGGCGCATACTCCACAGGACATTATAAAGTCTCTGATATCTTTTTTCCAAGACGGCCACCAGAAGTAGCGCTTGATCTTTTTTGAGGTCTTGGCTATACCGGGATGTCCTTCCATTAAAGAATCGTGATAACAAGAGATTACTTTTTTCTGTAAATCTGTGCTGGGTAGGTATAATCGTTCTTGGAAATACAATAAGTTGTCCTTTACTGCAAAGTCCTTTCCCTGCAGATGCCAATTCTGTATGTCTGCTGGAGTTACAAGTTGCCTGGCTTTATCCTTAACTTCCTCTATGGATTGTGTGGCGATTACACCCAGAATTCTTTGTTCGGGAATGATTGGTACAGGTTTAGGGTTGATCAAGTGTTCTTCCACTCCCATCCGAGAAAGGGCATCAGCTTTACCGTTTTTTGTACCAGGTCGATAGGTAATTATGAAGTCAAACTCGGCAAAGAATAATGCCCAACGGAGTTGTCTAGAGGATTGGGCTTTTGCGGTTTTCAAATATTGCAGGTTTCGGTGATCCGTAATCACAGTCACGGTGTGTCGGGCCCCCAGCAGATAATGCCGCCAAGCCTTAAAGGCAGACTTGATAGCCAGAAGTTCCTTGTCAGTAATCGTGTAATTGATTTCAGGAGGCGAGAATTTGCGGGACCAAAATGCCACGGGATGCAACTGATTGGTTATCGGGTCCTTTTGTGATAGAACTGCCCCCATGGCAAGGCTTGAAGCATCAGTTTCCACGATGTAGGGGAGTTCGGGGCGAGGGTGTTTTAAGATTGGTGCAGAGATAAATTTAGTCTTTAAATCCTGGAAAGCTTGTTCCGCCTCGGTAGACCATTCAAAACGTTTGTTTTTCTTTAACAAGGCAGTGATGGGCTGGACTATTCGAGAGAATTCGGGGATAAACCTGCGGTAAAAGTTAGCGAAGCCTAACATGCTTTGCACACCTTTTACGGAGGATGGTGATGGCCATTTGAGAACTGCATCGACCTTCTTTGAATCCATACGCACTCCGCCAGGTGATAATATGAATCCCAAGAATTCAACTTCAGTCACGTTGAAAACACATTTTTCCAACTTAGCGAAAAGTTTGTGTTAACGCAATCTTTCGAGGACCATTTTCACGTGTTTCCGATGTTCAGATTCCGATGAAGAATAAACAAGTATGTCGTCAATGTAAACAACAACACACACATCTATGAGCTCTCTGAGGACATCGTTCATAAAATATTGAAAGGCGGCCGGGGCATTGCAAAGTCCGAAGGGCATGACCTGATATTCAAATAGCCCATACTTGGTGCGGAAGGCCGTCTTCCATTCATCGCCCTCTTTTACTCGTACCAAGTGGTAAGCTCCTCTAAGATCCAGCTTTGTATATATGCATGCTTTTCTGACTTGGTCCAGGAGTTCAGGGATCAAAGGTAACGGATATCTATTCTTAACGGTGATCTGGTTCAGGGAGCGATAATCTATACAAGTTCTAAGGTCTCCTTCCTTTTTTGGAACGAAGAACAAAGCTGAAGAAGCAGGGGACTTGGAAGGACGAATAAACCCATTTGCCAGGTATTGATCCAGGTATTGTCGAAGGTGAAGGTTCTCAGGCTCGGTGAGGGCATAAATTCTACTACAAGGAGGAGTAGATCCAGGTATCAGGTCTATTTGGCAGTCATAAGACCTATGAGGAGGTAGAGAGTTAGCCTGATCCTTCCGGAAAACATCTTGGTATTCTAGGTATTCGGGAGGTAACTGGGGAGTCTCTGAAGAAATTGCTGCCAGTGCAACACCAGGTGGAGGGTGACAAGTAGAGACACATTCTGGAAACTGGACCGTTCTTGCTCGCCAATCGATCAGAGGATTGTGTTTCTCTAACCAAGGTATTCCTAGAATAATCTGAAACTGAGGGGCCTTGATCACATCGAACACGATCTTCTCATGGTGTCCATCTTGACTTACTAGCGTCACTTCTTGAGTGGTATGCGTTACTGGCCCGGAGGCTATCTCCGTACCATCCACCGTAGTAATGACGTCCTTTACAGCCTTGGGAAAAAGAGTTAGATTCATCCTCAAAACCATTTCATGATCCACATAATTGCCGATGGCACCGCTGTCGACGCAAGCTTCAATTGCATGTAATCGATCCGGATTATCTTGATTTACTAAAGGGATCGACCAGTCTGCCGCATTGCCACTAAGGTACGAAAGCACGAAAGCTACTTTAGCTTGATCAGTTGGAAAGGCTGCTGGCCGGCATAAGAAATGCAACCGGCACTGATTGATAAATACTGCAAACCTCTTTGGGTCACCAGAAAATCGTTCGGGCGGAGCCAGAGGTTCATTCCCAGGTAGGTTGATCTGCACAGGATTCATAGAGGATGTAGAAGGAAGATTTCCCCCAGATGCGGGTAACGGGGTCTGTCCGGCTTGTGACTGTAGCAATTGTCTAGCGAGATCATCTGTTGGCTCCTTGGAAATAATCAGTTCCCTTCTTAGAGCGTTCGTTTCCTGACGGGCTGCATGCACTTCTGCCCTTAGTTCCCCAAGTAACTGGGCTAGTTGGTCGGTATCTGAGGTTTCCATAGCGCCTGGACGGGAGTTTTGTGGTAGGCTTTGCGTTCTGTAACGCTCACCTGATTCCCGTAGAGGCGCCGGTCTTGACTGGGCATATACCGTATCTTCAAAGGTGATGTGTACCACACGGCTGGCTCTTTGGGCTGGACCTCTGTGCACTGTATGTCTGACTCGAAGGGTAAGATGTCTGCAGATAGAAAATATGGGATTAATGAACTGGGTTATTAAATGTCTCTCTCTTCTTCCCTTTCTCTTCTCCTGTAGAACCCCGAAGGTTAACGCTCTCACCTTAGGTAAGTGAACGCCGTGCTCTCCATCTGCCTCGGGGCAGGGTGCTGTAACCAGTTTCTTCACTGGATAAGGGGAGCAGGCCTCTTGACTTCAGAGGACTGCTGTCCGTCGTTTACTGCACGAACGGTAAGTTTAGAGTACTTCTAATGTCTTTAAAGTCTTTAGTAATGATGTCTCTTGTTTTGCAGGGTTCCGGCGATGGTGGATGACGGGCTGAAGTGAGTTGAAGATGGAGCCCGTGTGATGAATAGGAGCGCCTGGAAGCACGTAAGTAAGCGCTTGTTGCCTGCTTCACAATGCGCTCTAACTGTCTTTTTATTTTGCAGGTACAAGTTCGGAGCGGCTGCAGGGTGCCGGAATACTCACTGGGTTAGATGTGGAAAGGAGTAATGGCACGTGAGTATTAAAGTTCCCCAATGTCTTTAAACGCACCTTGTTTTGTCTTTCAGATGCGGGATGCAGCGCCGAAGGCCTCCGGAGCGTGCGAAGAGTTGGTAAGCTTTTGTCTTTCAGATGCCGGAATGCAGTGTGAAGACCTCCGGAGCGCACAAAGAGTAGGTAAGACTTTGTCTTGCAGATGTCGGAATGCAGCGCGAGGCGTTGGTGACAGCCGATGGACCAGGTTAGTGAAGAGCTGTCACTGAAGATCGTAATGCTAACCTGTTCTTTCTTGTCTTTATAGGTGTTGCTGAAGACTCGATTCAGGATGGTAAGCCTTTTTCCTTAGGCCCAGGATCAGATGCAGAAGACACGATGAGCGTTCTGCTGCAGAGGATGCAGAATAACGCAAAGCAAGATTCATCCATCGGGTGTGGTTTAAATAGCCTCCTGTAGTGCTTAGGTGTCTCCTTCCACAGCCACGCCTAGGTAAGAAAAGAGTTCCTGCTTTCCAGAAGAGTTCCAGTGTTCTGAACCTAGGGAGTGGCTCCTGCCCCACCCAACAGGAAAAGTAGTTCCAAACAGAAGAGGATCAGAGGCTCAACTGGCAGGCAAGTAAGCAGCATGGTCTGCTGCAGGTAAGTCCACCCAAGCATTATGAGCCCGGCGCTTCCAGCGCTGGGACTGGGCATATTTATGAGCCTGGTGCCACTGGCGCCAGGACTGGGTCCAAAAGGTCCCAATTTGGACTGGTTGGCACTCGGAACCTGGGTTATGGATCTGCTTCCAAGGGAGTTGGGAAAACCCTGACCTTTTGGAAGCAGAGATCATGATAGTGTGCCAAGGAATCGGTGGGATGTCCATAGGCTGTAATAGCCCAGCTGGTTTCTTTTTTGACTTTTGTTTTGGGCGCAGATGCTACAAGAGAGGACAAATGACTTAATATCTTTTCGCCAGGTGGGCCACCAGAATTGTTTCTTGATTTTAGCTTCGGTCTTTGTAATACCGGGGTGTCCCTCTAGTAACGTATCGTGATAATGAGAGATGACTAGTTCTTGTAGTTCTTTTTGTGGCAGAAATAGACGTCCTCGATAATATGGTAGTTCATTGGTGATGCAGAAATCTGGGCCTTTCTTGGCCCAATCTTGTAAGGCTTGAGGATCAAAGAGCTGCCGGACAATCCCTTGAATGTCTTCCAGTGTCTGTACTGAAGTTATACCAAGAATTCTCTGGTCAGGGATTATGGGTACAGGTTCCAGGGTCACTTCAGTCTCTCCCATTCCTATTCGGGATAAGGCGTCCGCTTTCCCATTTTTACAACCGGGCCGATAGGTTATTACAAAATCAAATTCGGCAAAAAACAATGCCCAACGGAGTTGACGTGACGACTGGGCTTTGGCTGTTTTTAGATATTGTAAATTTTGATGATCGGTGATAACCGTGATGGTGTGCCTGGCTCCGAGTAGATAGTGTCGCCAAGCTTTGAAGGTGGACTTGATAGCTAACAGCTCCTTATCAGTAATGGCATAGTTTAATTCAGGAGCCGAGAACTTTTTTGACCAAAAGGCCACTGGGTGAATCTGGTTTGTTTCGGGATCTTTTTGAGAAAGGACGGCTCCCATTGCTAAACTGGATGCATCAGTCTCCACTATGTACGGGAGTTCAGGACGTGGATGTCTTAGGATTGGTGCAGATGTGAATTTGGCCTTAAATTCTTGAAAGGCGCTTTCAGCTTCGTCTGTCCATATAAAGCGTTTGTTTTTTCTCAAGAGTGCTGTGATGGGATGAACAATCTGCGAAAAGTCTGGAATAAACCTGCGGTAGAAGTTGGCAAAACCAAGCATGCTCTGTACCCCTTTGACAGAGCTTGGCGAAGGCCATTTGAGAATTGCGTCCACTTTTCGTGTATCCATCCTGATTCCTCCCGGGGTTAAAATGAATCCTAGAAATTCCACTTCAGTGGTGTGGAAAACGCATTTCTCCAATTTGGCATAAAGTTTGTACTGGCGTAGCTTTTCTAACACTGCTCGGACGTGCTTGATATGATCAGATTCTGATGAGGAGCATACTAAGATGCCATCAATATAGACGACGACACAAACATCGATAAGTTCTCTGAGGACATCGTTCATGAAGAACTGGAAGGCTGCCGGCGTGTTGCATAATCCAAAAGGCATCACTTGGTACTCAAATAATCCATACTTCGTGCGAAAAGCAGTTTTCCACTCGTCGCCTTCTTTGACACGTACCAAATGATACGCCCCCCGGAGGTCTAGTTTAGTATATATGCGGGCTTCTTTTACTTGGTCAAGTAATTCCGGAATTACAGGGAACGGATACCAATTCTTAATGGTTATTTGGTTCAGTGCGCGATAGTCTATGCACGTTCTGAGGTCACCTTCCTTTTTTGGCACGAAGAACAAAGCGGAAGATGCTGGGGATTTAGATGGGCGAATAAAACCGTTAGCAAGGTATTGGTCCAGGTATTGATGTAAATGAAGATTTTCGGGCTCCGTAAGGGCATAGATCCTGCTGCAGGGAGGTTGTGCGCCTGGTATGAGGTCTATTTGACAGTCATATGATCTGTGTGGGGGCAAGGTATTTGCCTGTTCTTTTTGGAAGACGTCTTGAAACTCTAGATACTCTGTAGGTAGTTGTATGGTAGCTGGAGTTACTGAAGCCAGGACCGTGTTCTGAGATTTTCTTGGGTAACAGGTGTGCGCACATTCTGGGAAGGTAATTCTCTTCTCTCGCCAATCGATACTAGGATTATGTTTTTCCAACCAAGGTATCCCCAGTATTACTTGAAACTGCGGAGCCTTGATTAAATCAAACACCAAAGTCTCTCGGTGCCCATCCTGCACCAGCAATGTCATTTCTGTGGTGGAGTGAGTTACGGGGCCTGAGGCAATTTCCGTTCCATCAACTGTGGTAATGACATCTAGAGTGGGTTTCTGGGCGAGAGGCAGGTTCATCCTGGAAGCCAGTTCACTGTCCACGTAGTTTCCTATGGCTCCGCTATCTACGTACGCTTTTACCGCGTGCATCCGAGATGGCTGTTCCGGATCTACGAGGATCATTGGAATGGTGAAATGCGAGGTCTGAGTGTCCTTCTTCGAGCTCGGCAAGCGGACCTCTACGCTTGTCGGGCGGGATCGTTTCCCGAGTCAGAGTTTTTATCCGCAGCCCCCACCACCTTTTTGGGCGGTTTTATGGGGCAGTTCAGCAAAAAATGACCGGAATTCCCGCAATATAGGCATAGCTGCATTTGTCGCCTTCTATCTCTTTTTTTCTGAGTTAAGGGTCCTCTCACCCCTCCGATTTGCATGGGTTCTGAAGTCTCTGCCCCCTTGGGGCTGGTATGAGTTCTGACCAAGACTCTGTTTTCAAACCTGGCTTTATCGGCCTTCCTATTTTGAAGTCTATGATCAAGTTGGACCACCAAATTTATATATTCGGTACAATCTTGAGACGGGTTCACGATCTGAGCCAAGACATCTTTGAGTTCTCCTCGAAGCCCTCGATGGAACAATGTGATTCTTTTTACTTCTGGCCATTCAGTTTCCACTATTAATCTGTTAAAGGTTGCAATGTAGGAAAGAAGATCCTGATTCCCCTGTCGTAGGGATAAGAGTTCGTTATCCAGGGCCTGACCCTGGGATTGTCGAGCAAATAGTCTTTCCATGCTTGTTTGAAATCCCTGGAAATCCCGAAGAATGGGGTCATCTTGATTAACTAGAGGAATGGACCAGTCTGCTGCGCTGCCGCTGAGGTATGACAGCACAAAGGCTACCTTGGCTTGACCATTCGGAAAGGCTGCAGGTCTGCATAAGAAGTGTAAGCGGCACTGATTCATGGATACGGCAAATCTTTTTGGGTCTCTGGTAAAACGTTCGGGTGGAGCCAATGGAACAGCCCCTGGTAAGTGTATTTGAACAGGGTTGCTCGATGACACAGGAGCTGGACCTGCCCCGAGGCCAGGCAGTGGCGTTTGCCCAGCTTGGTTTTGCAATAACTGTCTGGCTAGATCATCCGTTCGTTCTTTCGAAACTATCAGCTCCCTCCTAAGGGCATTCGTTTCCTGGCGGGCGGCATGCACTTCAGCCCTTAGCTCCCCTAATAATTGGGCTAATTGATCCGTCTCTGAGGTCTCCATAACGCCCAGGTGGCTTGTTGTGGGTAGGCTTTGCGTTCTGTTACGCTCACCTGGTGTCCACGGGGGCATTGATCTGGACCGGCCTGATGTTACTTCTTCCAGTGATACACGGAGCGCCGAGATGACGGAGTGGACCGGGCCACCCAGCTTGGTCTGTGTGGCTCGTATGAATACTCTTCTGTAATACAGAAAGGGGGAATTAACCACCTGTGAGGTTTAAGCTTAACCCCACCTTCTCCCCATGAATTACTTTGGGACTCCTTTAGATTCTCACCTGATAATCTGGAAAGATGAACTCTCCATCCTGCTTCAAGTGCAGGGGCGCGTAGATGACCAGTTGCCTCACTGGTGTGGGAAGTTGGCGAGTTGCAGACGGTGTTGACTCCGTAGAGGTAATAGTTATAAAGAGTTCAAAAACGTCTGGAATTCACTCTGTCCAATTCCCCTAGGTTGCCCTTATGGATCTGGAAAGAGTTCTCGTGGCAACCAGAAATGCGCAGGTAAGTGTTTATAAAAGCTGTTTCGGAATAAAGAGGGAAGCTTGCTCTAACCTGTGGTCTTTTCGTTTTCAGGCATCCATTCGGAGGAAGATCCGTGGATTGAAGCGTTTACCGCAATCGGGTAAGTCTGTAGCGGAATGTTTCCCCATAGGGGCCGGGGTGCGGCGGAGATGCGGAAGAGGTTGCGCTGACCCGAGATTAGGTGAGTATCCCCGGTGATCTCAAGTAAGTCTTAATATTTGCCTTTGTTGTCTTAGATAACTCTCTGTTGCTCACCTTATTGTTATTATGTCCATAGGTGATGAAGAACGGCCGCGAACTGTAGATGCGCGTGAAGGAATGCTGAAAATGGCAACAGGTGAGTTCAGCGCGGCGTTGCAGGAGGCGCAGCAAGAGCGTCTAATGGATTCTTTCTTCCAGGTCCAAGTCGGGAAGATGCAGGATTCAGGTGAGTATGAATAAAACTCATTAAAATAGTCCCTCCTAAGCCTCATTTGGCTTAGGTCTTCATGCAGCATGGTCTGCATCAGGTGATTAAGCAGCATGGTCTGCTTTAGGTAAGTTATCATTAATGAGCCTGGCGCCTATGGCGCCAGGACTGACTTTGTCCTTAAGAGCCTGGCGCCAAAGGCGCCAGGACTGCACCCACACAGCCCCTAACTAGGGCTTTTGGGCATGCTCCAAATGGCGTGATGCCTGCTTCCGGGGCTGCTGGGCCTGGTCTGGTTTCCCGGGGGCAGGCATCATGACAGCAGTCTCATTTCAGTAAATATGGACTATGTTTCATCCCCATACAGTAATATCGTTGTAACCTCCTAGCTATAGAATGTTATGACAGGACTAAGCGAAAATGTTCCATATTTAGTTTGAATAGAGATCGATTGAGATATTCCTATGGTTAGTTTTCTCTCAAGATTCATGTAATAATGATTATCGCTCTTAGCATTACTAATAACCACTCCCAAGCTGTACTTTGTAGTAACCATTTCCAATTTCTTACAGATTGCTTGTCATTATTGTATATCAACATTTTTGTTTTATTCAAATTGATTGTCAGCAAGTTTTGTTCAACATAGGACGCCAAGGCATCTAAAAGCCGTTGAAGACCTTGTGGTGTCTTCGACATCAAGACATGGTCGTCCGCATAAAATAAAGCAGGTATTTGTTGATCATTCATTTTAGGGGCATCAATGTCAATATCCCTAAAACCATCTCTCATATCTAAGATAAAGAAATTAAAGACAACGGAGGCAAGAATACATCCCTGCCTCAGCCCTCGATAAGTCCTAATAAATTGGGTCACATCGCCCTTCATAGAAGTTCTTACTTGGATCTTATTGTTGGTATGAAGGGCCTGAATTAGCGCAATGAGGCTCAAGGGGCAAACCGCTCTTCTCACTTCATCGGATAAGATCTCTCTCGAAACTGCGTCGAATGCGGCCTGAAAATCTACCAAGGCCATGTAGAGAGGTTGTCCAAGGGTAGAGTGATGGCGTTGGATGGCTGTGATGTTTAATAAATTGATTGACGTGCCCAAGCCTGCCACAAAACCAGTCTGAAAGCAATTTCTTGGTTGATTTTGAATTGACCACTGATTAAAGTTTCTAAGAATAAATCTAGAGAAGTTCTTACCCGGGGCATCAAGAAGGGCGATCGGTCAGTAATTAGCAGGACTCGACCGATTGCCCTTCTTGAAGATGGGAACAATTTTTGAATTACACCACAAATCTGGGATGTTTCTAGTGATAAGGAAATGTTGGAATATGTTACAAATAATCCTTGCCCACGCCTCAGGATGTTGTTTAAACATTCTATTGTGCAGGCTATCAGGCCCAGGGGCTCTCGAATTGCTTGATTTAATTATGTAATGTGGGATATCTTCCTCTTCAATCTTTAACTGAAACGAGGGCATATGAACTAATGAGCAGCTACTCTCAGTGACAGCAGGACAAGCATAAAGATGGGTATAATATTGAATCCACTGTTCATTTGTGACTCTGTTACTTTGTACAGGAAATTGTGTAATATGGTTTGCTAGGTTTACAAATCTCCATATTTGCACTGAATTTTTGTCATAGATGGCTTTTAGCATGGATTCTCCATCTGTCTGATAAAGTTGTGTTTTTTTATATCGTCACCAATTATTATATTTGCACTTTAAGGATCTTAATAAGGCAGCTCTTTCATGAACTGGTCTCAGCAGCACCAGCCTTTTCTGCATTCTCAAACTTCTTTTTCGTTCTTGTACCTCTACATCAAATACATGTTTTTTCTTGTAGATGTTCCCTGCGTTGGAAGTTGAATGAATTTTGAATATCTGCAGAGCATGAATGTATTTATCATTAGTTGTATCAGAACCATCAGAGGTTTTTGTTTGGTTTTCAATTATATTTTCATTAAGAAGAGTCAGAGATTTATCATTCCAGAATTTTTGCCTGCACTGTGAGGCCAACATTTGCACATGGCATTGAAGAGTGAGCATCTCGTGGTCACTGCTGTTCTGTTTGACCACTTCAAATTTCTCAATTTTAGAATAAGGTCCAGAATCAACATTAATGTAATCTATGATATATTTGCTTTTACCTTGGCACCAGGTAGCAGCAGGGTGTACATCACCCTCAAAAAAGCCATTTAGCATATACAGCTGACTGCTCTCCATAAGGGATGTCCATCTATCATAAGCTGCATTTTTCTTCTTCTTGATATTAGATAGACATTGTAAGTTTAAGTCACCTGCGATAATAATGTTTGCAATCTCAGCAGCTACACTTATCAGGTTGAGAAGTTGTTCAAGATCATTAAAAAATCTATGATCAGTTAAAGCAGCAGGATTTCTCTATACGTTATTAAGGCAATCACACCATCAAGATAGTAAATCTTAACCATTTGTAAATGTGAATTAGGTGATGCCCAAGATTGTAAATTCAGGCCTATGTTGTTTTTGGTAACTACCACAAGGCTGGCAGTTGTACGACCTTTATTTTTAACTAAAGCCGGAATAATATGAATATTATGATTTTCCCACACTGACTGCCACACCAAACAAGTTTCTTGAAAGACTAATATATTAAACGAGTCAATTGCACCCACACTCTCATTGCACAAATGAAGATGGCCTCGAGTGCTCAGCTTGCTAGCGTGATTATTTTATCTGCATATCTATCAGCTAGCTATGGCTTGTCGCTTGTGCTCCATTGCTTATTGTAGGAATACATTTATTTGTATAATTTAAAGAGAAAGTATGCATCTCTTTATTAAATTTTCGATATTGTGTGCATTCAACAGAATCATTTTGCCATCATTTTGTAGAGGCAGGGTTGAATGCTGTCAGAGCCTGTGCTATCACAAATCCTAGCCTAAATAGTTCCATTTTAGCCTGCCAAATAGTGTTCCGCACTACACCTGAGCGTATCCAAAGTCTCACTATCGACAGGTCCTCATTGTTCAGAAATTCCACCTGATCAATATCTGATGAGGTTATATTCTCTAGTTGATGTAGTTCAGAAAATATATCTAAAATACTAGTACGACATAGATCATAGGAGGAAAATGGTAATGGGCGACACTTCACTATGAGTCGATGGTAATGATTTGTGTTTTTCATTTTGGAAGCCTTAATAGAGTTAGATTCAGTATTGATGAGAGCATCTGTACCTTGTGCTAACAGACAAGGGACCCCACATTTAGTAGCCTTATAGCTGCTGGATTGTTTGTATGCTTGATATTCTTCTGGAGTGAACCCACTACCTGAAATCTGTATTGATGCAACCTTGTGATCTTCCACAGGATTTATCTGTTGTGCTTTTGTTAACAAAAAGTGTTCAATAGACTTTTGTATCTCAGCCCTTATTTGGGGCAAAAGAGTTTCACACAAGGGTGTTTCCGTGACATGCTCATCCTTTTTTCCTTGAGATCGAATATTTTCATTAGAATTCTTTTCAGCTACTAACGGATTAACCCTGCTGGTTCTTTGATGATCTTCAATAGTTGTCACCAAATCATCCAAGGGTTGGTAACTACTAGGCTGTTTCAGTTCGGGCCGATTAACCTCGTTTGTACCACAAGTCATATTTTTATATTTAGTGAGCACTGCTGTGCTAGCAATTCTTTTACGTGTTTTTGGCACATGAATGTTTTGTATAAAATGTTTGACATGTGATGAAGATGAGCGCTTACTTGCTTTTTCATTTTTGGTTTTCATTTTGGTTGTCGCTATTGGTTGCATCTGCCTAGTTTTACATTTTGCATTTTGCAAATTGAAAATCGAGTGTGTGATCAGCGGTGGCTTCCTTAGTTTGACAGCCTGTGATGATATCGTATGAGGGTCAATAAATTCAAGGGAGCTATCTGTATTTGATGTTTGCTCTATGCTGACCGCCGCCTCCGATCATATTATATGAGGAATGGCTGGGAGTGATGGTAAACAATGTTCAGCTAATATATCTACATTCCCCAGGGAATTACTTTTTGGCAAGTTCAACCTAGAATCCTTGTCATTGTGAGATATCATGTCCGGTTCTTTCGGCTCATTTTTCTGTAGCGCATTCATCCACTGCACGATCTGATCAAATTGGTGCAATTGCATCGTAATTTTACAGTCTATAGTGTCAAACAACTTGACTAGAGATTGTATAGTTGTATGGATCGCCATTAAGGTTATTTCTAATAAAGGTGACTGTGTGTTAGGCAAATCATGATTTCTTACGAGGAGTGGGATGAATAAATGACAAATCTAAAGAATCTCGTTTTGAGATTTCAAATATGTCTGGAGATAAATAATGAGGATTATGAGGTAGGCAAACGTCTTTAAGTGAGGGAGTGTAAATCAAGTCATTATTCACATTAGGCGCTCCAACCTGTAAAGGAAGAGATGTGTTATCAACTGCTGGCAAACCAGCATTAGGCACCACAGTACTGTCAGAAATATCAAGAATACCAACCTCCCTCTCTAAAACTGCGTCTGATGGAAGACAATCATTGATTGCAGTTGGTTGATTACAAGGTACTTGCTGCAGTTGATTTAAACCTTCGGTAAGTACTGTTATTACAGCCTCTTTCTCACTTACAATTAGCACTGAATCTGAAATAGCCTCAGGACACACAATTGGAGCCTGTACATCTTTCAACTGAGTCGAGAAAAATTCAGGACTAGTAGTTTCAAAAGGGGTAATAAAGCAAACAGTTTCAGACAAAGTGGAGACAATCTCGGCACGCACTGCAAAATTCACGAATATCAACATTAGGCTTGCTTTTTAAAGCTTCTGGAGCCTTTTTTGCTTTTCTTGCTGAAAGTATCATAGAGGCCGGCTTCGGTGAGCAACCCTTAGGATTGGCAGACGTTCTTGTAACCACAGTGCGCAGCGACATGTTTGAATGCAGAGAATGTAAAAGAGACTGCATCAACTTCACGAAGGATAGTACAACCCAAAAAAAACATTACATGATCTTTACCAACTGTAGATGCTAACAGGAACAGTATTGAACAGTACAGAGAAAGCACAAAGATTACTACTTCTGCTCACTGCTCGCGTCGCAGGGAAGCAGCAAACCAGTCTTCCTCACACACTTCCGAACGCACTTCCCAAATGCGCACGTGCAAATGCGCGTGCATTCACGGGATATAGGAAGTGAGGCAAGAGGGGAAGGAGCACACTAGAGCAGAGTTCAGTGCTGCAATTTAGCCAGTTAACAATGCAGGTAATCCACGTAACCAAGCCAGTAACCAAGCCAGTAATCTGTTAAAAAAGAGATGAACAATGTCAACTTTGAAGTCCAGCGGCTCTTATTGGTTGTCCATAGTCCATGCAACTTAAGCAACTCGTTCCGGCATACCGTGGAGCGGCACAGTCCACAAACAAGGAGGGAAGCAGCTAAGCAGTCTTCCTCACACACTTCCGAACGGACTTCCCGAAGCCGTGCGCGCAGATGCACGTGCATTCACGGGATATAGGAAGTGAGGAAAGAGAGGGAGGAGCACACTAGGGCAGAGTTCAGTGCTGCTTTGTAGACAGTTAACAATACAGGTATTCCACGTAACCAAGCCACTAACCAAGCCAGTATTGTTGCGCGGCACAGTCCACAAACAAGGAGAGAAGCCTTGCAATGCGGAATCGCCGGGACATTACAGCCCTGGTGGTCCCTGGAGCCAGGCACCGGAAAAAGTAACTCCCCATTCCCATTGAGTCACATAGGACTCAATGGGCATGGGGAGGATGGTAGCACCGGCACCATTCCTAATGGTGCTGGTGCTACCTTCAAGGTCTGCGAGCGGGTGCCTTTCCACCCACCAGGTCAGACCTGGCGGGCAGAAAAGAAACCTGCACGCAGAACTCGGAGTTTGCCGGTCCGGAAACAACGGTGCCGGTAGCTTACTGGCACCGTTGTTACCCGACCGGCATACTTATAATGAGGCCCATTGACATTGCTGCTGAAGTCCTTTTGCCTGAACACCAGCCTTATCAACCCAGAGTGCCTTTTCTTATCAAAAGTCTGCAATGTCTGTGTTTCAATTATAGGGGTTGATCTTTACTGTTTTTAATTAGCTGATCGCATTGATTGTTTCTATTAAAGGCCCTATTTTTATAAAACATTGACTGGACATTGATTTGATAGTGCTATACTGTTTTTGTTTGTATTGCAACCGTACCAGCTTAGATCTCTCCTGAAGAATATAGCCTCCCTCTGGCCCACGTTACCAAAAGAGTTGAATGAAATAAAGTGGCAGTAGTGGTGGACTCAGTAGGCATTTAGCAACTACTCATCCCTATTCTCCTGCAGAGCATTTCATCACACTAGTGACACAGGTGGGATTTGATACAGACTGCACAGACAGCTTAGTCAATCACTATAAAAGACTGCATTCAACATTAGAACACTGCTAGGAATTTTCTGGATTTTTCACAATTGCACTGGATATGAATTCAATGAGGGGCCTGACATCCAGGGCCATTTGTCAGTTATGCTAGGAAAGTTGACTCCCCAATGGCAGTACAGTTTGTCAAACTGAAATGTTTAACATTTTGAGGCAGCTA